>NC_087513.1:70001624-70339624 GCF_963921805.1 Phalacrocorax carbo
CTTGCAAAATGCCAGTAGGTTTGCAAAGTTCTCTACAAGTCTGCCTACTTATTTCAGACTAGTGGCACAGAGGAGAAGCAGTGCAGGGTGAGGTATTTACTGTCTCTGAAACAAATCAGATACATTTCTGTAAGTTATTTGCCTGCCCATTTAAAAACTGTCTCAACTTGGAAAAGGGCTAAACAAAAAGCTAAAGAAACATGAAGGTATTTGAAAAACAGGGCAAGAACAGTAAGCAGCACAGTAAATCTGCTGTTGACAAACGGGTACAGAAAGGAATAGGATACATATGGAAAGGCATCGTCTGGATGGTGCGTGTGCCTCTGTCAGGTTCTAAATTCAGCATAATCTCAAAAGAAAAAAGATTCATGGGCTATTGTGATCAGTTCACTGACAACTCTGCCTCGCATGCAGGAATGGTTAAAGTAAAAATAACAAATAAAATATTAAGTGGCTCTCTGGATGACCTCTGGACATTCTTAGTATGAGTAGACATTGGAACCTCCCAGTAATAATTTCCTTTTGGAAAGCTCTCACGTCTCCTTCCTCCTCCTCATTTTGCTGCTTTTAATATTGAGAAGCTAGGAAAGGCCCTGTTGTTCCTTTCATTGTTGTAATAGATGAGCCTACGCTCTTACAGAGCCATTTGACTTGAGTTCATTGGTGTAAATGACACCTCTCAAATACCCTAGTTTAGTTAGTGTTTGTTTACTTAGTTTTTTTTCTCTTTCTAGTGTCTTCTTTAGGGGTCTTGGTGTCCTAGAAACAACTAATAATCTCTGAAGCATCAGAACGTACAAGGAAATCAGGTTGAGACATGCATCTCCTGCCCCCATAATTTTTCATGCTTTAGATGCCCATGTGAATTTTTGAAATGATCTAGGAGAAGGTGATTTGCCTCTTGCTGCTCCATATGCAACATTTTTGCCTCAGGGCCACAGGGTACTAAGAATATCACTCTCAGTTAAGTTACTGAAGAAAGTAAACAACAAACACTTGGCTTCAAAATAATAAAGGGTTTATTAAGTGCAAGGATCTATAATTGACTCTGATCCTCCTCCCACCCCCTTTTTAAAGGGGTTGCAAACATGGCAAAATCTTGGCTGTGTCAGCCTCTTTCAAGGAAACCAGTTCTGCATTGCTGTAAACTCAAGGAGCTGCTGGGTCTGCACCCAACTGAATGTAAATGCTTGGCATTGCATGCATTGGCCTTGGCAGAGCCCTCCTTTGTACTGCAAACTGAATGTCCCTGTAGCTCTAGTTAAAACAGTGATGTTCCTCAGCTGAACGGGCCTTATGACTTAAATGATGGGCGCAGCTCCCAGCACAGCTGAAGGTGAGGCATCCTGGACACTCACCAGTGCAAGCATATGTTGCTCATTATGGGTCAGCCCAGGTCCACTTGGCAGTTCGCTCATTGCCTGTACACAGTGGATTAATGTGCCTGTGTCCAGAATTGCACATTTGATCTTGCAGCTTTACAAGTGTGACAAATCATGGATGTAGCAATATCTGGATGAAAAAAAATAATCAACACTAGCGCTGTCAAATTAAAAATTAGTATGTGGGACACCAACCTGCAGAGGATTTTGAGCAGTTGTTGATAAAGATACCTCTCACAGATTAGCACTACAGACAATTGGGCAGAGAGACTGATACTGTTTGGAAATGGGATTTGCTCACCTTATTTATCTTCAGTTCTTCATTTGCAGGGAAAGATGGCACATGAGTTGAGGATAGACTTGCATGGCCAGCATTATTTATTGCTCACTGAGTAGGTAAATGACATCTATTCTCAGTAGTGCTGTAGAGGTAGGTGCAAGAACATGCCTGTACCTCTACAGGTATGGGTGTTAGAAGTCTTGCTCCAAATAAAAAATAGGCTGACCATGTGAAACATTGTGTTTCTTCTGGAGTGAAGTTGTCCTCCAGAATTTTATAATTCAAAACATTATTTGGAAAAGCAAAGAAAAAAAAATTGGGGTTCTTCTGACTCTACTAGTGTAAGGGGGACGTTTTGAAATGGTTCTGGGGTCTACTACAAGTGCAAGAGGCTTCCCCTGTTCCTAATAACCCAACAAATAGGTCAGATTTGCCATCTAGAGCCAGAATCTGCGTGCTGGTAGGGGCAGATATTTTGAAAAATCTGTAACTATTCTTTGAAGATGTAGACCGTAATGTTTTAGAGGATAATCAATTTGATTTTATTTTTATCCTGTGTGGTAAGAGTCTTGTTTGTAAGCACTGCAATAACCTAACTTTTCCAGGATGGATTAAAAAGGGTGTAAAATTCACTTAACTGGAAAAAAAGGTTGTCTGTGACACAGTAGTAAATACAGACCTGTATTAGAAATCTGTAGGGCTGCTTTGGAACCCAGTTTATAGTTTCATAAACATCAACTCTTACATCTGGCATCTGATTAAAATGTGTATTTCGGCAGAACAGCAATACAATCTCTGTTTAACTAATGCTTATCCAGA
Organism: Phalacrocorax carbo; assembly: GCF_963921805.1. Taxonomy (NCBI): domain Eukaryota; kingdom Metazoa; phylum Chordata; class Aves; order Suliformes; family Phalacrocoracidae; genus Phalacrocorax; species Phalacrocorax carbo. The sequence continues at coordinate 70,004,106 of NC_087513.1, forward strand.
GGGAAGAATTCTGCTTCTGTAATTCCCCAGTAGTGGAAATGCCTTTTCCAGGAAAATTAAAGACAAGTCCCTTCTCACCAGCATTTTTTAAGGACTCTGTGCATTCCCACTGCCTTACATGCCCTCTTTCCCTTGAGAACAGAGGGAATGAAATGGAGACGGCCTGCCTGCTGCACCCTCATCTTGTTTGCAGATCTCTCTGCCATCACAGAAATGGAAACCATGGTTTTTTCCCTTTGCAATCAGCACAGTTAGCATTTCCTTGCTCTAGATCAGAATTCCAGTATATTTTATACACTAAAAGATGGGGGGTTTTACATATATTTTAGAACGAGGGGCTGGTTCTGCCGGCGGTGTACATGAAGAAATAGCAGCTTCTTGGTGTATTGCAGACCTGTTTCTGAGTGTGCAAAAACCCCTGAACCTCTACATTCTTGTATGGGAATCCTTGACCTATCTATAAAGCACAAAATTGTTACCTTCTCACAAAAATCTGCCCCGTTGAAACCGTAGAGGGAGTTTTGGGGAGGGAAAAAGAAAACATTATTGAGTGCAGGATTTGAGCAGAATGTAAGTGAATACCAGTGCCCCATGCCTTTGGTTTCTTGTAAGCTCTGAGAAAAATCTGTCAAGGTTAATGACTCTCTGGACATCCAGCATCCTCCATGGCTTTACGTGGAGGTGATTGCCTCCGTGCTCACTCTAAGGTAAGAGTGCCACCTACTGAACCCACGCACTCCTTCCCACAAAAGGGCGAGTTTGCAGTAGAGATTTCCCTTCAGAGTACTAATCCATCCACACCCACCCTTGTAATTTATGAGGTTTAACAAGATCAGAGCCCGGGGTGGAATGGCTGAAGGACTGCACAGTAAGCTGTTTCAGTTTATTCACATATGCGGGCTTAAAGGGGTATGAGAGCCAAGCATGTGAAATCATGGTAACTGATGATGCCTCCATTTAAATCACTTTGTTTGCATTTCTATTTCCTGCCTCATTCTCTGGATTAGATGGAAGAACATTGAGGAGAGTCTGTTAGGTTGGATTTAGCTCCAGCCCTGTTTTAAATCCCTTTGCTAAACACAAGATGGTCTTACCCTGACTGCAGTTGAGCTTGCAGCAGCTTCCCACCTTCCTGGATTTCTTCCTGTTTGGCAATCACCCTGTAGTCTTTTTAAGCTATCTGATCCAGCTTGACCTTTCACAAGTTAGACTGGATGCAAGTGCCTGCAAAATACTTAGGCAATGATTTACGATCAAAAGAGAGGACTGTTTCCTGGACCATTGTTTTATATTTGGGTCCTCTCCCCTCATCATCTCTCCGCAGGCTGGAATGTGACTTTCCTACAAGCAAATACTTGTGAAGGCACCTCTGTGCAGTGCTCAGGCTGCTCGGTGCTCAGACAAACTTGCTAAACAGAAACGCTTCTTGTGAAAACTGAATGGGAAGCAAGCATTTGTTGGTCAAGTTGAACAGCTGAGAAATCTGCAGGAATTTCTGTAACTGGGGGCCCAGACATAGGAAAGAGGATCTACTAGAGAGAATACAGTAAAAAAAAAATAATAATCATATGATCACAGAACAGAGGAGGGCGAAGGGAGGGAAGGAGGATACAAGATAGATAATGAGCTTTACAATAGGCAAATAGAGTGTGTCATTACAGGAGCTACAGGACCGACCAAATGGTTAACCTGTGGGGTGGAAAGAGCATCCAATGAGTCTCGCATGCCTGAAAGGATAATGGCATTTTTATTATCTCATTCCACGCCCTGATCATCCGTCCATTTGCTCCCTGGATCTGGCAGCAGTTTGCACTGATTCATACGCTGCAGACATGATCAGCAGATCATACTGCAGGCAGAACTTGTCAAGCCTTTCCAAGTGAGTTGCCGATTTATTATGATATCTGTACGGCTTTAGCCTTTTGGTATTGTGTAGGAAGTGCTGGATGTTGGTGATGGGAAAGGGGAACAGAATGGTGTAACGGGTTGGGAAGCTGGTTGTACTGCGGAGTAAGCATTGAAAGCAGACCGGGTTTCTTTTCCTCCCTTTTTTGCTATACTGTGCTCTGTTGTCTAAAGGAAAAGTCTTTGCATCTATGCATTTCTCTTACCTGAATTGCAGAATGTAAATTGCTTTGTTCAGTGGAAGAAGGAAGGACTGGTTGCTAATTGGCGTCCTGTTAATGGGAAGTTTGCAGAAGTTTCATAGTTTGTGTGAAAGCTTTCACATAACTCAGATTGCTTAATTCCCTGAGTAAATAAAGTCCTCATGGCACATTCATCCCTGAATGTGGGAGGGAAGTGAGAAAAGAAAATCAGTTAGTCTGTGTAATATCACCAAAGAAATTATCTGCTTTTTTGGGTCCTGTGTTGTTTTGTTTGTCTGCTTTATATGTTGAGGGGTGGGAAACAGAATACTACCATGTTTCTAAAATACTATGATTTATTCAGAGTTTTGTTTAAAATTTGGGAGAGGTTTTGAAAAGCAACTGGGATTTCTGGGTGCCTGTTTTTGGAGTTTCCAGCATGAAATCCTGTGCTCTTGAAGGGAGAGGGAGCTCAGCCCTCCAAGAAGTCCCTTCCAGGAATCTGAAATCCTTCATTGTGATTTCAGAAATTGGGCAATAAATAATAACTTAACTAGAAGCATGTCAAATGGGTTTGTTTTGTGTTGGTCCATGGTGGAATACAGCCACAGGCTGTGGCAGCCAACCCTCCCCTACTGCTGTATGGGAATGGGGAGCAGCAGTGGCTGAGTACCTGTTTCTCTGCAACCAGTGCAAGGGGAGAGCATGGGAGGGAAAAGGGCTAAGTGGATGAGATTTGGGCACTTTAATACTGATACAACTGGTGGAAACCTTGACTCTTGATATGTACTGCGGGGAGCTGGCCCTGAGTGCAGTGACCCAGGCTGAAGCCTCTGAGGCAGCCTTCGGACCCTTTCACTGGTCTGCATTGGGGCTCGTTTAGCTTGATGTCAGGGTCTGGCTGTTCTGCTTAAAAAAAACCCTAGAAATCATTGGATTTCCTTGCTGAAAGAGATTGTCCTACACTCCTCTTTGGGTGAGAGAGGGAACCAGCTAACTTTATGCCTGGCTGTCTCCAAAGTGTTGGGCGAGTGCTGAGAGGAATGCCCTAGCTTGCGTATGCTGTAGCACCTGCAATTATGTTATGTGAAGTGACTTCACTGAAGTCAGTGGAATTATATCTGAGGGAAAACAATTCAATCCCTTTCTCTAGAATCACGATTAGTGACTATACTCTTGGTTCTCTGTCTTGGGAGATTTGTATCCTGTAGCAGCCTCTAAACAAGAGCAGACACACCTTGACAACCAGACGTATTGTTTTTTTTTTTTGTCAAGACTCACAGTAGCATATTTGGGGAAGAAAAGCAAAGCTCAATTTGGTGAGGACTCTTAAAAGAAATCAAATGTGTGGCCATAACTTGGAAACGGATTTATTCCCTATTAACAAACATCACTGTGACCTCAGGCCAAAAGCGGGGAAAACACCTTTAACATTACCCACAAAGGCTTCTTCAAAGCATTGCTCAGTGAAATAAATGATGAAATACTGCCCTTCCCAGGCTGAGGCATAATGTAATCATTCCAAATGCTCTTGTCTTCTCGGGAGATTGCAATGGAAAAGAAAAGGAGTATTAAAATCCTTATAAGTTAACTCTCTGGAGACTCTCCAGGGAAAAGGAGGCGGCTGTTATTGCACTGTTTTGAATGAGGTACAATGTGATTTTTAACTTCTTGCAAATGTCCTCTAATGGCCCCTTTACATGATCTTTTCAGCTGCATGGTTTAAAGATACGCTCTCAGTGTACTTGTAGTATTTGTAGAAAACTTTGTAATTGCTAAATAGCTGAATATAATCCTGTTAACATTTGATACACTAGAAATTAAAAGCAGAAGCTCTCATCGTAGCCAAGAAATTGTTCCAGTTGGCCTGAAAATACAGAGACTGCTTAGTAAATGTATAGGGAATGAATTGGCTCACTTTGCTGGACACTAAAATAAATGTTTAGTGTGTGAGTTTCTAAGGAAAACAGAAGTCTTCCTTGCCAACAGGTAAAATGTTTTCTTCCTGCACATTATAACCTTTGTTCAAACTTCACAGATTATTCATGGGCAGTTTAGTTGTTGCCACGTCACTTTTTCACAGCATTTTCTGGTTGGTTCTTCATGTTATAGGTTATCTTTTCTGTTTCTTGGCTGGATGCTCAAGACAGATAATTGTCTAGTTTTGTTAAGAGATGGGTGGAAGAGGATGCTTTTCCACAGACAGCAGCAGTGTTGGTGGCATTATGTTATCTGATGAATTCTGCTCCAAAAATCGATGCTGTTCATTTTCACTTAAAGCTCTCTCTTCCCTTTCTTCTGGTCTTCTCTCTTGGCCATGCTTTTCATTCCTGTTCTCCAATGGGCAATGGCCTGAGCCCTTAATTTGTAAAAACCTTTTTACATTACTGAGGTAAAATAAGGATATAATGTAACCAAAGACCAGATGCACAAAGATGTTAGCCTGTAGTGAGCTTGTTTGTCTCCATTCTGAAAGCTAAGAATACCAGTCAGGCTCAGAACACGGCTCTTGCCCAGCAGTGACAAGCGTATCACGGACTAAGAAATAGACAGTTTTCTTCAAATGTTCTGTGCCTTTGTGACCTCTACTGTTTATATCTAAGTTGCACTTCAGTGCCCAATGTCTGGGAATGAAGTCCAAAACACTTGGGATGGTGAGTGAGTGCTTTGGATGCAAATATATTTGTTGGTAGACCCACATATTTATGTTAAAGGCTGTGGCAACAATACTCCATGTATACAGAGCATCTTGATCTATTAGTTGTCACCATCTGAATGAAATACATGTGTTTTGGCATCTGGTTTACACATCAACAGGGACAGCAGCTATTGAAGGCTGAATGTCCAGTTCAAGATTTTGTAGATGGATTTAGGAGCTTTCCTCACAGTGGGTCAAAAGAAACTTGCTGGAAGAGCTGAAACGTTTTTGGGTGAGATTATCGTTAGTGGAAGAAACATTATGGCAAACAAAGTACATGTCTATAAGGGAACATCTCTGAAGTTTCACAGCTGCCATGCCTCAGTAAAAGATGATTTTCTTCCTCTAGCACAAGCAAGGCATTTCATGTTGGGAGCATAAAGCTGGATTAATTTGTGTGGAGTTTTGGTCATCCACCTGAGTCTGAAGTCATGTAACACTAAGAAACAAATTTCTAGGCTTTTGTCAGAGAACAAGTGTCTCTGGAGAGTTTCATGAAAGCCCTGAGCTGAATTCTGCACCCTGTCCAAGCCTTGGTGCAAGCCGGGACAGTGGTGAGAGATATCAGACTCAGCCTGGTATTACTCTCTCGGAATCCAAATGCCTCAAATGAGCGGTGAGAATTATTTATGATGAAAGGTAAATTTAGAAAAAAAAACAAGAAAAATTGAAGGAGTTCTAGGCAGAACAGAACTGGTTGAGGCTTCATGTCAGGTTTCTGACATTAGCTTTTTCTAAGTGAAAACAAGAGGCAATACTTTTTTAAACTAAAATGGGGTGGTTTTTTTGACATTTTCTAAATAAGAAATGACCAAGCTGCATCTTTGCAATATTTTTTAAAAATAAAATGTTCTGATCTTTTTTTTTTTTGGAATTTTTTATTCAAATTGACCTACATTTTAAAAAAAAAAGTTAAAAGAAAGAAAACTTAGATGAAGATTTTGTCCTCTTGTTTCAGGCTGAAGTAAAATAAAACAGCCCTGAACGTTTTCCAAATCACTTCACTCTGACAAGGGTTTCTTCTTCTGCTTCAGCAAATCTGGAAAATTCATTGTTAGTGCAGATCTTAACTCCAGATAGCTCCTCCACAGCCACGCTGTTGGCATAGGTGTTCAACCAGTGTGGGATGGGGGTGGCAGAATTTCTTCCTGCTTCTTCATACCCCTGCCTTTCCCTTTCCTGACAAACCTGCAGCCCCAGGCCTCCCCATTCACCCTGTTTCTATTTCAGAGTAAACAAGAAGGTTCAAAAGAACCAGGGAAATTCTCTGGTTATTTTAGGCCTTCTGTGTTCTTCTGTACATATATATATATATATGCATATATGTCCATATAATGCAGACACAGTAAACTGGATAATCCAAAACCATACATTTAAAAATCCAACAAGCAAAACACTTCCATCAATCGTTAAAGTAATTGAAACATGGAGAACTGACTGACTTAGTAACTTTTCACTCCTTTTACATTTTATTTTGTTAAAGAAAAGATTAAAACACCCGTTCTTTTCACTATTTTCGTGTAAGGACATTTGATTTATATTTTGAGCAGTGTAAGCACTTAAGTGTATTAAAAAAGTCGCCTTGACTTCAGTAAGGCCGTTTTCATGTATAAGTATCTGCAGGGCCAAGTTTGTAATTACATATCTGTATAATGTTAGCCTCCATATATTTATCTGTTCCAATTTTAATTCTCCTTTTCATAAAATCTATGATCAGATTTTGGAGCCTGAACTAAGCTGATGTCGTCCCTTTTAATTTAGGACTCAGCCCTTTTATTCTCCTCCTGTGTTTTATTTTTATTAGTTGCTTTCTTTTTGTGCTGATGTGCAGCACATATTGTTAAAGCCACTTATTGGAGCCAGAATTTTACAGCATGGAGACTGTCCTAATAAGGGAAAAAAAACCTACCCCTTTATTGGTGAGGTAAGAGAAATCAGGCAGCGGATAATTTTTTTGCTGATTGAGAAGGATAAGGTGCGGTTTGGCAGGTATCGCATTGGTTTGGCATTTGCTGACATGGTTCCTCTTTTCTGCAGTTCAAATCCTTTGCAGAGTAGACAGTCAGGGAGGGTTTCCCCTGTGCCCCCCTTTGCCTTTCCCTCTCCTCTTCCTTCTCTTTTTCACAAGTGTTCAGCGTTGCCGTGAAATCTCCCTCTGACACACAAACTGGATGTGGCAATGAGGAATTTTTTCAAGTCTTACAGTGCCATGCTGTAATCACCTTTTTAGGTAACAGTAGGCACGTTGGAACATAGTTTTCCATGTGGGTTATTCTACATCTAAAGCATTTAAACAGTTTGTGAGGTTGTCAGAAAAATCACACTTTAGTCCAAGATACTATGATCCAATTTATCTGTTCTCAAAAATGTGTCATTGAAGGAAAGTACTAACTACAAGGTTTAGTTGATGTTTTTAAATTGCTCAGCTGTTTTTCTTTCAAATTGCTTTGAAGGCCATACTGAATTCCAGAGATGAGTAACACATCCCAGGCTTAAATACAGGCTTCAGATCTGAAAATAGAGTTCTTTGGGTTTTAAACTGAGTTACAATGAACAAAGTTTTGCGCAAGGGCAGAAGATGGTATCTAAATTCTTTCCTTCCTCAGTCTCTCTCTGTCTTTTGGTAACTGAAAGATCAAGCCAAGTATTGGGTGTGCTTAAATTCACTCTGTGTTGCACCAGGAGAGCAAAAGTGATGTAAAGTGGCTGCCCTCTTCCCACCCGGTGTCCTTGTACAGTTCTTTGACTGTAGGAGGAACAACGGTTGACCTAGTCACTAAATGCCCAGCTTTCTCTCTCGCATTCTTATTTTCTTCCGAGTATAGTAAATTTGATTGTGTCAATGGTAAAGCAAATTTTTCCTCTTTCCCCTCTGCTATCGTAGTAATTTTAGAGTACATATCCTGTTATTGTTGAGGTTAGCTTACTGTAGGCAAAGGATGTGAAAGATAAACTCGGATGATAATAAAGCAGAAAAGAAAAATAAACAGCATTAGTATCAGAGATTGGACGTACTAGTTCACACTAAACAAAACACACAGATGTACCATTAGGATTAGGCTGCTCCCAAAAGCTTGCTGCACAGCCACATTTTTGGGGGTTTAGTTGTGTGGTGGTGGTTTTTTTTGTTTACTGCCTATTTGTATTCAGATCCTTCTTCCTCAAAGTCAGAATCTTTCCTGAAGATCAGGGATTTGGTTAACTTTGTCGTTGTCTTTTTTTAAATTTATTTCCATCCACCACTTTTTCGTATACCTTGACTAAGCAACAGTGAGAAATATTCAGATTCTCGTGAGCAAGGGTGACTGCATCAGAAACTGGTACGCCAACTGGGAAGCATTACTCTGTGCAAGCAGTTTTGGTTTTGAACCCTGAATCTTTTTCAGATCACTTTCAATATGTTTTATACTTCTGCTTAAGGAGGATCTGGTCCTGCTGTGGGTCCTCCAGGTAAAGGTTGCTGTATTACAGAACAAAAAAGATTATTCTTGTTCCAGGCAGCTTAAAACCCTATTTAGAAAATATCTCCTAACAGGCATGCCGTGCATTTCAAAAATCTGAGAAAGCAGTACCGGCTGAAGCCATTCATGTGCACTTGTTTTCCTTCCCTTGATATTCGCAGAAATGTGGAGGCCTGTACTAGAGGTGCATCCTTGAGACCAATGCACTTGTCACTACAGGATGTGAGATTTTGGCTTCTGTTCAGTTTGTCGTAGCCAAATTGCCTGCAGATTTTTTAACCATAAAAATATATTACATGTTTCTGAACAGGAGATTTTTGGCTTGCCAAATTCCATCTGCAATGCGTTCAGCACTGGAGTTCCTTCAGTGTAATTACAGAAATATCTTCTAGCTTCACAACTGTTGCTGTTCTGGCACGACCCTTACTACTAGCTTTTGTGTTTGGTTTTTTTTTTTTTTTTGGAGGGAGTTTTTGGTTGGTTTGGTTTGGTTTTAGTGGAGTTTGTAACTCAGCTGTAGGATCATGGGATGGGTGAGCCTCACAAGGCTGAATACACTGTAGTTTTCAGCATCCACAAATGATGTGGATCGACATCACACACTGACATGGCCATGGTTGAACCCTTACAGTCTCTTTGTTCCTTTCCAGGTAGTTCCTGGCTTTCCAGATCCCATGAGCTACAATGGTCTCTCCTTTGCCATGGGTTTCCTTTCCCTCTTTCTTTTGCTATTCCCTTTCAGCTCTCCCTTGCTACTGTGCTACACTATATTTTGCAAAGCCCAAATGAAATGTGTTCTGACCATACCATATTCTCTTGCATACTAATTTCTTCAAAAGCAGCCTCCCATTTTTAAACTAGTGTTGAATAATAGCCTCATGTATTTTGCGTAACACCCATCTTTCCTCTGTGAAGCAGAAGATTTTTAGGATTGCACTTCTCTCGCGGGTGGGAAATCACTGGCATGGATTCTGAGTGTGTACGATGGTGTTGGCCTTAGTCATCTGCCTCCTCCTGGAACAGGAGTGGTCAGACACATCGTGTCAGCAGTTTTCTTTCTCAGGATTTGAAAAAGCTCCAAAGCCTAATTAGCAGAGGTCACATCTGCTTCCAAAGCTAGCTAAACTTTTACTTCAGTTAGAAAGATAAGGCTGAAGACTAACCTTCTTCTAGTTCCTCTGTTACCTTTGCCATAAAGGCGGTAGCAAGGGAGTTTTGAAGTTGCCTGCAAATGCAGCTTTTTCTCAAGACTTACCAACATACTAAAAAGCTCTCTTTACACTGTAGCAATGCTGTCTTGGTATTCCTGCCAGTCCTTATCTATGTGGCTGTGAAAGCTTCCCACTGACAGCACATACATTTGCAATAATTTGCAGCCAATCCAGCTGAGGACAAATATTCCTGCCTTGTGCATATTTGAGAGCTGCACTTTGTCATTTGTCATTTTGGGATAGCTATGGGGTTAATTCCTTACTTGATTTTCTGGATTCTTCTCTCTTTCAAACTCACCCAGCACCCTGTGGAGTGATCAGGTTGGAGACAAAGTCTGGCTTGGTACCTCCCATCCACTCTTGTGCTTATAGCCCCTGAACTTAGAAAGATGAATACTCTGCACCTATGAAACAATATTAATTTCTGTTACATTCTCTGTGTGCTAGTTGTTTCTTGTGCTGTTCTGCCCTGGCAATCATACCAATCTCTTTTCTTTCCCCCAAAAGGATATAATTATGGTTTTCGCAAGATTCTAGCAAGCAGAGATTTTGCTGTTTATTGTCTAGTGCCTGGATTTTGGTCCCTTCTAGCACTTCTCAAGATGCATGACATCATTTCAGTGAGAGCCTGACTCCTGAAAAGGCTGACAGTGTTGCAAGGGTATGCAGCAGGGAGGTTCAGGCTTGGGAGAATTTAAGGTGCAGGGCTCACAGGTGTGGAGGAAGAAGATGGAGACGCCTATTAAAATGTGATTGAGTGAGGAGTGACAGGGGCTGCCTGGAATGTGAGAAGAAATTGGAGAAGGAACTAGAAAAGCTTCTGGGAAGGTGAAAAAGAGGAGAAAACCATTTGGACGTTTTCTCTGTAATGTAGGAAAGTAGGTAGAGGGGCCTTTCCTGGAGCTTCCCATACCTTTAGTAATTTTTTGGAAGTATTTTGAGCAAACTTTGGGCAAGGGTCCAGAAAAACTGTTTGTATATGCTTATGTTTGTAAGCATATGCTTATAGCTATTCACTAATACCGGCAGTTACTCTGTCTCATACTCATCTTCATCTGGCAGAAGCAACCATAAATATATCCAAGGTCACCTCATTGGCAGAGGATTGCTAGTGTTTAAGTTTTATGCCTATGTTTGCATTAGACCAATTGGTTTTATAATACCTATTGATGTAGGTAACACCTGTCATGCTAGCCTATGGATCCCCCAAATGGATGATTTTTTCACTGAACATTCTTGTGCATTAGTCAGATGGGAACTGAAGCACAAGGGAGTTTAAGCATATCATGCAGGGACTTGTAGTAGAGAGGGGCCAAATGAAGCCTTCTAAATCCCGTATTTAGCATCTCAACTACCAGTATGTTAGCTTGAGTTAAAAGCAAGCTTAATTTATTTTTTCCAATTTGGAGGATTGCTGATCCCTAAACCCTTTTGTTATGTCATAGCTGCTAAGGTTTATCTTCTTCAGACAGATGATTACCATATTATTATTTACTCAGTAATCTCAGTCAACTGAGTCTGGTAACAGGTTGGACCACACTCTTTGTGAGCAGAAATTCAAATTCTCTTATGCTTGTCTTAATTATGTATTATAACAGATATTCTGCAATTTACATTGCCAAATCCTTGCTTGCCAAATGTTATATTTTCACAAAAATATATTTAACATAGATTTGTGTATTGGGTTTATGTGGCAAGGTTTTGGTAATGGGGGGGAGGGGCTACAAGGGTGACTTCTGTGAGAAGCTGCTAGAAGCTTCCCCCATGTGCGATAAAGCCAGTGCCAGACGGCTCTAAGACAGACCCACAGCTGGCCAAGGTCGAGCCCATCAGCAACGGTGGTAGCACCTCTGGGATAACATTTTTAAGAAGGGGGAACAAAAAACCCCTATGCAATGGCAGCCAGAGAGAGGAGTAAGAATATGTGAGAGGAACAACTCTGCAGACACCAAGGTCCTTGAAAAAGGAGGGGCAGGAGGTGCTTCAGGCACTGGAGCAGAGATTCCCCAGCAGCCTGTGGTGAAGACCATGGTGAGGCAGGCTGTTCCCTGGTAGCCCGTGGAGGTTAACAGTGGAGCAGATATCCACCTGCAGCCCATGGAGGACCCTATGCTGGAGCAGGTGGATGCCCACAGGAGGCTGTGACTCTGGGAAGCCCACGCTGGAGCAGGCTCCTGGCAGGGTCTGTGGACCCACAGAGAGAGGAGGCCATGCTGGAGCAGGTTTGTTGGCAGAACTGTGGAGGATCCATGCTTGGAGCGGTCTGTTCCTAAGGGCTGCACCCCATGGGAGGGACCCATGCTAGAGCAGTTCATAAAGAACTGTAGTCAGTGGGAAGGACCCATGTTGGAGAAGTTCATGGAGGACTGTCTCCCATGGGAAGGTATCCCATGCTGCAGCAGGGAAAGAGTGTGAAGAGTCCTCCCCTTGAGGAGGAAGGAGTGGCAGAGACAACATGTGATGAACTGACCACAACCCCCATTCCTCATCCCCTGCACTGCTGAGGGGGAGGAGGTAAAGAAATTGGGAGTGAAGTTAAGCCGAGGAAGAAAGGAGGGGCGGGGGGAAGGTGTTTAGGATTTGCTTTTTTTCTCATTACCCTACTCTGATTTGATTGGTAATAAATTATGCTAATTTCCCCAACCGAGTCTGTTTTGCCCATGATGGTAACCACTCTCCCTGTCCTTATCTTGACCCATGAGCCTTTCATTTTATTTTCTCTTCCCTGACCAGCTGAGGAGGGGGAGTGATAGAGTGGCTTTGGTGGGCACCTGGCATCCAGCCAGGGTCAACCCACCACAGTTTGCTATCCAGTGGTTGTTTTTTGGCTCCTCCCACTGCCTTTCAAAATGCATGACTTAAATTCAGTGAGAACTTTCATAAAAGCCTAAACTACATTTCCCTTGCCAAGTGGCTTGGTATGCATATATGGATAGTTACTATGGATTGTTGGGAAAAGGATACTTGGACTAACTGTGACATGTTTGGATCAAGTGTAAGGTGTGTTCTCTGGTATTATTATTTCTAAGGGTCCATGTGCTGTGCAAATGCCTTGTTATAGGAGTCTCAGTGGCTTCCTGAATCACTCTTCTCTCTTGCAGTACAGGTGGGACAGAAAATATTTTAGCTCTGAATCAAGACAAAGTCCTGCAAAAGCCAGTGTTGGAAGGGTTTGCTGACATTCAGGTCAGTCCTATCTACACTGTGGGACTGAAGAGGGTGCAGTGAGAGCCGTGAGACACAGAAACCTTCCCATGTGATGTCTCTTACAGTTTTTGTAGGACTAAAACTCACCGGTGTTTTCTCACTTAATCACCTTTTGGGAGTCCTACCTCACCAAGCTGGCTTTCTGCACCTGTTGAAGCTTGAGAAGCAGAAGGGTTTTGGCAGCAAGCTAACTCCTTGTTTCCCAATGGTAGGGTGAGGACCCTGCACCTCATTTTCCATTCTTTCAGGCACTTAAGTGTACCTCAGTTCACAGCCTAGTGCTTCAAATAGGTGCCAGGCTCTGTTGAGGCATGCTGACCCCTGTGCTAAGCCTGAGGTGCTTTTGCAGTGACATGGCTGCAAGATCCTCTGGGCAAAACTAGGTTTTTGCTCTTCCTTTCTCATTTCCCAGCAGGCACAACTCTTTTTAAAATGCAAACTACTGATTTGGAAGTACCTAGCAACAGAAAGCATTACGCAGAGGAGAGGCAGGCTATCACTTGTTCAGAGAAGTCTCAGGGGAGGATGTCTCTTTGTTCGGTACGCCAGAAAAAAAGAACATCCCAGGATAATCAATTCTGCCAGTGGCTTTCACACGCTTTCAGGTACAGCAATGGAAGTCAGCACAGTGCAGCTGTTAGAGATGGGCCTGAGAGGAAGGATAACACATACCTGCAACAACTCCCTTTGGAAGTTGCTGGAAAAGCTCCTGGTAGCTTCAACAGGTTTTGGAGCAGGCGTGAAGTAGTGCAGCCAAAGCGCTAATCTTATCTGCTGTGTGGTTTAGCCTAAAAGAACTATGTTTGTCGATGTCTCTCTTTTTCCATTCCATAAACTGGCATTATAGTAATAATAATACCCATGATGCAGAAGTCAGAAGGGGTTGAAAGGATTAATTAACATTGGTAAAGCACGTTGAAATCTTTTGACGGAAAGAAGTAGGCAAGTGCCAAGTACAAATATAATAACAAGGGGAAAATAGCCATTGGTCTGCATTCACTCCTGGAATGTAATGGAATATATCAGAAGCCTTGGCTTAAACATTTGTGTGTGTGTGCACACTTAATGATGAATTTTTCTATTACCTTTTCTTTTAAAATGTCAGTTGAATCTGTAAAAAGGCTTTGCTTCTTGGTGATGGAAACTCATCTCTTGTCTCCTCTCACATTTGGAATTAGACACTCTTTTGCCTGTGCTTGCACTCTGTTCCCGTTAGCTGTATTGCTTTCTTACCTCAGCAGCCCTTCGCTATCCTCCCCACCTTGTTGCCCACCTCATCTTGCTGTCCTACTGTTGCTTACGCTCCTCTCTTCTATACTCCCTTCTGCTTTGCTCATTTATCTTTGCTGTTCTGGACTCACCTGCTGTTTCTTTTAGCAGTATGATGAAATGCAGATTAAAAAAAGTATATGTTGTGTGGCATCAGACCAGTGCTTTGGTTGTGGTGTGCAGAGGCAGGGAGAATCACAGCATGAAGTAAACCTGTGCTCTCTGGCTCACTCATTGCTGTCTGGAAGCAGCCTAGAGCTTATAGGTCCAGCCCGGGTTAGTGCTGCTCATCCTCTCCTGCAACCCAGGTGCCAACATGGGAGGAGTGTGAATGTATTTTGCCTGTTGGACAGGCTAGAGTTGGGACAAGGACTGAAAGCTTGTATCCGATGAACGTGAAGCACAGTAGGGGCTGGGGGAAGGCTGACCATTTAGGGCAGAGGATGGCTGTTTGGCAGTGGAGGATTTGCCAAAGAACCAACAGGACCTGATCAATAACAACTTGCTGTGAAGGTACAACTGGCAGTATCACTCAGCTCCCTGTGGCCATGCAGAGGTCATCTGTGTGGGGATGCTACAGTATAAAGCATTTTGCAACAGCTATTATAGACTGGTTCCCAGAATGATATTTGGAAAAAAAAGAAGCCCCCAAACTGCACCATAATAATTTCCATGATTTGGAAACATGCGCTGTATTGCAGAGAAGCCCCTTAATCTGGCACAGGGACTCCACAGGGCAGTTTCTCTGTGTTAGGTGCCTTATGCCTCTAACAGCTGTGTACGCACCATTGGAAGTCCACAGACTGTGGGCACTTCTAGAGCAAGTAAATTGTTATTTTATTCCATTTCCTAGTTTTTATCTGGGTATTTTCTGGGAATAACTCATGACTTGTAGATAACTTGTTAGTGAATATTTAAAATAAGTGAGGTTTGTGTTGAACTTCAGAGTTCCATGATCCATCCTTTTTAAAGAACTGTGGCTTTTAGATTTGTATTTCCAGTGTGATTGATTAGCTCTCATGCAAAGTCAGTTTTCCACAGACTTTCCCCAATAGTTTACACTGAGTTGTTTGGTAGCTTCTTATGAGTTAGTTCTCCTGGAATAAGGATCACAGAGGAGTAATGTAAGGGGAACAGGCACATCTAAGGGAAAGCTAACCGAAAGGATAAAGCCAGAATATTTTATTGTGTTTATGCGGGTGTAGCTGCAATGGCTGCATTTCAAACTTCCAGCTGTTTAAATCGCACAGTGCTGTTATATGATGTCTGCAAATCATTGTAACATTAGTGTGCTGTTCAAAGTGCTGTACGTGACCTTGCATATCTGTAAAGGCCTGTTTTATGGAAGGTTTTTTTACCTTTCATGAAGGTGAAAGACACATTGGGATTAGCTTTCAGAGAGATGCATGGAATGTATCTGCCCCTAATCCTGTTAGCAAATGACAGGATCTGCACTTGTAATTCCTCCACTGTCTCACTGAAAATGTCTCCTAATCACCTTGGCTGTTGACAGTAGGTTTCTTAAACACCTGAGAGAGACACAGATGCTTGTCCATGTTAAAAATGAATAGCCATGAATTTCCCTTGAAACCAAATCCGCACCTGCACAGCATCCGTGAGCTGTGTGCATGGGGACTCAGTACTAGAAAAGTTTGAGACATCTGATTTTCATTAATTTTTTTTCCCATTCACCATATGTTATAGAACTGAATGTATTTGTAATGCCGTATGCCCCCTAAAGTGGTCTATTTTGGTTAGCATAAGGCTTCAGACTCCTCTCTGTTTTGGTGCTTGTTCTGCTCTTACACATCAGATGCTTTCCTGTTTGCAGAATTTATTTCAATATTTAGTCTGTTGCAGTATGTTAAGGCTGTGTCCTCCTCTTACATAGTTTGTGTCGGGAAGAGTGGATGAAAAAAAGATTATTCTATGATTATCTGAATGATTATCTGGTAGAATTATTTTTCCAGGCTCCCTGTGTGCAAATGTATGCCTTGTACTATGTTTATGCAACACAGACTTTGCTGTATTCCTGAAAGCTCCAGCAGACGTCTTCAGGGACCTGCCTGGCTCTGAGCAATAGTCATTTAGTTACAATCTCTAATCCCCTGGGAAATATAGAGGGGTTTTGACACTTGACAGAGCCCAGGCTAATGCTAACACCCATGCTTTTTATGAATTGAGCAATAAAACCAGCAGGTTCTGACTGTTAGTCGGCATTTCAGATCACATAACATTTCAGGCAAGGCCAAAGGAGTTACCAAGCAATGTGTAGTCTGGGTAGTAATGAACCGCTATCTTACAGTTCCCGTTTTGTCAGTCATGGTGGATTTTGGCTTTCCAGACCCCGGGCAGTCATGTGAACCTGGCCCAATGCTGGATGTTAACAGCAAAGCCTCATACCCAGTCCTGGTGCTTGTGCACCCCAACAGATCTCTCTCCATCTTCCCTGTCCTCTGGGTATTTCTTCAGTATTTCATCAACCTTTCTCCATTCCCCATCTTGTGCCCTGCAGGGATGGAGGCTCCTCATCTATTGCTGCTGTCTGTCTCTCCCCTTCCCCAGCCCAGGGAGATGACTTGTTCCAGGCCCCTTCCTCCAGCCCAGTCCCTGTTTGATCCCTGCTTCCACCTTGCTCCTTCTTGCTCCAGTGGTTCTCTGTCCCAGTCTTGTTCAAATCCATGATCAATTTCACTCTTAAATCAGTGACTGATGTTACAGTTACAGAGCCATAGCTGTAGCCTATATGCTGATCTACTCTAGGTGTGGCTGTATTTCAGTGATAGATGAAATAACTCCTTTCAAGATGCGTCCAGCACTATAGGTGTGTGCTCTCCCTGAAATCAATCAATGTGATGCTGTGAACTTTCTTCCCTTCAGGATTCACCCATGGTAGAGTCCTGGCCCCTCGTTCCTTATTACATGCTACAAAACCTGGCAGGCAAGCGAAGAAAAAGCATGAATGCAAAGGGGGACTCTGCTCATAGAGAAGATTTGTCATACAAAACCAAAGCCATATTTGACCTCAAATTTCACATCTTGTTTTGGCAGGGTGGGTGGTGAGTAGGTGTATGCTGGAAGTTGATTGTGAGTAGGTTGTACGCAGTGATGGAGGATTAGAGAGTGTGTGACTGAGATTGGTTTTGATGTTAACGAATCTAGCGATTCTCCAGGTCAACTTTTTTAGTGTTTGTCCTTACAAGATATTCAATGGAGCAAGTACAGATTGAAACTAAAGAAGCAACCCTTGTACGAGACCTATCTTCATGGTCCTGCACTTCTATTAAAATATAGTGCTCTTACAATGCAGCAATCCTATTATTCTTTGTGGAGGGAATGAAATGCAAGCATCAGTTTGTTAAGAGCTCTCTATTTCTTAGTGTGCTGCATTAAACAAGCCTTCAAAGCAGGTAACCAGGGTGAAAGTAGAGAAGTAGATTAAATTGAAAGGCCAGAGGCTGGGTTTCCAGGTCAGTGGTACATACATAATTTATAATAATTCAGTTTGTGCTTTCCTGAAATTGTAGCTTTGCTCTTGTTTGCTAATTTTGGAGGGGGCAGCATGGTGTTTTGGAATAAAAACAATACCAGTAATAATCTGGTTTTTTTTAAAAAAAAAAAAAAGTTTAAACCTTTTTTCTTTACCTGCTTCAGTTACAGAACTAAACCAGTCAATGAACAGAGAAGGGTGAAAGCCAATTCTCCTCCTTCCAGTCAGTTTCCTTGCCTTTGTCTCTATAGTGAAACCTTGTTAAAATACCCCCTGTTTCTGTCACTGCTGTAGCTATGCTAGGGTGGAGGCAGCCTATACTCTGAGCACCACATTCCATAAATCTGATTTTAGCTCACCTAGCTGAGGTAAGTTTACAATTGCAGGGCTTCTCTGGAAGTTCTGCTTTATGCCATTGCTGCCCTCAGAATTGAACTGTTAGGAAGAAACACTGGGATGCTGTAAAAAGCCTCCAAAATGTTACAGTTGCTATTGCACCCTAATCCCAAGTGTAAGAACCCCAGAAGTACAATTTGGCTGGAAAGTACTTATAGCAGTCTAACAAATAAGCTGAATCTATTGTATTTTACCCCCTTTTTATTCATTAGTTTACCCCTCTCAAAGTGTATGCTCCAGGTACAGGACTAAGACAGACCCTGTTCTGCTTAATCTGCAACTTTGAGTTGTATTTTGGGAATCCAAGCTGGAGGAGCTATAGCTTTGTTCAGTAATAGAATTCTCTTGCATTTAAAGGGAGGTGGTTACATCAGAAAACTTGGCAAAAACAGACCATTGCTATAGGTATGGAGAAACTGAACAATAGTGATTGGGAATCCTCTTGAAATGGGCTATAACTGTTGAGCTTGAATAAAAGAAAAAACTCCACTTCCTAATGACAACACAAGTTCTACTCCAGGCTCTGGAGGAAAAAAAATATATTGCATGTGATATGAGTTTTTTATTTTTCATACTAATTTCTGATAAAAAATATTTCTTTTATATATGGATGCATATAAAAAATATATAGAAAAATTGCTGTTGGGCCATGAAAGATGATCCTGTGCTCTTGTTCAAGTTCCTCCCTGTAAAACTGCAGAGATCCTTATGTGCTTTTGCTCCAGATTCCCCACAGTCTGTCCCACGGGGCATCCATCCCTGCCTGCATCTACCTCAGAGTCATAGTTTAATGACATGACTATGTAGGATGAGCAAATGGCCTAATAACAAAAATCCTCCTCAGGCCTCCCTTGCTTTCCCTTCATTTAATGATCTCTGATAGGTATTATAGAATGTCCTGAGTTGGAAGGAACCAACAAGGATCGTCAAGTCCAACTCCTCATAGATGATGACATGAATTTTGTATTAACTTAAAAGATGCTTGGAGGAAGTACAGAACTTTGTAGCTGGAGCATGTCACATTGGAGACGTCAGTTTGCCTGAAGGTGCCTGTAAGAAAATGTAGGTTTCGTTCCTCAAATCTTTTGCATATTTTCTAGAAAGACCACAATTCTCAATGTGCAGGGAAATTTTTTAAAGTTACAAATGCTCATGTCTGTCTTAATTTTTAATTCCTTCTGTCTTGAATAAATCTCTCAATCATGTCAACTGGAGTTTTATTTACAATGAAATGTAAAGGAGGAGGAGTTAGATCTTAACTTAGTATACATTCAGTAAGCTAGCAATTTGAAGTAAGAAAGTGCCTTGGAAGCCACATTGAATACAGAGGCCCAAAATCCAAGAGAAAGTAAGTTTATGATTTGGCTTTGTAGCAGTTGTGGATTGTATATTCTGGGGCGAATCCTGTAAGTCCTTACTTATGCCTCAGCTAGGCAAAATGCCCATTATTCTCAAGTAATATGCCTGAAATATTACTGGGTAAGGTTGTGGCATAAATTATTTTGGATTTTATATGCAATAAAGCACTAGAAACTGGAGGTGGTGGCAGCAAGCAAAAAGCAATTTGCTGCAGAGTCAAAAAATACCACATCAACCACAGTGGTATGCACAGCAATTGGGTTTTGCTCCCACTTTAAGTTTGAAAAGTAAGTTTATTTTGTACACTTTTTGCCAGTTTGTCATCTGCCAGGGAAAGAGATTTCTGGGTGAATTTCACTAGGCTTCAGGGAAAGCAGTAAGAAGTAGCATTTATCAGCTAGAAGACTAATTATTGTTTTCTGCCTAGTTACTTATTTTTCCTTCCCTTTTCATGTGAAATTTCTAAATTAAAACAGGTTAAATATACCACACTGCTCTCTGACAGGTCAATGTCAAGTCTATTGTGGATGAAGTAAAACTGCAGAGCATTACAGACTTCACATATTGAGAGAATTACATGCTTTCCCTGGAACATTTCCAACAAACGCTTTTATCTAAATATAATATATGTTGGAGGAAAATTTGACATTGTTTCAGTAGCTGAAGGTTTTTACCCTTCATGTTAGCGGCCCTGTGTGCAATTTATGCTGAGGTACTCAGAGGCGATTTACCAGAGTTATTTGAATGTGGTTGGAGAATCTGCTTGCATTTCATATTATGAAACAGATCATCAGTTTTCAGCCATGAGGAAAAAAAAAATAGGCGCTTGCATGAGTCATTCTGCCTTTGTGCAGAACGATGCAGTGATGTTACAGACCAGCTCTAACTACGAGGCCCAGGCTTTAGGGCTTGACTCTAAAACCAAGCAACAGTGTTGTTATGTGCAGAAAACTGCAAGAAATGAGACAAAGCATTGGAAATCCTGGGCGTCTACGCAGCTGAAACTTACATTTTCAACAAAAACCAGTAATTTGGGAAGCCAGGATCTGTCCTAGAGGTTTCAGTATCATGTTCAGCAATGAAATAAAGTCTCTGGCTACTCTTGGCAGGAATTACTTGGTAGTCACAAAGTATTTTTGTCGTCAATATGGAGTCATTTCCCCTTGTGGTTATTGGCTTGCATATCACTTTTTGTACTTCATTCTTCCGTGTGGATTGCTTGCACCTCAGTTTTTTAGAACCAAATCGTTAAAGGGATGACTGTACCTACTCTTTCCTTACCTGTGAAAAAACCTAAATGTCAAAACCATCAAAATGAAAAAAAACACAGAGAAGAATGTACACAAGTTGGACCTCTCAGAAGACCTTGTCACACAAACAAGATAACAATCTCACAGCCAGATCCTTAACCAATGTAAATAATCTAAAGATTTTGCTCAGCTGAAACAAAAATCTCTTGTTGAAATGCACATTGTTTTATCTTTTAGGTATTTTAGGTCGAGGTTTAAAGTAGGAGAAAGGCTTCTAAAGGTATGGTAGGAAAGTAAGGGTGCCAAATCTGACAGAAATGTTCTTCTGCTAACCCATTGAATAAGAGGCTACCCAGCAGAAAAATAATAGTCCTTGAACTCTTTGGAGCTATGAAAAATAAGAAAGGATGTTAGAAAAACACAGTATGAAAATGATGTAAATGAGAAGGGAATACATTGAAAGGTGTGTCAGTCTCCTTTATTTTTCCCAGACAACTCTGTGGATATCTGGCTAATTTGCCCACTCAGGAGTACAGGCTGTGTAGCTCCGTAGAATGTATGGGTGAAAAGAGTAAAGATATCTGTAAGAGAGAAATTATGAGCAAAATGAGAAGGCATATACCTTCTGTAAATGGAAGACTGTAGTGTTTAAGTCCAGCAGGTGCCACTATATAATCTAATGTAGCTTTCCATACCTAAGAGATAATGGAATTTCACCAAGTTCTGTCTATAATGAGTCCAAGAATTGGAATTTTACTATAATATAACTTCCAAAAATGTATCCATCTTAATGTGGAGATGCACGAGATGGAGGTTCCATCATTTCTTGTATATTTAATCACCCTCACTGGTAAAAATATGTACTTTATTTCCAGTTTCAATTTGCCTGGGTTTAATTTCCAGCCAAGTGGTTAATTTTACCCACTTGTCTTTCCTACATTCAATGTGAAAAAAGTGGTGCATGTCAAATTGAGAAATATGTGAAAAATATGGGTGTTAATAACAGCATTCATGCACAACATTGGACTGAGAACTGTGGTGGCATGTCTGCATGTCTCCAGAATAATCCCGTGTTTTCACTCACTACATCTTTTTGAAACATGAGCATTTTGGACTGAAATTCTGCTTGTTCCCTCATAAAAATGAGTCTTCTTGAGCAGGTCTGAGGAGAATGCTGGCAGGTCTCATTGAATTATGGAGGAATGATTAGAAGAAACAGTTTTTCCAACAACTGCCCCCCACCATTCACCACATTTTTAGATATGACTTGAATGAAATACAGCTGATATTTGACACGCAATGCCTGACAGAGGCATAATCCTCTGGAAGCATGTGCTTTTGTTATGTTTTTCTGAGATGAAGATTGATCAGTTGTTTATATCCACGTTTTGAAGTTTGCATATCATAACACAGAATAAATGAACAATAAAAAATATTAAAAATATATGTGATCATAAATATAAGGGGACTGAATAGCAACAGTGACACAAAGAGCACTCCCCAGTGGGTATTACAACAGAGTTCATCCTCACCACACCCATCCTTTCAGGAAAAGCCTGGGTAAATAGAAAGGCTGTGTAAGAGTGCAGAAGGGCAACAAATTCAGCTTCTGTAGACTGAGTCTGGCAGTGAAATTTGTCATCAAAGATGTTTTACTGACCTCCCCTGTCTGCCACCAATTTGGAGATGTGCAAGTCAATGGATGTCGCTTCAGCTGCTGTGGTGTTAGGTAATGAAGGGTGATGGTCTTAGAAGTAGGTTAGATTGCAAGTGGAGGTACAGCAGTTTGATACAGGATGAATTATCTCATTTCTTGGGGTGGACCACAGGGAAAATTAATCTGTAATAGATGTAAAGGCTTCTAGATAACAGTGTTGTGTGGGAGAGAGCTTGCTGAAGAGGTACAGTTGCATCTAATTGAGGTACATTTTGGGAGGGTGGTGCTATAGAGGCAAGGTGTTTTTACAGGTGGGAGAAAGGGAGGACAGACTGGCATCTGAGTGCATCATGGGGGAAAGAAGAGGCAGATATGGGCTGCCTGTTTAAGTTAAAAATCTAGGCTTAAAGACTTTCATTCTATTTGAAAATTTTTGACATATTTCTGACGACCTTGAGGCGGAGTCAAAGCTCAGATCCACAGCTCTTCTTTCTCCCTGCTTCCTCTAGAATGGTATGGTTGTCCAGCTTAAATTAGTCATTGGTTTTTAACCACCCCTGTGAAAAATCAAAAATAATTTAGATTCATCATGTTTAGTTTATGACTCACTGAGGGCAAGTAGTGCTACAAATTACTAAGTTTCTCTTTAATCAGAATATACACTGTTTAGAACAGGGACCAGGTCTTCCCCTGTCTTTATAACATGCCTACTGTAGCAATCCCTTGAGCTTGATCAGGAAATTTCAGTGCTGTCATAATTCACACAATAAATAATAACATGGTAGTACTGGGCAAGAAACTTTAAAACCAAAGTGCCTCAGATAATGTCTGAACTGATTTGCGGTTTCAAGTGGAAACCAGTTAAAGCTGAATTGTATGAAATGGTTTCAGCCCCATAATCATTCTAGCTATTACCAGGTTTCTTACAGGGTTATAACTTTTTTTAAACGCAGTGTTTGACATAAAATAGAGAGGGTACTGAACCTCTCTGAAGAAGTTCTGAGGCAGATGGCCTCATCGCCTACATTCCAAATCCAGCAGAGTTATTTTCTACTCTAGGCTGTAGCGTCCCTCCATTCAGTCTGCAGGTAATGTTTTAGACTTACTCAAATAATCAGGAGATTTGTTTTTGACTTCAGCAGATTTGGGATTTCAGTCCTGGAGATATAAATCTGTCCTACCCACTCAACAGGGCAGAATCTCTGTTGTTGTTATCCCGACCTAGCGTGGTGGGAAATGTCCTCACACACATGAGATGCTCAGTCTCCTGTACTTGAGTTGTGCTGCATGGGAAGTATGACAGATTCAGCACTAATGCTTTACTAGAACAACTTACCAATAGCGCACAGAGCTTACACTGTTTTTTTTCATGCCAGAAACACAGAGAAGGTAACAGGAGAAGCAGTCAACACACTGCTATTTTTTTTTTTCAGTTGACATTTAGACCAGAGCTTGTTATCTTTGGTAACAAGGTGTAGGATGGTTTCTAAGTCGTCATCTATTCATCTGAATATTTAATAAGAGGTGTCACGTATCAGAAGGCTTGGCATACTTCTTTGAGATCACGCTGTGCTGCGCTCTTATTGGCTGACATAGCTGGAATGGCTAACTGTAGAGAGACTTGCCTGCAAAGACTTTGAGCAGTTATGCAGAAGGTGACAAATGGATATAAGGTTAGTTTAATTTAGTTGTGGGGTGCATATGCATGCTGGGCAGCAAGGCTGTCCTCCAAGGGTGGAGAAACAACACAGGCCAGCGTGGATCATCAGATTTCATCTGTTTGATATATAGAGCTGAAATCTTGGAGTCATACTTTTTTATTATTTCTTTGCTCTTGGTCTGAAGAATGTCAAAAGGTGTAGGCAAGTGGAAGATAAGCTCTGAAGAGCTCCCAAATTGATTTTGCTTGTGACGGGTAGCTAAGGAGAGCTGTAGCAGTGGGAGAGTGAGGATCAGTCTTCCCACTTCCAGTGGAGGGTGCATGAATTCATGTGCCTGCCTGTGGTTTATTTTCTATGTGAAATTTGCTTGGAACCCTAGGCAGCAGAGGAGGAGACGGCTACTTAGATAACTCAGGAAAAAGAGTGTGATGTGTCTGCTGAGTTAAGATGAATGAACTCAGTGCATGAGGTTTGAGAGAACAGTGAGATGAACACTGTAGTCAGAAGAGTGAGTTTTTCATGGGCAGAACTGGTGTTTGACTAACTTACACCATCTTTCCTATGACTGAATTTCTCATGGAAAATCAATGGCAGTTAGGGTGACTAGGTTGGATTGTTTCATAAATAATCCTGCTATCAGCTTCCTCACAGCATGGTCATTAGCCCATTAATTAACATAGCCAGCCCAAACCTGCATTTTCAGCCTACTCTACTATCAGTCTGTGGTGGCTACCAAGGTCCACTCCAGCAAATCTTATCTCCAAAGCAAGCAAAACAGCCTGTAGAAGTACGACTGGGAAGTAGCATTAACATAACTATAAAGAAAATATAAAGATCTGTAAAATATTGTTGTCGGTTATTGATACGACTATTTCCAGATTACTGGGAATGTTTCATGCATCCATGCTGGTGAACAAAACAATGCTTAAGGTGATCCTTATGGGTGGAGCCCTTATCTGGTGAACTTGCTTGCTGTAGCAAGCCACTGTGATATGCAGTGAGGCAGCGGATATTCTTAAAAGGCTATTGAGAGAGATTGTCAACTTTCTTAACAGATGATCTATGGATAAATGTCCAAAGACAGGAAGTACATATCTGTTCTTATTTAATGGGTACCATTTGGTGGGATTTTTTGCTTAGGGAATGTTTTTTTCTTTCCTTTTTTAGGTTTTCTGAGCAACTGGTAGTTTTAAAAAGGCATTTTAAAGAGGCTTTTAAAAGCAGTTTTTCTCCTTACTGTGTAGGAGTGTTCTCTGTGGGTACAGAGTGTAGGATAAGCTACTTCATACCCCTGTGGTCTCACTGCAAAGACAAATCCTGAGCCATAGGTACTGGGAATCAACTCAGTCATGGCTATTATTCAGCTTCCACAGGCTGAGAGTGGCATGCCCTCTCCTGTGCTCTTGTATTTGGAGTTCAGAGCTAAAAAGATCATAGGCTTCTTGCAGCCAGAACGTCTTGCTAACAAGTGGGCTTTCTGTGGTCAGTTTGCTCGTGCAGTTTTATTACAGAGAGTCTCTTTCTTCTGCATTGTTTTATTATTGTATTTATATTCTTTCTGTTCTAGACCTAAATGAAATGTTGATCCCCCTTTAAATCGCTTACAAATGACAGGAAGTGTTTTTTTCTTGTCTTCCCTGGTCACCTCTAGTGCTTTTAATTAGTTTCCTTCCTTTCTTCCTCTTTTCCCTACTGTGATCGTTCATGGCCGTGCTGCTCATGCTTTTCACCCTCTTTGAGAGAAGCTGTTTCTACAAAGAAAAGGTTGCAAGCTCTTGAAGTGGAGCATGAAAGCAGCAAACCAAATCCTTCATGCACTTAGCCAAGAAAGGTTGTGTGGAATGAAATTGTTGTTCCAGGTCTGGCAAGTGGCTCAGCTGTGTTGGGTTTTTAACTTCCATTTTTAATTTTTAAGGCAAAACTGGGATGATTCAATCTCTGCTGAACCTGTACTTTCTCACTTCTTTCAGAAAAAGAGAAAAGCAGGACCAGTACAAGGTGATGGGAGAGGCTGGGACCCAGAGTCCAATTTGTGACTTAATCAAAATGTTTTAGCTGCTTTTAATGTTAAAATATGCCTTGAAATATAAGTTTCACTATGCCTGGTTTTACTCAGAGCAGAGCTCCTTTTTTCTCTACCTGCATTGCTGTACAGCTAACTTAAATGGGTGACTACATAAGGAAAGATTACTTCTTAACTATCATGTATCAGATCATTGCTGGAAGTGAAGTAGATGAATGTCCTGACCGGGTCTGGCACACGTTAGCTTCCTATTTCACTTTCCCTGTGCAAAAAGATAAGAGGAATGCAGACCTTTCCCTTTATCTCACACGGTAACAATGCATCTCAGCAAAGATTTGAATGGGCTGCAGGATTATTAGGGTTGTAATATCTTGCTTTCCTTTTCAAGTAGGATGAAACTAAATGTAATCATCTGTTTGGCTAGATGAACACAGTGGGTTCTCAGCCATAGGCTTTCATCATAGCAGCAATCTTGTATGATTTGGCCTGGTAGGGCTCTGGGCTGACAAAAATTTTGTGGGTGTCAGATGTTTGGCACTCAGAACTGAGCACTGAGAGCCATTGTCATACTTGTGCCTCTCTGATTTTTAGTCTGTCAATTTCAGAATACTGTCACCATTTTAAGCATGTTCTTTTTAGAGGAGGCTAATGAAAAGCTGCTCGGCTATGTCCAGTTTCAGTTACATGGGCTTGAGCGATGGTCCGCTCAAATGCTGTTGTGTGCATACTGGCAAGATCATGGTGCAGTTTAGCAGGATGTTTGCTTAGTTGCGAGCTGGGCTTTTATGGTCTTGGTATTTTCTAGGAGCAAACTGTCAGTATGGTGTGGCTGCTGCCTTCACTATGACTATTTTGTAAAGTTCCTTTCTGAAAAAGAAAACAAAACTTGACAGCATCTCGATAGCTTATTTTCTAAATAGCGTATGGAGCAGCCACTGCAGCCATGCTTACTGTGCTCTGATCAACAGCTTTTTGTAATTTTTCAGTCACAGTGTCCAATATGCTACAGCTGCCTTTTTTTTTCATATCCCTAACGCTCTGTTGCAGGCTGTCCTACCAAAGAAATGACGATGATGAGGAAGAAGCCGCCAGAGAACGTCGCCGACGGGCTCGACAGGAGAGGCTGCGACAAAAGGAAGAAGGTGATCTATCAGGAGAAATAACAGAGAAATCAGAAGTTAATGCTCAAAACAGGTAAACATCTGATGTTATTTACTAACAAGTCAACAGTAATTTTTGTTCAGAGTGGAGAAGTATCTTGAAGGGGCCTGTTTTGCTACGTAAATTTTAAACACCAGGTTTGGCCATCCTTGCTCTGAAGAGGGCCTAACACTGTGAGGAGTGCCACTGGCTGTGTCTACACAGTGGGGTGGGAACATGACCGAAGCTGGGCTTAAGGCCATGCTCATAACCCATTCCTCAGGGCTGTCTGTGAGGTAACTCAGCTGGGGCTCATGGAAGGAAACACACCTGATGCATCCTGCTGTCAGATTCCCTCAGGCATGACTGCCTCTGGCCTCACGAACCTCCACATCTTTTGTCCTGCTTATAGGGGCCATGGTGTCATGGGGCCAAGGCACATGGGATTGGTGGGGACCGAGGCCTCAAGGTGCAGCTGAAACATGCCTGCAAGGTGCTGGGCGTTAGTGCTAGACCTCAGCCCTCATCTGGTATTTTTAGGGTTGTACAGCTATAAACAGCAGAAAAGCTTGTGGAGAGAGGTGCCACTTGTCATGTGTTGAGTGGGCAGAGCAGGGCTTCCAGTCTGTCCATCACTTATTCAGTTTCACGTAGTCGCAAAGAATATATCCAGATTTCCAGTAGTCATAACAGAATTGACAGAAAAGACCAGAAATAGACATTGTGGTATGAAGCTAATAGATACTGAGCACAAGTAGCATTCTATGAAAGACAAGGAGAATGGATATACATAGGAAAACAGCAACATTTCAGATTGTAGATTACAATATTTTTTCTACAATGGGAGGGGGGGGAAGCTAAAAAGAGGGAAGAAACCTGCACGCAGGAGAATTATACAGCTGGATTTTGAAGGAGTCAAAAAAAACCTCCAGGGACTGAGAGCAAGATCCAGTCCTGATACCTGCTGGTGTTGAATAGCATGTCTTAAATTAGGTGCTCTGCTCACTCCATTTTCTAACACATTATTGTCCCTGTACAGACAGTCTTAAGCTCACTGCACCCTTAATTGCCAGGCTATCACATTATGGACTGTATCTGTAGATGTTGTTGCTGAACAGGAGTAGCTTCTTGTTGCTAGAGAAGTTCACTTAAGTCAGAAAGTATCTTGCTTGTGTAGCATCTTGAAAAATTTTGCCTGGTGGTAAGACTGTGCATAAGACATGTATGCCTCAGGCCAAGCTGAAGAGGGCCTTAAAGCAAGCTAAGGTCTTCCAAGTATTCTGCTGCAGGGTGTAGAGGGGGAGGATGAATTTTTCAGTGCTGTTCATTTTGCAGCTGCTCGAAGCATCAGGGACTGTTCCAGTGCCTACTGAGGTCAGTAAGGCTCCCGGGGACTTCAGTGGCTGTTGGAGCTTGCCGAGAAGGGAACCTTCCCAGGCTCTGATATTGTGAAACACCACATTCCTATACATGTAGAAATGCCAAAATTAATCCCTGGAACCATTCTACTAAATCTTGAAGTATGCAACCTGTTGTGTTCTCAAACCATGGAATGATATTGCAGCAAGCTTTTTTTTTTCTAGAAACAGGTGCATACGTTGTTAGAAAGTTTGTTGGTTTTTTTTTAATGCAAAATTGTCACTTTTATGTAGTGTGGCAGAAGAGGAAACCAAGCCTACTACAACCACAGGGGGAACAGATGATGAAGCTGCGCTGCTGGAGAGACTGGCAAGACGGGAGGAGAGACGCCAAAAACGTCTACAGGAAGCCCTGGAACGTCAAAAGGAATTTGACCCCACGATCACAGATGGGAACTTGTCACTGCCCAGCAGGAGGGAAGTAAACAATGTGGAAGAAAACGAGACCACAGGGAAAGAGGAAAAGGCTGAAACACGCCGAGGACGCTATGAGATTGAGGAAACGGAAACAGTTACCAAATCATACCAAAGGAACAACTGGAGGCAAGATGGGGAAGAGGAGGAAAAAAAAGAAGAAAAAGACAAGGAGGAGGTACAGGAGGAGAAGCCAAACCAGGTCCCCATAGAGGAAAATCAGGTAGATGTGACAGCAGAAAAATCCGTAAATAAAGAAGATGTAGTAGAAACAAAAAATCTAGTTATAAATGCAGAGGAACATAAAGTAGAGAATGATACAAATGCTGTGCCAGAAGGGGAGCAGAGTATAACTGATGCTATAGATAAAGAGAAGCTTAGGGATGAAGAAAAGGCAGAGGAAGAAAGGAAGCAAGCAGAAGAAAGGGAGAGGTTAAAAGCAGAGGAGGAAAAGAGGGCAGCTGAGGAAAAGCAGAAAGCAGAGGAGGAAAAGAGGGCAGCTGAGGAAAGAGAGAAGGCTAAGGCAGAGGAGGAAAAGAGGGCAGCTGAGGAAAGAGCGAGGGCTAAGGCAGAGGAGGAGAAGAGAGCAGCTGAGGAAAGAGCGAGGGCTAAGGCAGAGGAGGAAAAAAGAGCAGCTGAGGAAAGAGCGAGGGCTAAGGCAGAGGAAGAAAAAAGAGCAGCTGAAGAAAAGGCTAAGCTAGAAGCAGAGAAATTAAAAGAAAAACAAAAGATGGAAGAAAAGAAAATAGAAGATAAACAGGTAAAACAGAAGAAATTACAAGAGGAAAAACCTCAAGCAGCTTTCCTAAGAAAACAGGTACAGTAAACATTTTGCACCAAAATAAGACACCTGTGGTTTGTGAGAAATGTAATGCAAGAAAAAAAAGATTGAATTGGAATTTCCTCACAGATCTATTCCTGCATTGAAATGACTAATACTTGTGCTCTTTCCCTTGCACTCTTTTTAAAAATAAAGCTCCTTACTTCTGCTTACCAATAATGCAGCGCACAACATGCCTGACCTCACTCCATTGTTCAAAGAAAACCTTGCATGTTCAGACCTCTGCATGTTTTTTTGCTGCCTTTTTTTCTCAGCCGCTATAAACTGGCCTAAAGCAGTAACACATGAGGTGAAGGCAGACACATCTTGGCACAAAATATTATGAGCACCTGGTAAACTGTGTGAGGAACGTGTGTGTTAAATGCAATCACAAGAGAGGGGCTTTCTGCTGGGACATGTGAGCATGATGCCACACAAGGAGAAGGACCCAGATGGGGAAATGGGAGCATTTGGAGAGGGTGGAGGGGAGCACAACTGCACATGGAGATGTGGGCACAGCAACATACGATGGAGATGTGGCTGCACACAGGATTGGTACGTGAACACAGTGTGGAGAAGCAAAAATGCAAACAGATGCAATGTTTTTGTATTAAAAAATTATTGAAAACCCAAAAACAAAGGGGGAAGAAAAAGAGGTTAAAGTGGAAGCTAAAAAGGAAAAGTTACCAGATGAGAAGCTCCGACCTACCTCCAAAAAAGATCAGGTAACTTGTAAACCATTGATTTAGAAGTTGTAGGGAAACCTGGGATAGGAAAGTAAATAAGAGACCTATAATTGAAAGTTGCTTGTTCAGCAAAGTACTTAAGCATATGCTTCACTTCAAGGATGTGGGTAATCTGCTGAAATAAATAGGGCTGAAGCTACTTACGTGCTTAAATGAAGTAAATGCTTAAGTATTTTGTTCTTTTGGGGCTTTAGAACCTGTTTGTCTTAGAACAAATATTTCAGGAAAGTCAGTTGTGTCAATAATGCAAGGATGGTTTGCACCCTAGGGATTAATTTTTCAGGACTGTGTCAACTAATCACCCTTCCCTGGTTTCCTCCCACTTTACTGTGAACTTTTTCCCTGTGACTGAGACCTACTCTTACAATAATAATATAATTAATAATAATAATAATCATCATCATCATCTAGGCCCTTTGGCCACCTGACTGCCTTAACTAATGATTTACCCCCAAATTGCAATGCCCCATGATATAAACCATACATACCCAAGATTCTTTTTTGTTTTAAAGAGAAAACCTACAAAATTTACTGCATTGCATTTCCACTGTAAACACAGGAGCTGGTGCCATGGTGTTTTACTGTATGGTAAGTAAGATTTGGGGACCCTTTACCCTTCAGGTTACAGGTGGACACGGGGAGCCACGCTTAATGTTGTATAACAACTCTGCTTTTAATTCAATGCAGCAAGTATCAAAATACCACCTGATTCTAATCAGACATTGAGACTGGTCTGGGCCTTGGAGGTTTATACCTATTGGGGTCCAACCACATCTGTGTGGCTTAAAGGGAGCCACAGCACAGAGATCTAGTAACAGGCAACTTTCCATTTGTCCAACTGCTTGGGAGGATTGAGGATTTTAGAGGGACTGGTTCAAAGCCCTTAGCTGTTGGATTAATCTGGAACATGCTGTAGATGCTTAGCTTGCTCTCAGAGAGTGATGAGGCAAATTGTATCACAAGTTTTTATGTCCACTTGCCTGGCTTGATCATCCAAGGTATCATATTTTTAGTAAGGTACATGTGAGAGAGAAAAGGCAAATGAAACGATGAAGATGATTAGAAGAAAGGTTCCTAATGAATAGGGAGAGAGATTGGCAATAGTGGAATAAGTTACTCTAGAAAGGGGAAGAGTTAAATGACACCTAATGGCGATGCTTCAGAATAGTGCACTAGGAAAACTAAACAATCACTCTAATCTAAATTAATCCAATTGCTAAAGCAGAGGAAAAAGTGGTGTGAAAAATAAGGGATGGGTTATATAAGAGTTCTTATAATACAGAATTGACTTGTAATACTCAGTGTTGCACACAATCTTTAAATATTACAAATAAATATAAAAAAGAAGCTGTAACTGACCACAAATATTGATTGGGGGGTGGGAGGGACAACTGGATGGACTGGAGACACAATCGTCCTGCTTGTGGTTTATGTGGAGCTCACTTAACTCTCACTGGAGCTCTCATCATGCTTTTAGACCATAGGCACAGGCCTAGATTATTCCAGGAAATTGGTAAGACTTTTAAAAGTGACTTACGATTTTAGTGCATCCATTTTTGGATGCTCAAGATGAGACAGTTTGAGACAGTCACACTTCTAGCAGAATGCTGAATATCCATCCACTGAGAGGTAAATCTTTTGCATGTGTATCAAGCTGTGCAGTTTCTCAGTTTTGAAAATCTCAGTTGCTTCTTGGCTTGTGAAGAAAAATTTACAATCTCAGACTCCAAACCAAGTCAAGATCAGGCTCCCATCTCCACTCCTTCTCACCCTTCGAGAACGTAAAAACTCAGCGAGGCCTATTTCTGAACCATATATGCATTTAAGAGGTTGGCAGTGTATCATGAACAAGATCCTGAAGGAATACAGCATATCTGCATAATCAGATTTTGGTTTTGCAGTTGTGCAACACGAGTACACGTCCTTTCTTAATGTGACAAAAATCTGGCTCCCAAAGCTCAGGTTTTGATCAAATTAGTAAGTAAAATCTGCCTCCTTTTCTGAACTGCCCCACAATTTTTGGTTCTCAAAAGTGGCCTGGAAAGTTCATAAGAACAGGCTTTCTCATGATGTGAGACTCCTGGTATTTCCTGCTTCCAGTTTGGCTAGACATTCCGCAACAGTTGCTTTTCTCATGGTATTTGGGTATGGTAGTTGGCGTTAAATGGAAGCCCTAGACCCAGATGCCCACAGCTTTTAAGTCACCAAGTAACTGAGCCCAAAAAAGGAATCCATTTGCCACATGGTCCCAACCTCAGTATCTGATTCACTGCAGTCTGAAGGTGTTCAAACTCTAGATTTTGAAATCTCAACTCTCAAATATCAGTATAACACCCTAATAGGAAAGAAGCTGTGTAGAGAAAGATTAAAATACAAATAAACAAAACTGGAAACTAGCTAAACATGCTTTTGGTTGTGTTCTATCTTGACTTGGTGGTCAAGATTTGTTAAAGCATGTTTTCAGTTTGGGTAATACCACCTGTCTTCTCCAACTGGGGTCGGTGTAGTCCTTTTTACTGAATTCAGCAGAAGTTGAATTAACCTGTAATTTAGGGAAGCACTGAGACAAGAGAAAGTACTGTTTCTGTTGCCTGCCTTTGGAATGGTTTCTGCTTCTGTGCTAATCAATCTCTGTTTTGGCATTAAAATTAGTAGGAGAAGGATTGGCCCCAAAAGATATGAAATGTTTCTGTAATACCATGTTTTATCATCTTTTTGAATAAAGAGGCCAAGCTGTATTGATGGTTTTCTCAAGTGCAGACACATTACCATAAATCCTACTGGCTTCTGAAATGCTATTTCCTAACCTATTAATTTTCAAACTATATTGTTTTAATATTAGTTTTCTCAGCAATTTCAATTAAGATGTAAGAGATATGAACCTCCCCAGTGGACTTCAAAACATCAGACAGCTGGAAGTATTGGCTTTTTAATGAGGCTTAGAAAGGTCTTGATGAAAATCTCAGCAAAGGAAATCCTATGCTCTCAAAATCCCAACACAGACATCCTGGCATGTGAAATCTTGCAACAATCGACATCACTGGTTTCAGTATCACCCTGACTGGGACCAAAGGGTTAGAAGATTGCTAACAGGCAGCAGAGATTTTTTTTTTTCTGTGAACATGATCTCTAGCTACAATCTTGTCTAGATTTGGGAGCACCCAAAAGATGTTATTTTCTGATGGCATTCATTAGGCTCAGTGAATAGCCCTGGTTGTCTCAGCCCAGCTCCCAGAAAACAGAAAGCCATTCCTTGAGGCTGCTAGCAATAATGGCCTTGTTTGCTAGCAGTCACAGCGTCACGGCCAAAGAATGCACAGTCATGGAAACTGAACTCCCCTCTTGTCCGTCAGGGTGCTTCTGCCAGGTTGTGGCTAAAGCCCATTGGCAGGAGAGGGTGGGGAAAGTCTGTACTGCCGCTGCCTGCTCTCAGGACAGAGCGAATGCCTCTGGGGGTTGTGCCCAACACCCCTCACAACTGGAAAATTTGCTCATGTAATTTAACCACCCAGTACTCACTTGTAGCCTCTGCCATCCTGGCACTGTCCATCGTACAAGTTTCTGTGAGCAAGCAAACCGGCCTCAGGTAAAGTCAGAGGCTGACTTTGGGGCTTCACTCAGCAGCTTAATACAATGCCTCAGGAGGATCTTGATTTGAAGACTCTGAACTCATCCTTTTTTAGTAGTATTGCACCTCAAGAGGTTCTTTGGTGAGGAAGGATAGAGGTTGGATTTGATTTGATTTGGGAGTGTGTATGTATTAGCTTTTTATTTCAAGGTGCAGCTTGGATTGCCATAAAGGCAGTAGTGCTGCAGACAGAACTGTTATGGAAGTTCTTTTTCTTTCTAGTTAGCAAATGGGATGGCAACAGTCTTCCAAGGGACAAAAGTATTTCTCTTCTAAAGGCCTTCATATGAATTTTTCACAGAAGATATTTCTTGCTTGCTAGCTAGAATCTTCCTCCAATGCGGTAAAACTGGGGAAAAAAATTAAACATATTTTGGAGGAAAATATTTCATCTGCTGCTGTTGAAATTTTATTTAGGTGGGTAGCCTAACTAGCTGAGTGGGAATAATTGTACCTGAGGATAAAGAACTTAAATGAGTCCATATCCTCCTCCTCTTATCAGCATCTAGCCATGATTCAGCATGCTGGGATCAGGCCACCTGTGTATTGATAAATACTTCAAGCTCATAGCTCTGAAGGAATACTGGAGAGTGAAATCCATGCACTAAACATACATGATTGCTATTAAGAATTATAGGACAAAGCTTTGTAAGGATAGAAGGAATTTTTGATCTAGTATTTCTGCAGAGAACATTTGCTTCTTCATAGGATTAAATATTCATGTCTGATAACATTATCCATGACTAGTCCCTGGTAGGACCGTGCTTTTTGTCAGAGTAAGTTTTACTCTGATATAAAGATAATTTTGTGTTTTGGCCACTCTTCTTGCAATACTGAAGTATCCATCTGCTATGACACTGGAAAGAGCGTTGGACGTTGTAGAAAAAACTTAACAATCGGTGAAGGTGATGTGTGTTATTTTCATTCCTCCAATGTCCTAAACATTGTACCATGAATGTATCAACAAACCTAGTCCCTAAGAATTTGCAGCTCAAAATTTTAATAGGGAACTGGTGAATGATGCTGCAGTGGGGAGGAAGAGGGTTGGGGTGCCTCAGTGGGGTGCAGCTGCAGAATGAAACAATGTGGTAACATAGTCCCAAGGCCCCAACAAATTTTCACAGAAGACTGATAATGTTATTCAAGAGGTTTTCATCTTGAATTCAGATCAGGACAGCAGAGTGGTGGTTGATCATGATTTAGAGCTTTACAGACTACTTCTGCTATAAAGCACATCAACATTTTGAAGACAGTTGCTTAGTTAATCATTAATACCAAGAAACCTGTGTTCCTTTGCTGTTATTTGGAATGCCTCATTGTGACTTCTTTGTTTTTTTGTTTTTGTTCTATGATTTACGGTATCTCCTGAGCAGGTAAAAGATGACAAGGATAAAGGCAAAGCACCCAAAGAGGAAATTAAAAGTATCTGGGATCGTAAGAAGGGAGTTCCTGAACAAAAGGCGCAGAACGGAGAACGTGAACTCACTTCCCCAAAACTTAAATCTACTGAGAATGCTTTTGGGTAAGGTCCAAACGAACTCTGGGCTTGCTTATGTTATAGCAGAGCAGGGGGTCACCTCTGGGTCTCTTGGATAGCCTTGTAGCAGCTGCATAGAAGACTTTGGGCAACATCAGGAGAGGCTCTAACATTCATTGGGTTGTAGGTATGAATTAAGGCTCTTGGCCTATTTTCTAATGAACTGCCCCCACATTGTTGCAGTACAAAACGAAGTATAGAAAGCAGATGTAAATAAGAGTCTTGCTCCCTCAGTAGAGACGAGTGCCTTATTTTTGCACTGCTGGAGTTTCCCCTCCCTGAAGGACATTTATTTCTAATATCTATACAGAGGCCAGTAAGGACCACAGCCCAGATTTTGTGTTGTCTGATTTTTAAGTCAGATCTCAACCTTTACTGACATAACCTATTTCCAGTTACCCACCTGCTTTTAATCAGACTCTACATATCAGTATGGAGCACAATCCAGTTGGTAACTGTTGAAAGAGCTTCTCTCTTGATTTCAAGGCAAACCTTGAAATTAATGGCTTCTCTATAAAAGTGTTTTTCAGTTAGGTGAAAACCTCTCCTAGACAAAATGTTATAATTTTTGTCTTTTTATAAGCTGTATCAGTTGAATTTTTATTTTTCTTTTCAAGGAAATATTGGCTTTATGGCTGTGTTGGGAAATTCCATGAAGGTAACAAATTTCTAGTGCAAAGTCTAGTAAAAAAGGATTCTGCCTGCTAAAAGGTGGGGGGATATCCATGAAGCTGAGCAGTTGTTCTTCCTTTTATCAGGAAAACAGGAATGAATAGGTTAGAAACTTAATTATTTTTTATTTCTGCACCTATCTCCCTCTTTTACATTGACACAGGCAAAGAAAAGGTTAAGCTCTGCAGGCCCTTTTAGAAATCTGTGCATGGCAGATGGGATTTGCTGTTGTATCTCAGCATTCCCTTTGTGATTCTTCCGGGAAAAACAAACTTTCTCAAAATAAAATGTAGTTCAAATGTCCCTGGAGACACCCTGACCTAAGGCCAAAAGACATACTGAGATGGAGATGGAATAGCAGGAAATCAGCCTTGCTCAGAACTGTCCTGCTTCATGACTTGGGTCACATCATCAATAACATGAGAATGGTTTTCTAAAAATATTTTTGTTGTGTTTTAATTTGCTTTACTTCCTGTGGGAGACAGGCCTTAGTGGCAACATGTAGGTTTGAGTTTCCACTCCTTTTTTAATTTTTCTGTTATTCTTCTATTATTTCCCAAATGTGGGAAGAAGCCTGTTTAATAGCCTTTTATCAGCTTGAGTAGAAGGCTCGGGTTGGCAACATCAGCAGAGGCTCTAGTGTTCATTGGGTTGTTAGGTATGAATTAAGGCTCTTGGCCTATTTTCTAACAAACTGCCCCCACATTGTTTGGCTTTGTTTGGAACTTTCTTCTTGTTCTACATGAAATATCAGATACTAGTTAGGAAGCATGTGACTTGGCTAACATTCGGTGGTGAGGACTGAGAATTAAATAGGGTAGTGGAGGCTAAAGAAAAATCTTATTTTTGTCTTGTTTGTCTACATCAGTCACTAAGAGAAATACAGAATAAAACCCCATTTTATGGCTTCCCCTTCCCATCTCCCCTCCCACCTGCCTTCCTCCCCATTCTCATACAAGACTGCAAAAGTCCTAAATATGATGTAACATGTTTTTTTCACATTGTTCTGACATTTTTGGCTCCCACAAACCACTTCTTTCCTTTTCCTCCTTGTCTGAAAGCTGGCAACCAACTTCATTTCTTAGCACCAAAGAGGTGCTTACGAAACTCTTCCTCCACCCAGCATCTCAATGCTAATTTCCCAATGTCGACAGTAGGGAACACAGATTCCCAGAATCCGTTGAAAACAGAGGAGTTTGGGAGGTGGAGGAAAATAAGGAGAATTACTGCCAGTTTATTGTTTGCGATTTTGGATTATGCAGAACCAGTAGGGGAAGTCCTGTAAACCGCATGAGAATAAAATAAGCTAGAAACTTCAAATGTTCTTCTTTGTAAGGAGGACAAAATAGTCATCTGAGGTCTCGAAACAAAAAAAATTAAGACTAGATTCTACCTTTGGCTTTTATCGGTTGAAAGCTGAGAGTAGTAGTGGTTAGTTTCCTTGAGGCTATCTGCACTGAAGTCACTGAGGAATAACCTTTCGTCTGTGCTGATATAAAACACAGTGACTATTTATTAAGAGAATCTTGGTAAATGCTATGTTCTTAGTTGTCTTAATTCTGAGGGCTGAGTATTTGCCCTTGCCAGGGATGTAATTATGTCTATTAGAAGTGACCTCGTGCAACATCTCTGGGCCTCAAGTTTGCAGGTCTGGGTGGGTTGGCAACACAGACTTCAGAGAACAAGAGGGGAAAAAAAAATTAGTAAGGTTCCTGTGGGATGTTTGCTATAGAGGCTACAAACTTGCAATGAAGCAGGAAAGCCTTAAAATAGCCAGGGATTTCTCATGGCCTGTGCAGGATAAATGCACTGGATCCTTAGAAATACTTAGTGCCTTAGAGAGGCTCGTGAAACATTTTGGGTTGTCAGTACCTCTGCAAACTCTATCAGAGGTATTTCAGGTAGGACACCCAAAATCATAGCTCACACCCCAGGAATTGGTCCTTGCTTTGTTTTTGAATGGGCTAAATGAAGTTTCAAATACAGCTTGCAAAGTTTTCTCACAATGCTTTGGTTACTTGTATATGTATTTTTCATTAAAAAAGCATGAGCTGCTTTAATTAAACATCACTACCTGATGCGAGCCCTTATTCGTGACCACTTACATTAACTAGATGCTTATGGTGGAAGGTGATCATGTGGTTCTACCTCCCTGGTTTAAGTACTCCTACTGCAAAAACGCATTCAGGAACAGAACCTGAAGCAGAAAAGGATTGTGATAAGGTGACATTAGGGAAATATATATTATGTACTTGTAACTCTAGGTTAGAAAATCAGGCATGAGAATGTACTGGGGGTACCTATGTTCACAGATCTCTGGGGCAATTTTTTTTTTCTTTAGCTTTGCTTTGTGACGGTACACTCCTGCATAGAAAACACTTTCTAAAACCAAGTGACGCATTGCAAAGTAAGTTCCAGGTCCTACTACTTCAGTGTTGAACTTGCACATATGAAGTACAGCAGCTGAATTCACATAATAGCATCAGTTTGGTTATGCTATATTGCCATACTTTTTTCATTGACAGAATTCCTAAATCATGCATGCTGAATTTCATCCAATTTGGTAAGATCATGTGGGGGCAGAGGTCTCTGTGTTAGTAGATTCTACTGTGATACTGAAATCACAGATAATTCAGCTCTGTCCTACAGCTTGTTTTATATGGTTAACTCCGTCTAGATGAGGCATCTATCTGAATAAAGAGCACCTTTGCAGGATTGGGTGTGATTCACTGGATTGCAATTTTATATGATATTTGTTCTTCATGTTGTCACCTCTAATCTGATAATCTCTGACAGTTATTGTTATTGTTGGAACGCTTGATTTATACCGTTTTGTTGTATTATACTCTGCAACACTTTGGTTGAATTAATGACCTTATTGAAATCCAGCTTTTCTAAATGCCGTCAGAACAGAGCAGAAAGTTTTTTTAAAAAAATTCATTCATACATTCCCTTTCTGTCTCTTGTGAATAGCACACTGATACCTCTTCGGTACCTATCTCCTTGTCTGCGGTAATATTAAACACACTCAGGGAGCAGACATTTGTCTAAACACTGGTGCGGTAATTGTTTAATTAGGTGATACTATCTGACTGTTGAAAGTATGCAATTCACCTATGCAAATTCTCTGAGGATTTTTTTGGAGGGGTATTCTTTCTTTCTGTCTCATATATTACAGCCGGTCAGGAAACTTCTGGTTTTCTCCTGTGGAGAGTTGCCATTAATAAATAATTTCCAGTTCCTTAACCAGAAGTCATACTTTCCCTGGAAAATGTCAGCAAAAGATCTGAAGACCCTTTCTGTTCATACAGGCTGGGAGAGTTCAAGTGACAAGTGTTACAGATGAGATAGGAACTTTTAACTTTTTTTGTTTTTTAAAACACTGTTGAAACACTAAGATTCTCTCCCTTCTCTTGTCTCCTGTTTTCTCCAAAGCAAGTAATTTATTCTGTCCTCAAAGGTGCTTGTCTTTCTAGAGTGTTTATAAAAAATACTTGCCTTTGAAAGCAAAGAGTTACACATAATTGTTTTGCTATGAGTTTTTTTATATGTAAATTTATCTCATTTAAAATCAACAGAGAGAAATTAGTTATGGTTTTCCATTGCTTTGTTTTCTGTATGATGTATAGTGTGCTTTTGGAAGTGTTTCCTCTGTACCAAAACTGCAGAGCAGAGGTGTGAAACTGTAAGTTTACAGTTAGTTTACCACACAGATGGTGATGAGATATGACACCTTTTCCTGAAGTTACATGAGATGTTAAATATTTCAAGCTCAGTTACTGAATTCTCTTAAAAATGGAGGTGGCCTGAGTTCTCAGGCAGGGTTGTGCAGCTGATGTGCCCACAAGCACACAAGAAACTCCTTCCTCACTGGCAGCAGATGGGAGCGGTGCTCCTTGTAGTATCCTAGCCTATGAACTCCTAATGAAAATGTTGTGGGCCTGTCGTAGTTTGCAAAGAGCAAAAGGTCTTATAAAGCGATATCTTTGAGTGCCAGGCTCTCATGTTGCTGGTGAGTGCATGGCAGCAGGTGGCTCTGGCAAGGAAGGCAAACCCGTGGTGCATCACCTTCCCTCTCATTTCTTTCCCAGCCGCTCCAATTTGAAAGGGACCACAAACGCTGAGGAAGCAAAGCCAGGGTCTCAGGCTGAGGTTGGAAAGCGGCTAGAAGATCAGCGTCGTCGCCGAGGCGAGAATGAGGAGTTTGAGAAGCTGAAGGAGAAGCAGCAGGAGGCCGCGGCAGAACTGGATGAACTGAAGAAAAGGCGGGAGGAGCGCCGAAAAATCCTGGAGGAAGAGGAGCAGAAGAAGAAGCAGGAGGAGGCTGAGAGAAAAGCCAGAGAGGAGGTAAGTGTAAGATATGAAGTATTGGACTCTTGTTTTATTCCCTTGTTGTTACTACTTTACTTCTACTGGCCTTGCATTACTTGGTAACTCTCTGCTGCAGTGTCTGCACAGACACTTTTAGGCAAAGAAGTTGGTGGGGCTGGAGGTGGATGGGTCTGTATTTAACAAAAGGGCAGAATGAGGCCATGGGAAACTGGCTCATAGGTGAGGAAGGCGCATGCAACAAGGAAGGCAAGACGAAACCCGAGCTTACAGGCCAAAGTGTGCTTCTCCTCCTTGGATCTGGTATTGCTCTGTGGGGAGCTACTGCTGTGACTTTGCTTAAAATTGCACCCTTTATCTGGGCCCTCTGGGTTGTGTGCTCTTCTGAGCATCGCTGTTTCTTAGTGTCTGTCAGGAGATGGTCTGTCCCAACAGACCTTGATTTTAAATATACAACCCAGCATTAAATATCACCCCATTTTCTAACCTTCAGATTTAACTGCAAGTATGCCATATTTGATACCAAGTGACGATATAGCATAGATGCTCTAGGATGGACCTGATGTAAAACATGCAGACATCCTGGGTAGAAAGAAACGTGACATCTCTAGCCTCAGGAAAGACAGGGCTCTAATAATGTCTCCATGAGTCAGGATTTAATCTGTGATAGTTGCAAATTTCTTATCTTCCTGTGGATGCAAATTGTTGGGGGCAATGTCATAGCCACAGAGTTCTTAATTTACTTGGGATGTCATTTTGACATTACACAAATTGAATTATAAAGTGCATGTCAAAATTTGTCTGCTGCAGATGAGCTGGAATGCTACTGTTATATATAGTTACAATGGACTAGATCTCATTAGGTTTATATTCTTGTCTATTTAAATATTGAGTACCCAAGCACATCTGTTTGCTTGTACTTTCTCTGCCAAAGGAATCTATAAATAGGATTTCCAAATCTCTGGTGCATCATTTAGGAATCCTAGTTGTTTGGAAAACAGATGGTAGATGAATAATAATAGTGTTTGGCAGCTGAATGCCAATTGCTTTGATATACTAAGCTCTTTACAGTAAAACTCAATAGATGCTGAGATTGCACAGTACCTTGCTGGTCAGACCCTGATGACCAGTGTTCACAACGGTGCTTTGAGGGCTTTTGGTTTGACTTGTAGCTTATGAAGTAAAAACTCACGTTATCTGTTTGGAGGGAAAACTGTAAGCATTTAATCTTCACTTCTTTGGGCACCTATTGATTTTTCCTTGTGAAGTATTAACCTTGGCATGACAAGTGCCGGAGTCAATGGACAGAAGAACAGCATAAAGATGATACATGACAATACAGAGGAAATGAATTTCAGTATTTTTCATGGAATAGCTGTGTTCCTTGCCTTTCTTCCTTAACACTGTGATGGATTAGCAGCAATACGTTGCTATATTTCACATAGGTCACTGAACTTTTTTGACTGGCGTGGAAAATCTGTTCTTAGAAAATTTGGTAAATGTTTGCAGGACTGTAAAGCCCTGTAATGGTGATGTAGTTTCTGAAAGAGTAAGTGACCATTCATATTTTTTTAAGGAGGAAAAGAGGAGGATGAAGGAAGAAATTGAAAGGAGAAGGGCTGAAGCTGCTGAGAAACGTCAAAAGATGCCAGAAGATGGGGTATCTGAAGAAAAGAAGCCATTTAAATGTTTCAGTCCTAAAGGTTCATCTCTCAAGGTAACCTTCCCACTAACATCTATATAGTATATAAAAAGTAATGGGGGTTGCAGTCCAAACCAACAGCCAAACACTAAAGCAGAGTGGAAATACTTGAAATCAGACCTGGGACAATGCTCTGAAACCGACATCCACCTGAAACCTTTAGCTGAAAGACTTCATACATTGGGATGATTGAAAATTAGGAATCCTTTCTAAAAATAGAGACTAGGCTGGGAGTTACCTGTTCTTGTTGATGAAAAATGTCCAAAAATGATCTTCACCTTCAAAAGAAAATTATTTTGGGAACTTAGAGCTGTATTACTGTGATGATTTTCAGTGTTAATTTATTATAGGAGTGCTTTGTGGACTGGTGTAGATAAAGATCATAAATGCTCTCTCTCCTTCCACATCCACAATTACTTTCTTCCTTGCCAGATTACTTTGTCTTTAAGCATATTCAGCCTAATCATCATTAATTGAAACTGGCCCATATGGGAGTTCTAGCTTATGTTTAATCTCCCTAAAAATAACATCTAGAAGTACTGGGCTGGATTTAATTTTCTTACATAACAGGAAAAAAAAAAAAACCATTCTGTTGCTGCAGGAATTTCTAAGTGTTCTTCTGTGGCCTATATTATATTGGCAGTCAGATAAATCAATTAAATGGCCTTTCAGCATGGAAGAGGAATCCTGGCCCCTCTGAAATTATTGGGAACTTTGTTTTGGTATGCAGTCCAGTTGCTTTCTCAGCTCAAGCCCAAACTGTAGATCTATTAATTGTTTTCAAATTTTCAAATTTTTCTCTTTTCTCATTTTGTGTCATTCGTCATTTAAGAATCAAAAATGTTTGTCAAAAAAGGCCCCTCAGTGGGCACTACGAGAGAAAAGAACTAGGCAGGAGGTTATCAGGTAGGAGCTCATTGGACCATGAAGTGGTCTATGGCTCCATGGGTTTAAGAACTGTATGTGTTGAGTGACAAAAGCATTTGGTCAAAATTACATTTCTGCTCACAGAGAGCTATACTTGGAAGCAATCTGGAGCTTCATGCCTATACCGTTTTGGCACCAGTTCTAGCAAATGCAGTGTCCAAACACTTTTGTTTGACTTCTCAGACACATCTGAACCTGAAATACAAGGACAGAATACATACAGCTGTAAATGAAGATTGCCAAGCTTCACAACTTGCTCCTATTAGATAAACCTGGTCTTGCCATTTCGGTTGCAAAAGACCATGTCAGTTACACACACTATAAATGTACAGCTTCTTCCCAGCCCTCATGGGAGGGCTTCTTTTTCTTCTTTCTGTTTATTGAGATGCCTTTTATGACATGCTTTTGGAGCTTTAGTTCACAGATGACTCAGAAGAGAGGAAATTATACTTGAAAACACATAATAGAAAGATATACATCATAATTTTGGGGAGAGTGGGAAAAAACACTGGATTTGGCAGGAGGTTAATAGCTTTCAGAGAACTTTTGGACTGATGCTACACTATTCTACTAAATGTATTTTTAGAGGAAAGCTGGAATTTTCCAAATGTCATTAAGCATCCAAGATCCAATATTTTTATGATGATGGCTTGTTAGGTAGAAGTTGTTTGTTACAAAAACTGATATATGCAACTCTCTACACCTTTTATTCTCCTTCTCTGTTTTTCTCTCTAAGAAACTGGTGATAATGTACATATTACAGTCCAGTGTCTGTGGGTGGCCAGAGTGGATATGTAATACTGTTGAACTTCATACCCTACACTGTTTCTTGGCCTTCTGTGGTCAACAGCTGAGGAGAAAATAATCTCATTTTAATAACCTGATGTTGAATTTGATGTCAAACTCCAG
Source organism: Phalacrocorax carbo (assembly GCF_963921805.1). NCBI lineage: Eukaryota > Metazoa > Chordata > Aves > Suliformes > Phalacrocoracidae > Phalacrocorax > Phalacrocorax carbo. Next base: position 70,048,117 of record NC_087513.1, read on the forward strand.
TTTTTAGAAGACAGCGTATTTTGTTACCTTTCATTTGGACAGACTTCTCAGGCTGGTCTAACCTGGTTGACACACAGCTTTCTCATTGCTTGTTATACACTGCCCAAGTTATCTTTTGACTTGTAAAGCATCTGGCACATACTTTATTCCTTGATTAATGTATCATCCGGTTAGTTGTGTCATGAGTCATGTGAGAACCCTAAACGCACAATTGTGGGTGGGCGGCTGGAATTAATAATGAAAAAAGGGAGGCTCGGTACTAAAATACTGTATGATAATGACACATGTGCATATTCAGACTTCTCCTAGATTACAATCTGGGAAAGCATATTTTTCACCTTCCTTGTCCTTCCTGATGTGATAAGTTTTTGGGAAGAGAAAGAAGTTCCTGGGAGTGACTTAGATGAGGGAAGTAGGGCATGCTGTTTACCAAATGAACTACAAGAACAAAGGAAAGAAGGGAGATAAACTGAAAAGGAGCATGGCACATTACCATCTTATAGATACTGCATTTATCCATCGGGCAGGGCATGGACTAGCATGACATGCAGACTCAGAATTGAGAGACCACGATGTGCAACTCTTCTCCATGTATTGCATGGTTCTTGGATGCACATATATAAACGTAAATATACAAACAGACATAATAAACGCACATCTTATATTGAGAAAGAACTACTGTGATTATCTAGTCTGACCTCTAACATATCACAGCCTACACAGTGTTGACAACCCCTGTTGTTTTAACTGTTAAATTACTCTTAATAAACCCTGAAACCTGAGACACTACTTCATCAGAACTGCAGCACGGACTCCTCCCAGCCACCAGGGCTGGCCCTTTCCGAGGGGACATTGAAGAGGATGCATGCAAAGTAAATGCAGGCCAAGTTCATCACTAGCTCAGGGACGGAAGCAGCTTGGATTTCTCAGGGCTGGTGGAGTCCTGGTGAGCAGTAGCAGTACCAAATCTCTGTTTAGCCTCTGCCCTTTTTCTTGTGTGTGTGTTTTTTTTTTTTGTTTGTTTTTTTTTTTTTTTAAATAAGGACAAAGACTGGAACAACCTCGGCTGCTCTCCCATCCCACTCTAGCTCATGCTTTCCCTAGTTTAGTTCACACAAATGGTGCTGCAGTAGAAGAACGAGATTTCCTGCATAATCTTTATTCATTTTCTGTTTTAGACAAGTTCATTGCTCATGTTTTCTTTGGGAAGGAGTGTTATTGACTTCTTGTATAACCGTTCTCTAGATTAATCAGGAGAGAACAGGATATTTCAGTACTAAGGCTCCTCTTGGGGGTGAGCTCCACCAGTACAGAAATGCAAAAGCTGTTAGGCATTGAAGGGAGGAAGCAATGGCAGGAGGCTGGGAGCCTGGGATATCTCCTATCTTTGCAGAAAATGTCTCCTGGAAAGCATGGGCTGATGTGGCAGCCTGCGCTTTCTGCAAGGCAATGCTGACAGCTAAGTCAGAAGATAGGACTTTTCAGGACTTGAAATTTTTTTTTTCTTCCCTTAAAGACCTGTATTGTCCTATCTCATTATTGCTCTCAATACCTGATAGCTGGAGCAGTGACTGGAAAGAATTAGATTCCACACAATTAGTTCTTCCTAGATGAGCTACTTTTGCAGCAGAGGGAAGACAGAGTGGTAAGAACAGGATTTGTGGCATTTGTTTTTCCCCTATCTTTGGTGCTGATGGCAGCACTCTAGCCTGGCAGGTAAACTGGAGTAAATTGACACACTCTGCAAGGTGCTGCTGACAGCAGGAAAAAACCTAACTGCTTAATGAAGCAAAAGAGTACATGAGCCACTCAGGGAGGATAAGGAGAAGCCACTTTACTCCCAGGGACTACCACTCAAGATGGATTTCCACTAGGTTCTTCCACCTGTTGAATAAGAGACAAAATTATAATACAGAGACTTCTGTTTTCTGCATACATTTCTTATTCCCCTTCCTCCTTGACCCATATTTTGAGAAGAGTTTTCTAGATATCAGTTTATGATACTTTCCGTCACGTAATATCTAATAGAGAGGTTAAAATTCCTAAGAACCATTTAATACCTTTTTGTGAAACTAGTTCTACTGGGAATATCTAGATGTTTTTTATTTCCCAAGACATTGGCTCAAATTGTGTGTTAACTCATGCCTCTTCCATTCTGTTTCTGTTCTTGGAGAAGGTACAGGCAGAAGACAATGCACTTTGACACCCACACTTTAACTGCATTTTTAATAGGCAAGATATTTCTTGCACAATCAGAGAACAGAACATGTCTATATAACATTGAATGTGGATAAATGCATACCTATATCTCTGTATAACATCTTGCTTAATTTATTCCTTGCCACGTGTATGTGATCCTGTGGAGTAAGGCCCTAATCAGGTGTGAGACGCTGCATGGTTTTGACTTATGTCCATTGATTTTGTTTAATCTGATTTTACCAGCAGAAGGGTGGGTGTCCATCTAAGCATTTTGTTGTCTAATCTAAGCTGCTTTGGTAGTTAATAGAGACAGCGAAAGCCACCCTCAGTGGACAGAGAGTCCCTCCTTTCCTAGGGTCAGGTGAGGTCCTCTGCCTCTCCACTGACTATAGAGGGAACCAAAATGAGTAATTTTGACTACATGCTTAACTTTTCAAGCAACTGAGGTTAGGTGGGGGAGATGCAGCCTGAGATCCCATGTTCTTTCTCTCTGGTCATAATTTGGAGTATGTGTGTGTCCTGTGTCAGAGGCTTTGGAAAGTATTCCATGGTGATAAAACATAGTCCAAGCTATTTAATGATATCCTGTTAAAATGAATGCAGCAAAAAGATTATTCTGATTTCCTGGTCTCAAATTGAGGAAATATTTTGCATTTTGTGCTAACCACCTTGCTTTGCCTATTTCTTTTACAGATCTATTTTGTAATACTGTTTACTGTATGTGTCAAACGTTTTAAATTCTTTGCATGGAGTTTGTGTGGTGTGCAGTGGATAAATGGCCTTTAGATGTTGCTGTGCAGTCTAAATGTATTTGACATCTGTGTTGAATACACATGTGTATACAGGTGTGTTTACCCTAAGTGTATTCAATGTATGCTTCTGTACCATGCATGGTTTTTTGAAGATGATGCTCTGGAACAAATTCTCATATAAATGTGCAGAAAATGTGTTATCCATCCACACAAGGCACCTGCTTCCTTGGGAGGAGGATCAGTGTTCAGCTCTGAGGGTCGCTTCCTAACTCTGCTTTCCTGTTGAACTTATTTTCTGGTTTGCTTCCTCACTCTCCTGTTCTGAACAATCCCCGATTTATTCCTGATACCACAGCAGGTGCTTTGAGAACCACTGTTTCCAGTGGGTAAAGAATGACCCCATGTCTTTTTGCTACAGCCCCAAGAATATGTGTCTGTCTTCTCTCCAACCTATCCCCCTCTTACACCAGTGACTCCTGCTGTGTAGAAACATCTCTCCTTCCTGAACACAGGAAGACTATAAAGAGTACTGTTAGCATCTTGTCAGATCTGTCCCTTTTGTAAGGTTTCTCTGTGGATTCTCTGTTCTGACTTAGAAGATGCTGCAAATTAATTATTAGATGGTTGCCTTGGGTCCTGGTTCTTTGAGATAGTCCATATAGTTCGTCTTTGCTGCCAGCCAGGGTTTTACTGATTGATGCAGCCATGGAATTGCCTGTTCATGCAGAGCATGGGAGAAACCAGCGTCTCTTGTTGGTATAACCCGTAGTTTTGATGCATTGCTGGTTAGGACCCAGAAATGAGCGTAGTGGGAAGCTTTTCCTACTGTACCATAGTTGAGGACAGGTGACATATTTTAAGTTACCGTCGTAGATCTGTTTAGTCACTTTTAATCAAATACTTTACTTGCTCGTTTTCTGGCAATGCCGGCTGTGAAACAGTTGTAAACTGTGAAGGCTGGCAGAGAAAGAGCCGGAGCGCTGGACCCGTGTGGGTGTGCGCGGCTCTTCAGCTCCTGGCTGGGGCGTTGCTGCCGCCCCGTGACAACAGTGCGTTGAAACAGCTGGTACACTTCCGAGCAAAGCCCATCACTCCACTCAGGACTCTATTTAGATCATATATTGGCAACTAAAACTGTTAATGTAAATTACTCTGTAAATTGTGTATACTTTTTTACAGGTGCCTTTGAGCTGGATCGATGCTAGCTGGAGTGTCTCCAGTGAGCTTGTTTGGCAAATTCTGCACTGAAGTGAACTGCCTGAGTTTTTGCTTGTATGGGCTGGAGAAAGAAAACGTGTGTGCCCTTTAATGGGACTGCTGTGGGATTTAGTATTCTGGTACAGCCTGGATGCTAAAGGCACCAAGGAGAACCATTAAAAGAAATGCTGTCACTGCCTTAGTTTGGAGGCACGAATGCCACAGCAGTCACTGCTAAAGAAACTTGAAAATGGACAACCCATACTGGGACTGGGGAATCCACAAGAATCCAGCCAGGCTGATTAACAGTCATTTCTATCCCCTGGAGCTGCTTGTGTATATTTGACTGTTAAGTGAAACTGTAGTGCCTGGGACAAGATGTGGAAAAATGCAATGTGGAAGAGTCGTGAGGAAGTTGATTAAAGTATTTCTCGACCCAGAATGTAAATAGACCTCCCCATTGTGAACTGTTTTAAATCTTTATTCAGGGATGGAGGTTTTTTGTTTTCAAATTATCGAGAGATTTGGCATAAGTCTTATGAGACCTTCATGATTCTTTTTCCCTGGAAACTACAATATTTTCCCACACACAGAGTAGAAAATAATGTAAGATACCAGTTTGTAGAATAGTAGCTGTTAAATATTGACTCAGCAATGGCCCTGCTGAACATGAGCAGAGTACAGTCTGACTGGTTTTTTGGAGCTCAAATTAAATTGTCAGTGTCCTGCAAAAACATGCATGAGCTGAGCTCCAAATCCGGCCTAGTCTGATGTCTCAACTCAGAAAAAACTTTATTAAATTTGCTGTCTGTCTCAAGAGATGCATACTTGCTCTTATGTGGGATATATGAGGAAATTTGACATATATTTTGTGAATATCAACCCCTTTCATGAGATAAACTTCGTCCCTTTTCTCCTTTCTGTATTGGTGATTTATTCTCTCGTTACAAATGAGACACTGAAGAAATATGCAGGATGCAAACATTGATGCAGAAAATATATCCACCCTTATGAATCTGTAGCATAATAGGCTCCTAACTATAAAACCTCTGTGTGTGTGTCTGGTGATTTCTGTTGGAATGCATCTCTTTCAGATTGACTTTTGATGTTTAAAATGACATTTTAGCCTTGCCTCATTCATGCTACCTTTTTATTAACTTTAAACTTATAGCTCTTGTTTCTCTCTTTTCTAGATAGAGGAGCGAGCAGAATTTTTGAACAAATCCGCTCAGAAGAGGTAAAGCCATAAAACAGTAGGTTCAGTCAAATCAGCAATGTTTAATTGGAGGGAAGAATAATTTCCTTATCTCTTTTTTTCTACTTCCTACAGTGGTATGAAACCCACCCACACGACAGCAGTTGTCTCAAAGATTGACAGTAGACTTGAGCAATACACTAGTGCAATTGAGGTAAGTTAATTCGAGGTAATGCTGGCTGTAGTTACTAATGGCTTTGGGGACTTCAATCAGCCTATGTTTTACTGTTCAAGAATTGCAGGGATTTTTGGTCACAAACTTTTAAAATGTGACTTCAAGAACAAAATGCTTGAGGCACACCTATAACCAACATCTAGATATACATCTGAAGAAAACCTGAAATTCATGTCTTCCCTTTCATGCTACAATTTACTGTGCCTGCTTTGTAAGCTTGGAGTACATCTTGAAGGACTCGGCACCTCCTGAGTGACAGATGCATCCTCTTCGTGGCTGATGAGAGTACTATCAGCAGAGAGCTGACAGTCATCCTGAGCAAAGCTGATTTAGCAGCTTATTTAGGAGAGCAAGGGACTGCTGGCTGCCACTGCGGTGTGAAATTCCTTGGCAAAGAAAGACACTTCAGTGAACTAGTGAGTTTAAGTAGTGACAAACGAAAAACAGAATCAAAATAAAACTCCAAACCTGACCCCAGGTGATTTTGACAAGTAGTGGCTAATAATGTGCCTTGAAGCCAGAATTGAGGGCTTTTCTGTTTCATAGTCCAAGGTAAAAATAGGTGTTTGGGTTTTTTTTTTTGTTTTGGGGTTTTTTAGCTGTTTTTATAAATCAGTGAGTACTAGGCAATGGGAAAGCTACTGGTTGATATAGCAGGCCAAGTGGACTGGATTGGTAAGTGTAATGGGAATAGAACAGTATAAAAAGGGATATTATCTTGATAGCTGTGATTAAGGTCTAGCACTTCTTCATTTCCTGCTGGATGTTTATCTCCTCTTGTTCACATGTGGAGCGTGAGCATGGTATTCCATTAAGGTATTAATCAGTTAGGCTTTATTATCCTTTAACTTAAAGGAAACTTTAGTAATTAAAGATCAATTAACGAAGACTGCTGTCCATTTTACCTTTCTGCTAGGAAGCCTACCAGTGTTGGAGAGTTTTATACTGTGTGTCAGTTCCTGGCAGAAAAAAGCACATGTATGACAGTGCTGAAGGCTCAGGCTTGCCTCCAGCACCTCTGTCAAGCTGAAGGTAGCTCAAGCCCCTCTATCAGAATGTCAGCATGAATGTCAGCATGGCACCCAATAGTCCCTGTACCATGAAAGTAGGACCATATAGCTTCTGTCCTCCCATGTCACTCTGTGCCTTTTATAAATGAGACATAACCACCCTAGAGCAACCAAGGGCTTTAATTTGGCACTGGGGTTTGATATTAAACTCCTTAAACAGAGGGGAAAGTTTGGAGCTACAGCTCTGTATGTCACAGGAAATTTATGTAATAGTGAAGTCAGGGTTTGCCAGCCCATAAACGCTGGACCAGCCCACCCACCAGCTTCTGTTAGGTTCTCCAGTATTTTCAGTAGGGCTGTGCTAAGGTCCTGAGCCTTTATACACCATTTAGATATTAAAAAGCATAGCTCTACGGAAGGGGCTGGCAGCGCAGCTTCACAGCTATATACAGCTTCCATCCAATCTGAAATTATTTCTTTGCTGAGTTTCTGGTTTTTCCAAAAGTTGCCAAATCTGACTTGCTTTACAACTAGAGAGGCAAAGCCTCAGCTCATACAGGTTCTTATTCTCCTCAAATCTGTGTTATGTAACGTGTACAAGATTTTTGAAAAGAAGCAACAGGAGGAGTTTGGTCCACTGTTTTTTGTAACCATGCAAAAGACACACTGCCAGAAAAAAAAAAAAACAAACCAATCCCCCAACTCTCTACTCTTTAAAAAAACCACCTCATTCCAAATATACTGTAATTGCTGAAATTTACCCCTGGAATCCTGAGTTGTGAGGTTAAGTTGTCTGGGGCAGATGGAACAGAGTCTGATGCTGAATGACAGAGCAGCCTTTCTCCCCTGCCTCTGCATATGAATTTCTTCAGCTCTGCCCCTGAAAGAGCCATGCTTAGAGGATGCAGGTGCTGATACTTGAAAGAGGACAAATGAAAGCCTTGAGGCAGTTTTGTGCAGACCTGTGGTTTGCCATGAGCTTTGGAAATATAACAAAGGCAGAAATCTAAGTGACTGCAGTTTTCATAGCCAGTCATGTCAAGGGTGCAACTGCAAATCAAAAGGGGGGGAGAGTCCCAGTGGCATCTCTTGAGCTGGGTACTCCTTTCTGTCTTTGCATGATCATCACTAGAAACACTTAAAGCTGCTGCATTTCCCAGCACTGCCCCAGTGTCAAACAGCCCCACAACACCAGCTCTTAATGCCAAACACCAACTGGCCTCAATTCTTCTGCAGGGCACAAAGGCTGCAAAACCAGCTAAGCCAGCAGCCTCCGACCTTCCTGTTCCAGCTGAGGGTGTCCGTAATATCAAGAGCATGTGGGAGAAAGGGAACGTTTTTTCATCACCCTCTGGGACAGGAACACCGAATAAGGTATGTGTTTAATTTTACATAGTGATTATAAAGAATTATGTTATTGACCTGACCTTGCCGTTCATGTTCCTGTGAGTAAGCCTGGCTGCTCCTGTTGACATCACTGATGAAGAATATCCCAGAGGATCCGGAGGTCCTCAGGAACCCACAAAGTTGTGTGGCTGCAATATTGAGTGTAACGGAAGAATTTAGTGACATACTGAGCTAAGTTATGAGACATTCCAGAGCCACATCAGATATCTTAGACAAATATATCTGGGTAGTTCAAGCGGAGTACAAAGAAATTCTTTGTGTTGGGAAAAATTCTTTTTGGGGTAGAGGAGGATTAAATAGGCAAGATAATGATGATGTTTTATAGATAATGCGTAGAAGCATTTGTGAGACCTTTATCTTTTCTATGTAAATCCTTAAGGCAACATTTCCTTCCTATAAATTGATGTGAGTTGATGAGCATTCATCATAGCCAAAAAACTGAGCCATGGAATGAAGGGAGTTATTACAGATAGCCATGAAATTGCATTAATTTGTTCTAAACTTTTAAAGATTTCTTTTAATGATTTAAATTTTAGGCCACTTAACTCCTGTATTATGTGCTTTTAAAAAAAAACATTAACAAAACAAAAATGTAGACTTAGATTGGCGTCTCCTCTTCTTTTAGGCTAAATATTTTTTTCTCCTTGGAGTTTGGGGTTATGACAGAAACAACAGGTGTATGTCTAAGATTTGTTCCTGGGTTAGCACTAAAGTGGAAATGATTTTGTCAGCCCACATTTATCATTATTGAAAACTAGAGTGCAGCAGTACCATGCAGTTCATAGGGATAATATTTTTCAGAGCACACAGGATGACTCTTAGCTAGCCATAGTCTCAGTGAGGACCTCTATATTATATTTTTAAATCTAAACAGTGGAAAACATAGCAAAAGCTATTGTGAAAATCTTCTGATTAGAAAATATTATTTTGCAGGAAACTGCTGGACTGAAGGTTGGTGTCTCCAGTCGTATCAACGAGTGGTTAACCAAGACCCCAGAGAGCAACAAATCACCTGCTCCAAAACCTTCTGTAAGTAAACTTGCAACAACCATCTAGGTGGAAGATGGGTTCTCTCCTGGGGCAGAGGTGGTGGCAGTGCTTCCTCAACCAGCTGATGGTCTTTGGAGGAACCTTGATGCATGTCCTCACTTGGAAGCTTATAGAGGACCTCTGGCTGCTGACTCCTGGGTAGTCAGAAAAGGAGGGGATAAAACATTGCAGCTCTTTCCTTAAAGCTTAGGGGTCCTCTAAAAAGACAATGCTCAGAGAAGTACTTTACTGGTAGAAAGCAACCAGCCTTCTGGAGAACCAGAATTTACCAACTGTGGAAGGTCTACCATTAATTTAGAAATGACCAGCCGTACACCTTGGATAAAACACTTGTGCTTTGGCCCTTGCCCTGTAAAAATCTTCCAAATATATTTTTAAATACAACTGAAATACTTTAATCCTTTAAGAGCCTAAATGTCCTTTCTAGTGAAGGTCCTTTAGCAAGCCCATTACTTCAGCAAGTATCAGAGCAGAAAATGCTATCCAAGTAATAAGCTGGGAGAGTGGGAAGCAGCAGTGGGTATGTGGGAAGGGGCAGAAATAGGTAATTGTGAGGCGGGGAAGTGGAAGTGTAGGGATGCGGAGCTGGAACTGTAGGTGTCCATACTGGAGAATGGCAGGGCATCATTCATGGTGTTAATGATTCAACTTTGGGATTTTATTAAAGAACTGGTTTCTTCCCATATCCTTGTATAATGTTTTTCTGCTAGTACACTTGCCTTTTATAAAAGGTGCAGCCTGATAAAGGCTTTCTCAATTCACACTTCTATTTGTTCCAAATAGGAGCTTGAAATTTGTAGTGTTGTCCATTCTGGCAGCTACATAGAGATTCTGTCCTTATGGACATGAATATAAAAACAAAAGAAGTCACCGTGGTTGCTGTATTTAATCACAACTGCTGAAAAGCAGCACAGAATCTGCCTCCAGATTTCCCCCTCTTTCTTTTAAGTTGCATCTTTTAGGTAATGTAAAACTAACCTCTTGTTTTCCCCTCAGCCAGCTGTTTCTATCTGTCTTCATTTCCCTCTTTCTCAATAGATTGTTCTTTCTTCTTTCAATATCTCTGCTTGAAGGACTCTGCCCTCCTCCTATTCTTCTTCTTTGGGTGTCTGTTTGCTAAGGTGGTCAGGTAAACCTGTTTATAATTGACTATGAAGAATGAAATACATCGGTAATGTGTCATTTTTACTTTTTTTTTAGCAGGATAAATAAAAGGGAAACCTAGAATTCTTAGTTAGCAAATAACTTCCTACCCCCATCACATTCCACCAAAACAAAGAATTGTTCGAAGCTTTTGTGACCATCAGGATGTGGGTTTTGGAACAACATTCAGTTAAAAGTAGAGGGAGTAAAGAGTTCAGTTAGTTTCATGGTGAACCTAAATCACAGATCCCAAATGAGTGTCTTTTGTTTGCCAACCTCAGAGGTAGATGCCAATCCATCTGTCCTTAAGCAGGTACATTGCTACTAGCCTAGCATATGTCATCTTGATTCGTAGCCCTGCTTTTCCCCAAGAGGCAGCTTGACATTTTTTTGCTGAGTTTTGCTTAATGTCTCTGTATACACTCATTTCCAGAGAATGCTATTTTTTAATGATTTTACCTCACCTGGTTTTCTTCTGTCAGGCTAGTGATTGGTACATGCTAAGGTTTTAAAGGATGTAATGGAAATGCAAATGGATATCAAAGGCTACAGTGTTAAATCCTGAATCCTACATTTGAGAATGCAGAGGATGGTCTGTTTTTCTATTGTATTAGAAATCCTACTGTATTTTTTTACAGCTTTTTATAACGAAATATTTTGATTCTGATCTAAAATAACTGAGACAAGCTACTTTTGAATTCCTCCCTAACAGAAATACTATTTCTGAAAAAATCTGGTTTTCCGCAAAAATTGGAATTGTCTTAAAAACCTGATGGTGCAGTAACTTTTCACTGTACTCCCTATGATGAACATAATAAGTTATGGCCTGTCTATGCAGTACTGAATAGAGGCAGCAGGATTGTTTTTTTGTCATAAAGCATGTATATGTGTGGAGGGATTATGTGAAGTGTCATTCAGGAGAGCTTTATAATTGATAGACAATGTAATATTTACCATTGGTGGATGTTCCTCAACTTGCCTTATGAGGAAGTCACATTCTAACTTTTTCTCTACCAAATTAAAATAAACATGAACTGATGTTGGTTTCTGTTCTCTGACATTAATTTAAAAATACAGGATTTAAAACCGGGAGATGTATCTGGCAAACGTAATCTCTGGGAGAAGCAGTCGTCATCATCTTCTTCAAAGGTAAAACTCCAGTGCATTGTTAAAAGGATAATATCTCTGTGGGAGGCTTTCTGGGGGAAGGTGCTATGCGCCTTCATACCATCAGTTAGTTGGAATTAGGCCTTTACGTGTCTTTTGCGACTAACTTGCCTTTTCACCCATAAAAGGAAGTACAATGAGGCACAGAAAGCCATGGGCAGCATGTATCTTTTATATTTCTGTTGGGCAGAGCTGTGTTGTGTGTGGAAATCTGTCATTTGCCTGGAGTTGATTATTTTTTTCCTGTTATAAACAGATATGTTTTCCCATATTCAACTTTAATAATGGGTTATTACTTCTTCAAACAGGTATCAGCTATGGGGAAAAAATCAGAGACTAATGGTAAGTAATTCTAATAACACACCTGCATATTAAATAGGAACTTTGCCATATTTTCCTACAGGCATATCTGGGTTTTAAAATTCTAAAGCTGTTAATGTTGATTAAAAAAAAAACAAAACCCAAAACCCAACCCTTTTTGCCTTTATCTTTCAAAAGCTCCATTGCAATATCATCAAAACATGAATGTTTGAGAAGTAAGCCTAAATCATCTTTCTAGGAGGGCTGAGGACTAGCAGTGCTCCGGCCATGTTTGCAAGGCCTTGAGTGACATGTGTAGCATGCTTGCTGTAGCTGGAGAGTGTCATTAAAACTGTGTGAGGTCCGAGGAAGGGGATGGTCATTTAACTAATTACAGCAAATTCAAGGCATCTGGGAAAGGCTCTTCTAAAGGCTGAAGCAGGAATGGATATGCCTTTCCTGACTGAAGAGGAGAAACTCAAAAAGCGAGGCTGTTGGAGCATCAGTATTTCAGCAGAAATGGAAGGTGTCAGGACTACTGAGAATAAGCCCTGCATCTGATTTTAGGCACTGCCACTGGGTAATGGTGAAGCCTGATGAAAACTTGGCATTATTGATTTTTAAAAATAATTCCTCTGGGTGGTTGTGAGTCTTATGTGCTTCTGCAGACTCAGACTGGCATGGAGTTTAAATGTGTTCAACAGCAGCGCTGTTTTTACTGAAACGGTGCATTGGTGTCTTCCCAAGGAAAAGAGTTCTACTACTGTCATTTTGAAACTACTAGTTTAGGAAACATGTACAAAAAGAATTCAGCAAAATTCCCCTCCTAGCTTTTGTGCATTTTTGAAATCTCTGTTTTAATCTAAAATACTCCAAATAAAACCAATTAAAGGAAATATGTGCCTACTGACCAGTGGAGAAGAATGGAAATTCACTGATCAGTTTAATAGCTTTAAAATGTCTTGCAACATCCCTTGACTCGTCATTAGGAATGAAATAATCAAATTTAGAAAAACTTTTGTTTTCTACACATTAGTATGTACACACATTTTTTTTCACATTTGTGTGTGAAGCCAGAACTATGGTATGCCTGTGAACTTTTCTTATCAGTTTAAAGTCATGCAAAATGGAATTGTCTTCCTCCTCCTCTTATCCTTTTTCAAACTGAGCTGTTATGAAAAGGGTTTTCAGGCTCACTCAGTAACACTGAGTGAGAGCGCTGCCCTGCTCCCACGGAAGGCATTAGTGGTCGTGCATCATTGCCTACAGGAGCAAACCCTGCTGAGTGGTTCAGACACCGCTGAGCCTCTCTAAGGCTGAGTGAGATGAGGGCTTCAGCGGGGGGGTTGCAGGAGGAGGCTCTCAGGAGATGGCTTTCAGTCTTCCTGTGGACTTGGTCTGCAGAACAGCCTGCCTTAGCATGGCAGCCACCCATGCATGGCTGGAGAGACCGCTGGGTGCAGCACCCCCTGCATTTCTGGGTGAGAAGCTCCTGACAACTCCCCGAGCTGCCTCCCAGGGCTGTTGGAGGTGAGAGAAATGAAACCCTGCTTGTTCACAGAACCACAGCATAATTTCTCTTGAAGACCCCCTCTGAGCAATCCTAGTACATGAGCACAGCAGCATCCAGCTTGTGTCCTGCCTTCTTACATGCTGTGCTTTAATCTAGAGCCATGTCCTCTCTATTTTAGAGATACATTTGGGTTATTTCAAGACATCGTTAATCTTTTTCTTTCTCAGCAGGTTTGAGACAATTTGAGAAAGAACCATAGAAGGCCACTAAAGACGCTGGACCAATCAGTTGGGGGAAAAAAAAAAGGAAAAAGTGCTAAATTGTTCTTTTTATATTTATGTTTATTTACCAAAATGTCTTTTTGCATTATCCCAGTTAAAACCATGTATATTAGCACTGTATTTAATAATCAGTCTAGACATTCATCATAATAGTACTGCCTTTGCACAAGAGCCTTTATTCCTAAAGAAACCCATGCTGTGAAATATATAGACTCTCCTACTGATAGTCATAACTAACTATGTATCTGAACAGTGATTTCAGCTGGCATAAGAAGTCAACCCAAAACGCATGTAAAGTGAAGTCGCTTAAGAAAGGTGTGCAGTAAACCTATAAAAACAATGGTTACTTTTGTAATACAGAAGTCTTTCTTTCTGCACTTTAGACTAAGGCATGGAAGAAATATCTTTAGTTGACAATGTAATATTTTCTGTAAGTTGCCCATGTCACAAGAAATACTGCATCAATAACGTGTTTTAATTTTTTTGTTTTGTGTTTTTTTTAAAGTATCAATTTTTCCATTCTAGTTTAAGTTAATACCTAAATTTGGATGATTATGTTAGCTGACAGCGGTACTGATATTTCCTTTTGTTGTTAGTGACTAGTAATTGAATGCAATTTAGAATATATACACACATAGCTTTACAAAGTTTAGCCTAAAGGCACTACTAATGGTAGAATGCTTTAATACGTGCTAGAGTATTATATTTAGTAATAAACATACATAATTAGCCAATATCACAGCTTAAAAAAAATAAAGACAAATCACACACTTTTCTATAGTAAGATTTCATAATTGCCATTAGAGGTATGGTGAGATAAGTATTAAAAAATTTTAAATGTCAGTTGCCCAGCAATGGGTAACTAAAAAGAAAGTATAGTTTTTAAAAGAGGAAAAGGTAAGGGTATAGAGGGTCAGAAATAGGTCACTTGTATAAAAAGTTGTAGTTTAATTTATATAAAACTACCATAATTAAAAAGAAAAAAACCTAAACACAGTTGGAGCTTGTTTCAAATGACTGTACACTAAATCTTGCCATCCATCAGTGCTGTACACAGTCCACCTAAAATGAAGTAAACCTCTATCTTTATAGTGCTTCTTTTTAACTCTCTCTCTTGAATATCTTATTTACAGATGTTTTCATTTGTATATAGTAAACACATGGCTATAAGACGTCAGCTTGGTTTGAATTTACATGCCATACAGATTAGTATTTACATCCTACAGTGTATGGGTGGCATAAACTGAGCAACTGAAGTAGCCCCTTGAGCACGTTGTTAACCGCTTTGTTGTGCATTGGAACCACCAGGATCTCCCTTTTCACCACTTCCACCTCTTACAGTTTCTGACTTCTTCCTAAAGAAGAATAATGTTATGTTTCAACCCAAAGATGAGCTCCCCTGCTTGGCTGAAACATCTTGCTTACATAGAGAGATGCACGTAGTTATCTGTAGGGGGTGAAACTGTGCCTGACGTTGTCTGTGAGTTGTCATGTTTTTTGTTTGGGGGTTTTGTAAACACTCCTCTGAGTCCTTCAAATACATCTGATAGCTGCAATAAAAATGATTTGTTCAAACAATGTACTCTGAAACTGCATCCACAATAAATGGAATATTTCCATCAGCAGCCCCGTGTTTGTTAATGAGTAGGAACAAGCCAGTTTTAACTGGGATAGAAATCGTGCTAAGGCCCTGTCAAGTAAGGTATCATTGCAAAGAACCTCAAAGGATGTCTCTCTTGATGTACAATCCTACGCCAGACAGCTAATTCATAAAATCAGCAGCTTTAACCTACATATTCTTAAGGAAAAATAAATAAAAATCTTGTAATGCCTACCAGTACAAGACAGGAGCTGTGCATCATCCAGAAGTTAGTGTGCTCAGTGAAGTAGGTTCCGACCTAGTGGCACAGCCGTCTGCTTTCCCACTTTGAAAACAGTTTTCTGTGTGAGAGCCATCGTATTTCTTCTGTCTGCCTTGGTGGGATGTGCTGCCAGGCTTGGATGATCATGGGGACCAAGCCTGGGGAGCTGCTGGTTTTCCCGTTGTCCTCCTATCCCCTTTCATTTTCTTCTCTAACAGCAGCACAGCACATAATGCCCTGCTCTAATGAGGTCATGGTCATCTGAAAGAGGGTCCCCAGGCTGCTGCCAGCTCCATGGGAAGCACTGGGAAGGCTGCAGCAAGCACAGCTTTCTGAACTACTGGGGGAGAAATAATCAGATGCTGCCTGATTTAACCTGAGAAGAGCTTGTAATGCTTGAAAGTGTGCCTGTTCTCCTGCCTTGTACTGACCAGCTACGTTGGCATATTTCTCTGCAATCTTTGCTGAAGTGATGCTTTTCTTTGTTGATGTCGGTAAGTTTCCTTTGCTCCTGGTCATTGCGTTTTCTGAGAGCGCAGAAGAGTGCTGGGCACAACTGGTTTTACTTTTAGGAAATACTGTAAAGTGGTGCGGTCATGGTTTGTTCCAACCAGCTGGCACCACCCCCTGGCAGAATTCACCAGAGACAAATCCAGGTGGCCGAATCAGCAGCGCTGCAAGATTTTTTTTGGTGTTTTGATACCATTATGAGGTGATAATTTTTCAGACGATACCAGATGGTCACCTTAGCTTTTGATCTTGCTTTCCTACAGCTCACTTAGCGTCCTAGCCAGACTTCCTCTTGTCAGTGCACAGAATACCACAAACCAGCCTTTTTCAAGCCTGCCTTTGCTTTGGCCTAGCATTACCCATCTGAAGATACTTTAAAACAATTGTGAGTCTACCTCAGCATTTGCTTTGTGTTCTTAAAGTTTTTTTCTGTGTTTTCCTTATATAAAGCCAACCCTTGCCTGGATCTATTGCTCTGAATGCTGCCAGCAGAGGTGCAGAAATCTAATTTCGTCTTTGAGACTTCCAGAGCAAGTCAGTCTGATTTTGTAGGTAGCCCTTTTGTTTGTTTGAGTGTATTTTGATGTGTGTTACTGCTGTATAGTATGCCATCTTCAGCTTCTCACCTCTTATCCAAAAGAGTTCAATTTCTAGTTGTCTGGAGGGCTATGTGGCGTAATAGGTGCAACTTTGTTGTTTAGGTTGTAGCTAGAGCACAATCCTGTTTGGTGCATAAGCCACAAAGTAGTCTCTATGTATTGCCCTTGTACAGGAAGTATAAAAGCTCATTTTTATCTGTATTAAAATTTTTAAAAAAAGAGCTCAGGCATGTTTTATAACTCACTGTATGAAACAAATTCAAGCACTGATTAAATTTCATTGTTATTCAAACTTTATTCATACAAAATGTTAAAGCACTAGAGATTCATGCTATAAAAATCACAACTGTGTAAAAAGCAAAGTAATTAAAGACAGCATTCCTTGACAGCAACTCATGAGCCAGAATGACTGACTGCAGTGGAAATAACATATAAAAAAAAAATCTTGTAAGTTTAGCAAAAAAACGTTGGTTACATGTCTTTAATTAAGGAAGACAAGGAAAAAAAGGAAATTAAGAGACACTGTCTTTTTACTACTAATCAAAACCAGATTTCTGTTAACCACCATAACAAAAGACCCATCCCTACTGACGCATTTTTATACCAGCTAGTGGTCTCCTCCTAAAAAAGGAGGGACAAGTAACTGCTCTTAATGATTGTCAAGTACAGAGGAACTCGTCAAGACTAAGCTACAGTGTACATCTTCTAATCTGGAAGGAGTTACACGGAGGTCTCGCAGAAACCACTGGCATTAATATTCTGCTTTGAAGGGGTAGTCCTTGTGATTGACAGCTCTGAGAAGAGAAAGAACTGGTTATTTAAGTATTGTAGAAAGTATCTTCAGCAGCATTTCCCTACTGCAGTCCCTTCCCCCACTGCCAACGTACTCGAGTTTTGCTACTGCCATTAATTTGAACAGACTTGTGAACAACGCAAACCCAATACAAGCATGTGCAACACCAAGATGCTGAAGGGAATACCCTGAATGATTCTCCCTCCTGACATCAGTTCCAGGACATGTCTCTTCAGCTGCAGTCCAGGGTTTAAGATATGCATGACCAAAACCACGAGAGCTCATGTTTTCAAGATATGGGGGATGAAAATAGAGATAGACAGGTCTAGTGGATAGTAAAAAAACATACTGAAGCACTGGAACGGCCCTCCAGTTCCTGTTAAAGCTGAGGATGACATCCATCTCCTTTTTAGACAGTTCAAAGTCAAACACCTAGCAGGGAAAAAAAAAAGCCCTTTTTACTTAGGTTCATGAGCAGTTAGCTACTGTTTCATATGTGTATGACTTGAGGTAGGAACATAGCGCACCCATGCTAAGCATAACTAAGAAATCCTTTTATTTCTCAGCCAAATACCAATTTACCCTTGAAGTAATCAAGATAGGCCTTTTCCCTCTGAGGTGCTGTTCGCAGCAATGTCTTAACAGTTTTGGGCGGTTGAATTCAAACTCCACTGCAGTTTGGGTTGTAGTGCACAGACAGAAAACTTAAGGTGCTAAGATGGATTACTCAGTGTATCACAAATACTGGAACTAGCAGTAAATATTTCTTCAACAGCAGAGGACTACTGGGTACCCTCTGCAAATAGTTGTCTCACAGTTAATCATCTAAGAATTCTTGCTGGTTCATAGGAGAACTAAGTCCAGAATGTAGCAGCATGAATTGAAAGTAACACAGAGATATCACCTAAGATGCCAGGCCTTATGAGCAAATATCCAGCTAAACATCCCTGCCAAGGGGAACCACAAACTCAAAGTGAGACATCAGTTGTGGCAGGTCTGGTGTTTCCAATTTGTTCCTTTACACCCTAAAGAGGGGCTCAGTAAGCGTTCCCCAGAAGGCAAGTCCAAAACTGGGATTCCCTTTCCAGGGCAGCAGAGCTCAGACCACCCCGGTGCAACCCATTTCTCTCCTGCAGGAACAAAATGCTTTTCCCCAGAGAACCAGTGCAAATAGTTAAGTAATGCTGAGCCCCAATTTTTACGACTTGGCACTCCCCTTCCAATGCCTTTTAGGTGCTGCTTGAAAACCCAGAAGGGGTGTGAGCGTGGGTGCCTATCCCATGTAAAAAAGAGGCAGCAGTCCCAACGGAGACTTCACCTTGATGTTTTCCTCAACACGCTGTGGTTTGTCAGACTTGGGAATGACAATCACATCTCTTTGGATAAGAAACCGGATCAGAACCTAGAAAAGGACAAGGAGGAGCATGAACACAGGGGTACTAAGAAATCTGTTTAAATGCATTTTGTGCTTTCTTACCTTTTTTTTTTAATGCACAAACCAATTTCTCTTTCTACGACCATATTCACTCTTTGGAAGGCTCTACCAGTTTGCACACAGGAGTTTGATGTGCCAGTGTTTGCTTGCAGTCTACTGAAAAACTATAATGTTTTCTGGTGTGTGTTGTTTCTCTATCTTGGCTTCTCCAGGATTTGTTTTGTTTTCACTTAGGGTGGGGGAGAAAAACGATGATGCTTCTGGCTTGCATTATATGGGTGCTCAGACCAAATAAGCATAATGATACTGTAGATTGTTTTAGGCTCACAGGTAAGTACCTCACCTAGGCTAAGCCTTTTGAAATCCTTAAAAGGAAAAATGTATTTATAGATTTTAAAAGCTTCCCCCCCAACCCCAAAAGAGGACTGTTGCATACAATTTTTTGTCATGCTCTGCCTGTCTTAAACTATGACTATAGGTGATTGCTTGTGAACATATGGGTTTGTTTGAAGTGCAGTTTCTGCACACCCTGGGCAAGAACACATTTGTGTGACTAGCAACTAACAGAGAAAAAAATTAATCTTGAACAATCAAGCAGCTTTCAATGATTCTTTGTGAACACGAGCAAACAGGGAGCAATCAAATAGGTCTGCAAATTACAGGGTTTCTCTGAAGAATAACTTAGACACCTTAACTGGAGAAAGGAATAACAAGTTGGCTTGATGATTTGTAAGTAAACCTCAGAGGAAAGGCATTCACAAGGAGCAAGCACTTCCCTCTGGGAGCAGCAGCAGTATTCTTAGGAAGGGGGACACCTGAGGTAAGGATGCACCACTGCTGCCCGCAAAACTCAGCACTCAATATCTGTTAGAAAATACCTAATAATTCATATGAATGCTGGTAAGAACTGGGCAGTATGAAGAGTCAAGTGCAGTTCAACCCCATTATACTAGACCTTTAGAGAAGGCAGCATCTGCTAAGACTGGCCACCAGCTGGTAAAAATGTCTAAGGAGGAGAAATAGTCTGTCCTGACAGACCCCACTTACCTGGGCAGGGGTTTTATTATGTCTAACTGCAATCTCTCTAATCCTGGGATCATCCAGCAGCACAGGTTCCCCTGGCTTGGCCCTATTAAAAACAAAAGCCAGGATACTGATGGCAGAAAGGTATTAGCTTCCCTACAGGAAGCCTGACGTTTTATGTGAAGTAATTGGTAACAAACCAACAGCACTTTTCTCATTACACCTGCATTATTTACACCATTTGCTTCAAAGATTCAAGTTGCAAATGCATTGTTTTGCATAGAGAAAGGCTGCAATGCTTTCTTACCATGGGCGGTTCGGAGACCCAAGGGGGCTGTATGCAGTCACAGCAATCCCTTTGGATTTACAGTACTTGATCAACTTTTCCTGGGTTAGGTATGGATGACATTCAATCTGCAAGCACAGAACCATAGTTGTTGACAGAGGCAGACTGTATGGAACTCCAGAGCATAAACTAACATTTTAATTCCTCTTGGGTCAGAGAATATTTTCCGTGTGAAGGAAAGACTCCCAATATTGTGACTAAAATCTATCTTATAAAAAAAGTTATTCATGTCACAGCAATATCTAGAGGCCTGGTACAGAGAATAGGGCTTTCTCATGCTACCTATTACACACAGATAGTGAGAAATAAGTGAGAAGAGCGAAAGCACTGCCTGTATCAGTAATTGGGGAAATCAGTTTTCCTGGACTACTGGAGAGCAGGACTGCATCTTCAGAGGGGCAGCTCAGAACACCTGAAGTTTAGTTTCTGCTCTGTGCCACCCAACTTCTCAAGGAGTCTCTGCAACCCCTGACAGAAGCCTGGGGAGATGACCTTCCCTAGGTTAGCTCAGATCATGTTGCAACCTGCCATTCAGGCAAGATGTCCTTTAACTGGGAACAACAGGAGCCTGCACAGGGACACTGCTCACCTTGCCACAAGCCATAGTATGACCACAGGGCTATGTCTACACTGCATAACATGGCATCATGCACATACCCAGCCATTTCTAAATGCTATAGCTTTACTAACCGGCATGGTGATGTGAAATCAGTGTACAGTAGTTTATTTAGACCTGAGCTAGACTAGGCAACTAGCGTAATGACAGTATGTGGCACAGGCACGCCTACGGAGAAGCAAACTGGAGTCAAAGCCTGAAGTTCTTTGAAGTGCTGAAGTTGGTGCAGCTTTTAACATGGAGGTAGTTGGGTCCATCCCCACCAGAAGTTTATAACCCTCAATAAAATCTTTCTAAGACCTACATCCCCCTCGTGCTCAGCCTGGCCCGTGCATACACTAGCCCTAAGCCTGGCACCGCACCGGCACAGGACTCAGTGTAGGGATTTTCCTGGATGTTCCCAAGCCAGCAGAGATGGGCATTCGGCACCCTCAGCTGAGTGCAAAGAAGTCCTGTATGGAAGAAAGCCGGAAGGTCCTGATGCCCCTGCTGTCCTGCGATTTCATTCCTGAGGTATGTGGTGAGAATGTGTTATATAACTGTATACTTCAAGCCTCCTTTTTATAATGAGGTTTAATAAAATGGTTTATATTATGTTGAAAACAAATAAGCCCAGTGAGTGAGTCAGAAAACTCCTGTAAATCCCGTGCCTGTGCAGTAGCTCACAGTGGGGATTTTGCTGGTTATGGCAGGGCTGGCAGAAATGGGCCTGCGGCAACTTGTGTTGTAACATTGGGAATGTGAAACTGAACGTGCAGCAGAAAGTCGCAAGGTCTTATACAAGGTAATGGGTATTTTCACTTTAATATCTAAGAATGAAATAATCTCATCTGTTTCATATTACTGTCATATGAATAATCCATATTGTTCTGTATGGTATTGCTCTCAAACTTCCACTGCATTATATACATTCAAGTCTACAAAAAAGTTTTATGTTGAGATCCTGGTCAGCTAAAAACCATTAACACTGACACCATACCAAATCCTTGCATATTGCAGGCAGTACTGACTTGAAGGGACTTTCAGACAACCAGAGATACCTAGTGCTTTACAAGATCTTTCCGTGGCACCAAAACTATTTAAAGGTCATGGCAGAAGTCAGTTTTAGAGCTGAAGTATAGCAATAATATATTTAACAATATTCCAAGGTTAGTTTGCATCAATGGAAATAAAAATGTTACCTGGTTATTTACTGGCTTGTGTTTTAGCCCTGGCTTGTTCAATAGTCTTTCAATCTGCTCATGGTTGAAGTTGGAGATACCAATGGCTTTTACCAGACCACAATCCACCAGGTCTTCCATGGCCTAATGTGTAAGGATAAGCAACATGTATTTATGAGGTGGTATTACTGTCAACTAGGCTATTTTATTTCCTTAAGGCTCATGACAAACCAATAAACAACCCACACTAGTTTAAAGAATAGTATCTCAAATTAATTTAAAAAAAAAAATATCTTTACACCTTGTATCATCTGGATGCTTTATGTCCCACTGCAGATGGGAAGGTAATATGAAAAGAATGGCTTGGCCAGCCTTTTTGTAATGGGAAGCAAAATCTTTTGCTTTGGCTTCTTTGGTGGTCATTTTACCAGAGCTAAAAAAAGCAAGGGAAACCCCTCCACCTCCTCCTATGCCAGCACACTACCTCTGAGTTGACAGAACACAAGAGAGAGGATGTTAGCTTAAACTCAGTTACCTCAAAAGTCTTTCTTGAACCTGTAATCTGCTACTGTAGAGAAAACTATTAACACCCAGAGTTGTAGCATCACAGAGGTGTAGGTAGCAGGAGCAGACCCTGAACCCTCCCAGTCCACAAGGAAAGGAGCATTAAAGGACAGGCTGAGATGCTGATGCCCAATACTGAGAAGTGTGAGAAATCCCTATCTTTATGAAACACCCAGTAAATTAACAGCCACACCTGGATTAGTCTACACTTTAGTTCTACCATTGTGTGTATTCAAATATTATTTTAGTGACGGCACGTACAGTGTTGATACTTTCCTACTCTTTAGTCTTATTAAAGAAACCCCTCTCTTGCTCCTCAAAACAAGGGGTAGCAGCAGCTCTGCTTGTTCTGGTCACAAAATATAATTGTGTGTGACTATTCTCTGTACCCAAAACTATCCCTTAATTTCATCGTGCATGCAGATCTCTGCTCCATCTTTAGTGCTGACACTTGCTCAAAAGAGCGAACATTACCTTACCTCCCATGTGTCCAGAAAATCGGTATCACTGGGGATACTCATACCCTTGTCATCCACAGGATGTAGTTCTTCACCAGCCTGTTATTTCAAGGCAGATAATACATAGACTTTTTAAAAAAAGTTTAATTTCCTACTATTCAGTAGCACTTCTGACTGGAATTACAGGCAGCAAGTTAGTAGGTTATTGAAACATACCACATAACTAAAAATAATGCACGTTTATTAGTATTCTCTTTTGGATGATGACCATATTTCTCCAGCTCAATCCCTGCATACGTGAGTGGGGATTAGTATCAATTATGTGAGGAACTTGGGTAGATCTAGAGAAAAGGGAACAAACACGCCCGTACCTTTATTCTAGTTTATTTATTTTACACAGGTGTAGACTGGGGAAAAAAGAAGCACATTCTTTCTGCACTGTGCTTCAGTTTTCACTGTTGCTTACTCCACATAAAGCCAACATCTCCAAAACCTGATACGTTCACGCTGCCCCAGCCCAGCAGAAAGCCATGATCCCAAACTGCGCCATTGTGTGTTTGTTACAGTTTCCCTGAAGACCCGGGGGCTCGTTAGCAGCGGTCGTACCTACGACTATCTCGCTCCAACAGGCGGGGAAAGCCAGACTGACATGCTAAAACATACCACTACCTAGTTAGTGACTGAATGCTTGCTACCACCAGGTTCAGGGAAGAGCCAAATGAACCATAGCCTATCTCAGATGCATAATGAAGATGGTCACAGCATAGATGAGAGAATATGCCATGTTTCTAGCCAGGTAAGGAGAAGAGGAAAGTAGAGCAGGACTACCTTGAATCCCATAGGGAAGTGTATCAGGTAGAGGTCAATGTAGTCCAGCTGCAGTGCAGTGAGGCTCTTCTTGCACGCTACCTTAACCAGGGACCTCTCATGAAATGTGTTCCACAACTGCAGGAAGAAACCAAGCCCGATCGTGACTCTACAGCTTCCACAGTCCAGACCAGAGGACAGAAACTTCTCCCTTGGTGGGCTGGGAGGACTAATCCCTCCCCACCTACCCAGTGCACACTGAATGGATGCCAATCCAATGGATGCCAATATTTTAATAGTAAGATAGTACAAACGTACCACAAATAAGGCAGTCAGTAGTGAAGGTAGACAATCAGTATTCCTACTTACTAAGAGATTCTCGGATTAAATGTAACTCTCTGCCAGGTATATCTGACACAGCAAAGCTGTTATTGTTAGAATTTTTTTTAGCCTAAATTTTGAGTGTTGAGCAGCTCACAGCTACCCTCCCCCTGACCCTTTTAACTGGAAACAGTGAGAACTGTTGTCAATTTTACTTCATTTTTTAAATGAAAATTCAAGTCATTTAAATAGGACAGCTTGCAAGTATTATTCAAGTTAAAACCTGTTCTTTAACAAAAATTAAGATTATGTGAAAAAACTTAGTTATGCTCAATGTTTTCTGGTTTTGCTGGTGAAAACCCTAAGTCATAAGTTTTTTAGTTGAAGTGTAGCTTAAAGGACATTTCTGAGTCAAGTAGATGAGATGAAGAAATAAAGTAAATACATGGAAAATACTTCAGGCTGAAGTCCCGTACTTTAACTTCTATTCCCTTTCAAGCTTACATTTTGTACATGACACCACTGTCAAATGTCTTGCAAACTAGTAAGTAGCACAGCACCTCTGAATTCAGACACTGAATTCCTGAATTCAGGAATTTTCCTGATGATCTTTCTAGGGAGCATGCAAACGAACCTTCAGTATAATTAAGTTACTTAATAGATGTAAAGAAATTACTAGATCAGCAACAACCACATTATCTTTCCGAAGTTGTCAATGGTTCTTAGGTAAAGCTCAGCTCAAATTGCAGATAAAGGATGGAATTTATAACACACAAGACAACCGTGAAATTGATACCATAGAAGGAAATAAGTCCTTAGGCTACTTTACAGATGGAACAAAGGTTTGTCTTCAAGAAAAGCTAAATGCCCAATAACACTCCATCCTTGTACCTTAGTGACAATGAAGAGGTCTTCCCGTTTCACAGCCCCCTCCTTGATCTTCTGCTGGATTGCATTCCCTATTTCATTTTCATTCTGGTAGAAATAGGCACAGTCGAAGAGGCGGTAGCCTGCATCAATAGCAAACTTCACCACCTCTTCCACCTTTCCTCGAGGAGCCTGAAAGCAAACACAACCAAACCATAAGCTGTTTTACTGCCTCCTGCCAGCACTGGCTGCTGGGAGAGCTCTGCAAAGCCTCTCTTTGCAGCTGCTGCTGGATTTTCTTTGTCACCTGCATTTAAACTGAGTTTCAAATTCCCAGGCAAACAGCATTTTTGTAGGGAAAGGGAACAGAAAGAAGTTCGTTTCTGCGAGACATTTGCACTCTGCCATTTCTAGCTGCGTCATGCCCAGCATCATTTCCCCTCGTTTGCTCTCAGTGTTGCCCAAGCAGCTTTGCCGGTTCCCCAACCCCCTCCCCACGAAGGCGCTGCCTCGGCGCAGGGCTCCCACCCGCCAGTGACCCCATCCCGGGCCGGCGAGCTGCAAGTGCCGGGCCACGCATCATTTCACAACCTACTTTTCGTCCTTCTTTGTTGGTTTCTTCTTTTGCTTCCCTTCCTCTTTATTTTGCCTCCCTCCACCTTCTTCAGCCCCCTCTTTTTTTCCTTCCTTTTTTTCTTCGCTTTTTGCTCCCCCAGCCGCTCCCCCCCCCCCCCCCCCAAGCCGCCCGCCCAGTTACACAAGCGGCCGCGATCGCGGCGGGCGCTGCCACAGGGCGGCGAGACCGAACCCCCCCCGGCCCCCACGCAGGCCCCCCCCCCCCGCAGGAGCCCCGGGTTTGGTCGCCCTTCTTCTTTTTTTATTTTCCTTCCTGTTTTGTGGTGTTTTTTTCTTTTCTCCTTTTCACCTTCGCAGCGCCCGCCGGACCAGCCTCCTCCTGCCCGCCCCGGTACCTGCCAGGTGCCCAGCCCCAGGGTAGGCATCTTCATCTTGTTGCTAAGCTCCACGCAGGGACTCGCCATCGTGGCTGCGAGTGTCCGTCCGTCTGTCTGTGCGTGCCCACCGCTGCCCCAAGGAGCTTTAAGGCGTGGGGCCGTCCCGTCCCGTCCCACCCCCACCCCACCCCGCCCTTCCCCGCCTCCTCCAGGGTTTCCTTAGATGTGAGACACAAGATGCCCATGGTTTTGAGATTTCTGTTGGCTACAGAAGCCTGATACTAAGGGGATTTATTTGGTCGATTAGTTTTGCATTAAACAAAGTAGAAGCAAATGCTTTAGTGATGAACTTGGCACTTTGTGCATGTTCTGCAGTGGAGCGAGAGCCTGCTGGGTGCTCTCAGGAGAATTGCTGCATGAGGCAATGGGTGTCCGGGCCTGTTGAAGGATTTTCCTAGTTACTCTCAAATGGTGACAAATGGACTGAAATTTCCATCTTTTATCCTAGAAAACATTAGGCTCACCGGCTGTTCACAGAAGAATGAATTAAAAGGGAATGTGTTCTTACCTTTACATAGATTCTGCATTCCCTGTCTTTGCAGAGGGGTGGGCTCCCATTGTGCTCCCCCCAGGACCATTGCGTCAGTCTGTGTGAAGGTATCGGTTCCCTGTGCTCAGTTAAAACATCAGCCAGCATCAGTAGGGTGCCAGAAGCTGCAAAAGAGATTTGTGATCACAGCTTGTCTACAGATAGTGCTTTAGTCCGAATAAACCCCTTGCTTTTTATGTAGGGTCAAATGCACTCAGAGGACTGACATTTAAATGCTGCAGGGGACTTTCAGATACCAAGAGCCAGGGGCCTGGGAGGGCTGGGCTGGTTAGCTGACAGCTGTTTCAGTGAAAATGTTACTTCACGTTAGGAAGCTGAGGTGAAATCCAGGCCACCAGACTTAATGGGAGGGTTGCTATAGGAGTAAATAACAGGAGGGGTTCACCCTGACTCTCACTTTTATGACTCTAGCTGGTTTGGTTTTCAGCACTGCGCTTGTTAGTGTGGTGTTGGAATGCCTTTCAACAGGCACTGTGAGCGCTGAGCTCTTCCAAGAGTGATGTCATTTATTTATGTAGGTTAATATGGGCTCAGGGACCTGATGCTAAGCATCAAAGCTGTGGTCCCATTTTGGAGTGGGTTTTAGCTCCCTGTGTGTATAGGAGGCCTCCTGCCTCTTGCACTCCAGGGGCTTTCAGCGCCCAATTTAACTGTAACTTATTTCATTTCTCAAAACTTTCACTTTTAAAATTGCATGCATTTTTGCTGTAGCGTCTAAACAGTACCAGTCATAATTCTACGTCATCTATTAAGTTCCTCCCACTTTCTCACATTTCTATTCTACATATGTTGGCACAATTACAGAGACAGGTGTTTTGTCAATGTAAGTTATTTCAACCTTTTTTCTGTTTTAAATAATCCCCAGTCAAACAAGGACAAAAGCAGACATGGATGCAGACACCAGACAAACATTTCATATGGAAAAGGTTCAAGGAAGTCTCCTGGGGTGATTAAAAAGACAACTCAGGTCTCAGACATGGAGCATGATTCTTGCATGGATGATGCTGATGATGTGTTCTCAGGCACTGCCCTTCAGCCAGCTCCTTCCTTGGTCTGGGACCCCCTAGGAGGGTGCCCCTGGTGCTCTGCATCTTCTCCCCTGCCAGCATCACACTCAGCTGCTGGAGCAGCTTGGGTAATCACGGCAATAACATCCCTTCTCCTCTCCAACCCCATTCCCCCCTAACCTTTTCTAAAGCCTGTCTCTTTAGATATTGACAGCTTTATCCATCTATCTAGTTCAAAAGACTGATCCTACTGCCCTGTGCCTTTACACAACGTTGTATTTATTGTTATTTTTACAGGAAACACATGAATCTCTATGGAAAGTACTAAAAAGATGATGTAATTTCAACACCCTACCTTAGGTATCTCACACCTCACAGAGCCTAGGCTTTGTGTTTATTAGGGTAGGGATCCTCTGCTTCTTGAGTCTTCTTTTTTCTTTTGATTATATTGCTTTAAACTCCTTCTTTCTCTTTGTTGACCCCTGACTACCAGTTTACATGCTGTGCAAGTTCCGTTGGTGTCTTCTTGTGAGTTGTGTAGTGTAAGCAAGGGAGAATCAAATATTTTATGCTTGGACCAAAAATATTTGCCTATCAAAACATATTGGCATGCATCAGTTATTGTGCTACTAGTGTATTCTAACTGCATCGGTCAATGTGATTTGTTAACATTTTTGTGCACTTGCATTATTTAAGCTGTTTTTACAGGACAGTATTTTCAGTTGATTAGCAGATTCATGTTCTGGGTTTTTATTTGAACAAAATCTCTTCCTGCTCTGCTTGACCTGGTTTCCAAGCCTTTGGCTTAACCAAGCTTTATTGTCATCTTTCTGCTGCCTTGAACATCATCATCCTTTGCAGAATGAAAAGGATACCAAATTGATATGAAACAGAAAGCGAGAAAACAAATGTAGGCAGGGAAACAAAATTTTCAAACTGACATGACAACTCCAGTATGCTCAATCTAGAGCAGAGGGAGGAGGTCTCTTCTAATGGAAACAAATATGAAAAAAGACCCAAACAAACCAAACCAACCCCTAAAAAAAGATAGGAAACAGAGCTACTACAAGCAATATGAGGAATTTGACAGAAAAGAGAGAGTGAGATCTACAGAAAAAAAAGACAGAAGTAAACCTGCAAAGACTTTATGAAATCAACAATAGTACAAGGATTTTAAAGCCAGAAAGGACCATACTACTACTCTGCACTGACCTCTGATTACACTGACAAACTTCTTACACCAAGCCCATGACATATACCTATTGCTTATTTTATTATTACAGATGGTTGGGTGCTATAGCAATAGGACCTGCGTAAAATCATGTAAAGAATAGACTAGAAAATGGTGATAAGCAGATTGTGCTACAATTCACTTTCAATTACATCAAATCTCGGTCTGAAAGTTATAAGAACTAACCATAATTGCCCCCCCACCTTTTTTTTCTTAACTAGGCATCTAGACAGTTTTCAACACTTTTCCTTCCTCTAAATCTGTCTTCTAAGACCTGAGGTTTCCAAATTGACACTTCTTTAATAATTTACTTCTGTAAAGCTAGTAACCGGTGGGAGAAGGTAAATGGTCACTGGTTTTGATCATTTAAAAATTATTTATAATTTGGATGCTTCACTGTATGTTCAAGCCAGCCCTCTCTGTGCAAACGTGCTCCAAGCCTTTACACACTTAGCCAGTCTGGCATTTTAGGTCAGGTGAAACAGATGATGTCCAGATTTCCCTTAAGTATTATCTGTTAGACTAAACTGTGTTTTCTCTTTGATCAAATTTTTAGCTATATGATATATGTGTGTGTATTTCCCTCTGTCACTGCAACTGATTGGAATTATACTGTAGCAAATCACAAACCTTCAGCTTGTGAGAGTATTGTCTCTTTTCAAGGATCCCTTTTTGCACTCTAATCCACCTTGATGGTTGACCTCTGTATTATGTGCCCACCTCAGCATTGTATGAGCGGGGTTCCTTTTCTGCTGGGGTCTTGTTGCCCAGCCAAATATTCTTATATTGGGCTGAAGGACTTCTAAGGGCCCTGTCCATCAATTCTCTGTCACTAGCCTGACCATAGCAATAGCCAGCTCTCCTCAGAAAAGCTGGACCGGAGAGGGAAGCCATGGAAATCCCCACTCTTTGCTGAAGAATCACATTCCCAAGAGCATCAAAGATAGTTTGCAGTAGAGGGAGGGACTTAAAAGTGGTAAAAAATGTGGCTACTAAATAACTAAAGAAAGGACGAGTAACAAGGCATTGAGGACTGCTTGGCTCCCAGGCCTTCAAAACAGAAAGGATCCAGCGGACAGATGTGCTCGCAACAAACTTGTGCTCATTGAGAGGGGCTGAGTGGGTGAAGCTGCCGTCAGCTTCTCGTGGCTGTGAACCTTTCACCCCCTTGGACATCCACAGTCAGCAGGACAGAATTCAGTTTGCCTCTGGAGAGAAGGAAGGTACGGACAGCAGCTGGCTAGGCCTTAACCATTTTGGAGTGAACTTCCTGGGGGCTGGGGGGAGCAGGGAGAGATTTTGGCAACTCAGCCACAGCATGGGCTGGTGGGGGAGATCTGCTGGAAGGACACAGTTATGTATACAAGTTTTCCTGTTCAGGTGTTTCTGTTCTGTTTTACCTGACTGCTTTATCTGCATGGAGAAAGATAAGTCTCATAATTTTTAGCCATATAAAACCTGACTTTATGGGAGTTTAAAAGCCTTCCTTTCCACCCCCCGAGGATACAGTATGGATCATGACTGAGGCCCATCCACCTCAACATTTTAGCTGAGTCACAGTGTTTTTACTTTCTGAGAAGCCTGGCAACTCCCTGGAGCACCCTGCCGTGCTGTTTCATGAATCAGAGTGTGCAGTTGCAGGAGGTGACTTTTCCGTAACCTTGTTAAGCATGGCCATAGTTTTAAAGGCATTGCGATCACCTCACTGGATGTTTCCGAGTGACTGATTTTGAGTTGTTTTTCCTTTAGAGTGACTCTTCCAGAGAGTAATGTTGCTCCTTCATGGTCAGCCTTTGCTAAATACTGAAATGCAAAAAGCAAATCTCTTCTGTGGCTGGTCCAATGTTATTGGCAATGTTTTTCTTTGGAGGGAAATACTTAGTTAGAAAGCCCCAACACGAGGCAGCCTTGCTGTTAGTGTTCCTTAGGGAAGCAACGTGCATTATTTTCCTGAACTAACACTAAGGAGCCTGTCACAAATGCCTCCTCCTGCAGAGCTGACAAGCGAGTAGCCACATGCAATAGGGGAAGGGGATTGGAAATGTGTTCAGGATGTGGATTTTGAGGGATTTTTGAAGTGGGGAGTCAGTTTGTCAGAGAGAAATGTAAAAGGTGGTGGAACACTCTCCATTGCAATGTACTGATTGCAACAATAATGAAATGACAAATATGAAATAATGAATAGTAAGAAGCTAAATATTGCTGCTTATATTTTAATAAAACTTGTTTTCTTTTTGTTTTACTGAGCCTAAAAGCCTACTGGGCATCTTTGCAGAATTCAATACGGGTGAAGGGTGAGACATATCCACAGAATCACAGAGGGTAAGGTTGTAAGGGTCTGACTCCTCTGCTCAGGTGGGGCGACCTAGAGCAGGTTGCCCAGAACCGTGTTCAGATGGCTTTTGAATATCTCCAAGGATAGAGGACACCACAACCTCTCTGGGCATCCTGTGCCAGTGCTCAGTCACTCTCACAGTAGAAAAGTGTTTCCTAATGCTCAGAGGGACCTTCCCCTATTTCAGTTTGTGCGCATTACCTCTCCTTCTGTCACTGGGTGCCACAGAAAAGAGCCTGGCTCTCTCCTTTTTGCACCTTCCCTTCAGGTATTTACATGCATTGATAAGATCCCTCCAACCTTCTCTTCTCCAGGCTGAACAGTCCCAGCTATCTCAGCCTCTCCTAATACGAGAGATGCTCAAGTCCCTAAATGTTCACCTCAGTCCACCTCTGTGCTTTAGCTAAGTCACGTCCCAGTCACACCCTGGGCAGCCTGGCAGCCCTCCCAGGGCACCTGGCCCTGCTCACCCACAGGCATGCATGTGGCTGCAAGCAAGGTCTTACCCACGGGAAGAGTAAACATGGCAGTGGTGTTCAATGCATGGCTGTCACTTCACAGGGTGCTCACCAGCAACTGGTTTTGAGCTTGTTCTCTTGGAGAATGGCTGCCATAGTCCCTTACGGCTGGTGTTTCAGTTGTAGATTTGGCAGGCGTGCACTTGTGCTCATTTGGAAATAATGAGTACATTTTGCTAAACTGACAAGAAGCAGCCTGTTGCAAATTCTTTCTCCTGCAATGAGTGTGGGGAGAAGCAGTCATGGACCTTAAGAGCGTGTTTCCTTCTGCTGTTCTCTGCCCATGCTACCTGCACAGGAGCTGTAACAGTGCTGAGCCCTTTCCTGTGTTTGTTGGAGGTTTCCTCTGAGCAGCTTTGTGATGCAACCTGTGAAGTGTTTTAGGGTGTCTGGAGGATATCTAGAAAGCAATAAGCAGTGAACACTTCTTTCTGTTCTCGCCCCACATAAGATACATCTCTTTCTGGTTTGTGTTCAGTGAGACTTGGATGTCAGCCTTTGACCATGGTGGAGGTAGTAATGTAGATCTCTCTGTAGTTTAGGGCATCTGTTGCATTGCTTTAAAAAGAGCCTGAGCTGTGTAGAGGCAGGTGGAACTTGTCTGTCCCTGATGGTGGTTTGGTGGCTGCTCAGCTGGGGTAGGCTAAAGGGGCTGCAGGGTTGTGCTGGGCACCATTGCTGGGCATGTTGCAGCGAGATAGGTCTCTGGGGAGAAGCAGGGTCTGGCCAGCAGCTGGCCAGGCCTTGGGAGTGGTGGAAAGTGCACCCTAGGGATGAAGGTTCAAAGTCTACTGTAACTCAGAAAGCTACTGAGCTGGCAGGGAATGGCACAAACTTGTTTATAAAGCCTTTACTCTACTGTTCTACCTAATTGTCTTATCTTTATAGAAGATAAGTAATGTTGTAAATACCCTAATAAAACCTGGTTTTATGAAAGTCTAAAAGCCTTCCAGGCTTTTTTTTTTTCAATGCTCATTATGGGCAAAGATCAAGCCACCTCTGCCTCTGTGTTCTAGCTGAGTCACAGTCCCATTACACCTTGGGCAGCCTGGCAGCCCTCCCGGGACACCCAGCCCTGCGCATCCCTGAACACCAGCATGTGGGTGCAGGCACAGTAAATGTGGCAGGGGTGTTCAAAGTGTGGCTGCCACCTTTCTGGAGGTGACTGTTCTGCAGATGGCCTTCCTGTAGGATGCCTGTGGTAATCAGTGAGGCCATATTATTGCTCTTTCATGTTATACTCTGACATTCTCAGTCTTCAGTGTGCTTTTGAATTCTTGTATACTCTCAGCCTTTCCTTAAAAACAAAAGTAAACAAACGCCAATAATTTATAGCAGGAAATGTCTAACTGAGACAGAACTACTTCCATCGGTCTTATTTTCAGTATGTCACATTTATGGATGTGGCAATGTCAGTATGAAGCGGTACATCAGTCGTGATTAAAGCTGTGTATGTGAGACAGACGTATCTACAATGCTTTGATTGATTCTTGCCTCCTTGAGTGCATTGGACAATACACAAATATAGCATCATGTCACGAATTTTCAGTACTTACCAAAACCATCTACCTGCAGCAGCTGTCTTTGGGGTGGTTGCAAGACACCAATTTTACCAATACTGAAGTGAAACTTTTC
This sequence comes from Phalacrocorax carbo, assembly GCF_963921805.1. Taxonomy (NCBI): domain Eukaryota; kingdom Metazoa; phylum Chordata; class Aves; order Suliformes; family Phalacrocoracidae; genus Phalacrocorax; species Phalacrocorax carbo. The sequence goes on from NC_087513.1 coordinate 70,081,216, forward strand.
ACCAAAATTCTAAGGCCAAGGTTAGAAATTTGTTAGACCTCAATCACCAAGGCTCCACTGAATCCCAAGCCAGGTATGTCATGTTTCTATAGAAGCGGGTACTTTAACTGTGTACAGAGGAGCCTTGAGCTAAATCCTGTAAAGCCTTTCTTCAGTTCAACAATTGTGCGGTCTGATTGCTGCATGTTCCTTGCTTTTAGGGCCCTTCCTCTCTTCCTTTCCTCTTTTAAATTTGGAGCTATTCCATTGCAGTTCACTTTAGAACAGAGCTGAGACAGCATCTTTGATCCAGATAAATATCTTGACAGCTCTGATTGCCTGAGCTAAGCTGAACAAAGGGAATGGTGGTGGCTGGTTATGGAGGAGAGTGTACGAAAATTGTGGTCTGTGAGGAAGCGTACTGGTGTGGCAGCGATCCAGCTCTGCTCACTCTGAAGCATCAACAGTGATTGTCAGATACCTGTCAGCTCAACCTCATGCAGTTACTTCTGAGTATGAACAATCAGATATGCTTGGGTGGCATCCAACAAATTACCTGAGAAGATATTTACATTTAGTAACTAGAAATAATTTATTTTTAAATGGCTTAGGTAATGGCTCATTGATGTCATTGCTGCTACAAGAGAATTGTCGGTCTTTTATATAAAGGCCTTATTAAAATAGGTGCACTTGTGTCAAGAAGGGGATATACTTAGAAATTATGAATTAACCACATTTATGTAAACAGAGTTGTCTGCTTTTATTACATTGTTACACTTGAATTTTTGTTTTCTTGTTCTTCTACAGACTTTTTTTTACATCACACTTGAGCGTCTTAAACATGGTTGGTGTTTGTGGGTAGAGAGGAAGGGTCCTGTGACTCTGCAGATCAGCTTCTAACTGCAATTTTACAACCTCATTTGGCAAAAGAAGACAACCATGTGCTGGAGTCAAGTCAGGATAGGTATTATGCCAATTTTATTTTCTTTTATTCAATAAATCAAATTATTAACAAAGCTGTGCTTTGCTAACAACCCCACACAGAATCCACCCTTTAAATAGCTTTAGGAAGAACAGCCAACTTCACCATGTTTTAAGTAAAGAGAGGAATTTTTTTTTAAGGAAATTATTTCACTTGGTCACTTTAAGAAGCTTTGTGCTTCTTTTCTATTTTAGAATTGTAAGAAAGCTTGAAAAACTGTCTGGTGTTATAAAGGAATAAAGATCACAGGCCCTACCTTTCCCTAGATTGTTGGCAGGCGATTCTGCCATTCTTCCTTCAATTTTGGCATAATTTTTGCTTGGTCTTAAAGCTATTTCTTTAGCTAGAGATATGTTCAAACCTTCCTCATGTATGTGGCCGCTAAAGCATATTAGGATTACCTGGATGTCAGCTGTGAACTTTTAAAAAGAAAGTATTATTCTTCTAGGTCTTTTGGTTGTGAAAATTAAATTGCAATGTTTACGCCTAGTCCATATTATTGTCTGATTTTTTTGTACCTGAAAGGCATAAATAATGAATTATTCCTTAGCTTGATAATCCACAAAGCTTGATAACAATACTTTAAGAGAATGACTTTACTGCTGATCTTTAGTAAATTGGGAAGAAAGTGGAAGCGTAATTGGTGGGGAAACCAGGGGAAGACTTAGGAATGCCTTTTGTGTAGGAGGTGCAGGGTATGAAATCTGACATGCGAAATGAGAGATGCAGAAAGGAAGGGGGGACGTAGGGAAAGTAGGGTGGTCGTACCCTTAAATGTAAATATGTTTTTCATCTAAGACCCACTGAAAGCAACAAAGTACTTTAAAAATAAATAACCAAAAGCACAGTTGCTCTTAAAGCTCATCATATTTTATCGCAGATCTTTTGCTGACATTGTTTTCTTATTGACGTCAATGGAGGTTTCAAAATCAATTGAAAGCAGCTGTCTGTTTTAAATACACATTGAAGTCATCAGGAGAAGTGGTATACAGTCTTCCCCTGCAATACACTTGATACTAGTCCAAAATGTCTTTTCTTCACAAATTTTTATCATCAATCACTGACTCTGTTTATATTTGCTGCAGTGTAACATGTAGTAGGGCAGATGTATCAGATAAGGGTGTGCTGTAACATATAACTGGTTTTACCAAATCCATCAAACTCACTTTAATCTTAAATACATTTTTTTTGCTCTTCTCTCAGGCATTGTCAAGATATTTCTCTTTTAATATTTTAGAGGACAACTCTCTTTTGAGGAAATAAAGTTCAAACTCTATTGATTTAATTTCTTATATCTATTTATATTGATTTCATGCTACTGTATGGGATTGAATGCATCTTACACAGTGAATTTTCACTGCATAACATTAATATATTTGTTTAGCTTCCAATATTGACCTCTATTTTTAGAATCCTTCCAAAGTGACACTGGGAAAAAGTGTGCTTTACCTGAAATCATCTCATTTTCTACAAGAAATTGTATGATTGCTGCTGTTTTGTCTTACTATGTATGGTCAAAAAATGTCTAATTTTTGTACTCAGAGAAGTACAAAGAACATGAACTAGTACATGAAGAAGAAAGACTGTCTAACTTAATATATAGTGAAGTACAAGGTGATTATGTTTAGGTGAAGCTAAATATGTTGTAGGTTTTGGTCATCTAAACCCCGTTTCTTCTAATATTTCCCAGTCGTGAACAAAAGAACTTCGTCTAAAGAAGGCTTGTGACCACTGCAAAGGCCCTGAACCCAGCAAACAGGGTAGTGCTCTGTGCTCAGTCAGAGCGTAAAGGGAAAAATAAATATCATATATAGCTTGACTCTTGAAGGAGTGCACTCAGGAAGGTCTGAAGGAGGGAAAACAACCATTCCCCCATAAATACAGCACCCATAAATACCACGTTCAAAAACCCCACAAAATCTGCTGTTGCTGGAACTGGAAAGTATACCTATAACTATTGTATTTTATTATAGGCTGGGTATATTTGTAGTTTCTTTATATCTTCCTGGACCTGCAGAGGGCGCAAAATCTCCATGTAACACAGCTTAGAAGAAGCTGAATTACTCTTTCATTCTCCTTGTTTGTTTTGCTTCTCTGGTAACTTGTTAGGAACACTTCACCAGCAGCAAGATCCTTGCTAGAAACTTAATGGTAGAAAGATATGGAGGTAAAAGCATTTATTGTTGCAAGCAGGGCTGTTGCCATTTCATTTTCAGAAGTCTCTTCTTCTTCAGTGTCTAAGCCTAGTGCCTGAGCCATTCTCTCTACCCTAGTGCTATTCAGTCCCTTGTCATCTTATCTTTTTCCATAATAATATAATTTCCTCTGCATTGTCTCTATTTTCCTTCTTTCTCTCCAGCCTTTTATTTTAATCTCTGTATTTCTTCTGAGTAACTGCTTCTGTTTGAATGCTTGCTTCCAGCTCTAAGCAGTTTCATTCGCACCATGAACACAGTGGAAGTAAATGGCCAACTACATGGCTTTGGCTACACATTTTATTTTCACATGACCTCAATGGTACATAGAATAGCAGAACAAAATATCTGCGACATTACTATGATTTCACTTCATTGGTTTTCACTGACTTAGTAGGGGTCTTCAATGTGAGAAAGGGTGAAGCACTATGATTAGGTGAAAGGCTTCTTTTAAAGAATTGAGGTTTCTGGGATAAAGTTTATCTGCTATCAAAAAGAGCAATTCTCTTCTGCAAACCAAAGCACAAGCTTAGCTACCATTCAGTTAGAACAGTATTATCGGGGGAAAAAAAACCTCAAACTTAAAATACCTAGAAAGGGAGGGAGGTGCAGGAAAGTTTTTTAGAGTAAGGTGGTAAAACTTGTCTAACTTGCCTAACTTCCCTTTTTCATAAGTTGGAGTTGGGTTTTTTTCCTGTTTGCTTTTTACTTTCTAGTTGGCTCCATTCCAGCTTTGAAAGGGTTGGGTTACAATATAGGTGTATATACAGCAGCCTTTCAGATTGGTAAGATTTACATGATGAGCGTTTGTGTAGGAAGGAGTGAGCGCTTGAATTTGGGTGTCTGTATTTGGTCAAGGAGAGACTTCAGTGGCGTGCTTTTAAGAAAGTCACATCAGTTTTCTGGCTGTAACAAAAACTTCTTTTGCAATGACCTGCTTATACATCGTCTTTGACTTGATGGAAAAGTATCAACGTGGATGTCAAGAGGCAAAATGGATATCCTTATGTTAAGGCCCAGCGCAGTTCCTCGTGTTCATTGTGGCTGTGGATGAGGGTGATACCGGAGAGAATAAAAAGAGCTCCTTGAGGCTAGTGCTGATCCCACTGAAAATCAGTAGAAGCTGAGCCATTTCATCTAAGGGATGGAGCTGCAAAAACTGATTTTAATAGCAAAATAATGGGGGATACACATGGGGGATAGACTTTTTTGTGTCTTTTAAACAAAATATTCAGGTAACAGTTGTTTGATGTCTCTGTTTAGCTTGTGTCCTGTGGAGAGCAGTTAAGAGCTGTTTTAGAGCTTTACTGGATAAGGGTGAGCATGTACTCGATGGTGTGTTTCAGCTCCTGTTTTAAGGACTGAGAAATAATTTGTTACATGCAAAGTATTATTTACCTGTCTGAGACCTGACAAAATTGTTTCCTATAAAACTGTCAGTTGGTGTGAGAAGAGCAAAGTAGCAGGAAAACTTGATCTTGCCTCTGCTACTCATCTAGTGCAAGTCATCTTGATCAGAAGTCTCAAAAGTTGTCACTTAGCATAGGTTAATTGGTACTTGAAGATTTTTAGTAACTTGAAGTGTGTACATGCTGTTTTCTAAGATGAAAATGATTAATTGTAAATAAGGTGTTTGATTTAAAGATATTATTAGGATAACATTGTAATAGCTGTGTTAACATAATAAATACAGTCTTATGTTCTTTATATCCAAGACCCACAATATTTAGATCTGCTAGAAAGAACACAGCTTCAGTGATATAATTTGGTAAGGAAGAGGACTACTACTTTTCACAAATGAAAGATTAAGAGCTTGGGGCCTATTATGTACCCATCCGCAGCTTTCTTATAAACCAGTTATATTTTATATTTGAATAATTTAGAGAAAGATCTGTGAGGAGCAGCCTACCTTTTATGCAGTATGGTGGCCTTGTCCTAGGATTGGAAAGCTGGGGGCTCCCAGTTGTAATAATGTGCAATTACTCAAAGGGGCGTGCAGTGCAAGGCAGTGTCACAGAGGGAACACTAACGATACAGCTTGTTGCAATTAATGGAACATTAAGTAATAGAAGCCTTAGGATCAGGGAATAATTTTGCAGACCTCCTTGTTCATTAACCATAGATAGAGGGGAAGTACACGAGCAAGCCTGTACACAGCCTAGGACAAAGCTAAGAATGGTGAAGAATAAAACAGTACCTTTACATTTATTTACATGCTAGGCTGAGATTGTGGGAGAATCACCTCCCTGAGAAGGAAGGCGTTTCTTTTTGTTTGTGCCCTGAATGCAGGCGGCAGCGGTGGCTGGTGCAGCGCGGAAGCCTGGCACGGACCCGCTCACAGCAGTGGTGAGGCACGCAGGGGTGGTGGGGTGCTGATACCTGAGCTGGGTACAGCACCAGGACGTTATTTTAAGGACAGCCTGGCCTGAGTGGAGAAGTTTAATGTGTGGTTATTTCAACAGTGTATTAACTAATACTTTATGAAGCTCAGAGCGGTAAAAACGAAGACATAGGGATTATCTTTCCCCTTGGAAAACTTTCCTCTGTTTTGTAGGACAATTTTTTCCAAATATTATCATAATGTCCTTTATTATCACCTGACATTTTTAGAAATCTGGCTGCAGCATTGATTTTATTTGCCATGTATTCTAGGGCATGAGAGTTGATAGAGATCCTTGCCAGGAGAAAATCAGAGACATCAGCAAAAAGGACTGAAACTAATGTATTTGAGTCTTTCATTTCTGTATTAAAAACTTATCATTTTAATAAAGAAACTGACAGAGTTTCATATAAATTTGGCAACCTGATATTCATCAAAAGTGGAACTAGTAACAGGGATAAATAAGAATTTTTAAATAAAAATAGATGTATGAGGGATTGCTGAAGAAAGGCAGAGGAAAATAAAGGTCTTAATCTGCATCCATTCCAACATGCTGCCTCCAAGGGATGTAATTATCTAAGCAACAAAGCTCTTATTACAACAAATAATTTATAAAAGCAGCAAGGTTTTAGGTACTTCAGGTGGTGTTCCTGCAATAAATTTACCATTTGAAAAAACAGTCATTGTTTCACGTTTACTTCTATTTATGAAGGCGAATAGACAGGGAAGGGCCCTGCAAAGACAACCTTATGGTAAGACAGGTGCTGCTGTCACTGGAGCCCTGGTGTTATTAATGGCAGCTGCAACCAGAGAACAGACATGTAGCAGTGTGGATTGTTAAACTAATTTTTTAAAAACCTATTGACTAAAATGGGAGTAAGACAGGGATCCTTAGGTACAAGGTTGTTAACAGATTTCTTGCCTGCATGATTTGTAATGATGCAAAGAAGCCCCTAAACTGTGAAGAACTGGATTTAGGCACAAACAGTTTTGGACTCATGGTGGGCAGTACCTCTGGAACTCAGTTTCGTAGGTGTAAAGCACAATATCTGGACAGGGTTTTAACTGCTGCATTTGTCTGATAACTGACATTGTTAAGAACTCTTTAGCTTTTGTGTTTTTCCTCCTCCACAGGCTACTCAGCACTGCATATGGTCTCTTTTGTATACGCAGATAATGTCAATTCTTACAAGGCAGTAGAAACCAGTGAAAAGCAATTTCTTTCCTATATGCAACTGCTGTCTGCAAACTGCTGGCTCTGTAAAGAGAAGGCAGTTTCACGCTGGCTCCACGCTCAGGAATAGCTGGTTTAGAAAAGAAGTCTGGCTCTGTTTATGGCAAGAAGAGCCTGTGCAATATGCCATGACCACTGGATAAACTGAAAGGATTAACTGAAAGGATTAAATGGCTGAGAGAATGCATTTTAAAAATGACATTTTTCTGAATAAGAACTGACAGAAACTCTAATATTTTATAATTAGGCAAAAGCAGGCTGGATTCCAACCAGGACCCTGCATTATGCAAAATCAATATATGATTAGATTGAGAGAAGAAAGATTCTTCTTTCAAATGCTGTTGGAGTTTCACTTTATTTCTCTTAGCAAATAGGACACTGTTAGTGTCTTAAACAGCAGGAAACAAATACTCCCCTCGCCTTTCTAGACAGTTGTCTTCCACATAAGCATTAATTTTGGCCACCTTAAACTTTCCTTTAACAATTTAATATCTATTAGGGCAAGGAATATTATACCAGTGAATTAACTTTTTACCAAAGGAGTCGTGATGTGTTTTGAAGATTTGTTGGTGAATGTACAGTTTCTACATTAGAGAGCGGATCAGGGAATCGTAATTTCCAGGCTCTGACCACATGCTCCGGAGGGCAGGCACACACAGTGATCTTTGCCTTGTGTGGCGGAAAGGCCTATGGGGAGCTGATAGAAATAGGTCAGCTTCTCCCCGTCAGAGGTTTGATATAGCCCAAGAGTAACTGAGGAGAGGGAGTGCAGAGGTGCCTTTAGGGGTCTCCAGTTTCCTACTGTGGATCTGGAACTTCCTTTCTTCCTTCCTTCTCCCTGTCTGTCATTAAACAGTCTTGTTTTGCCACTTTGCTATCTCCTCATGATTTCACAAAGAAAAAGGAGATCAACCGATGTATTTTAGACACAAAGGAGTCCAATTCAAAGCAGGATTGCCTCTTTGCTTTGGTGTAGCTGCTGTAATTAACTTCTGGCTTACAAACGGTACTAATAAGTCACCATGTTTTTAGGAGCCTTCAGTTTTGTTATCTTTTAATATTAAACAGAAGTCTCCTACATACTTTTTTTTTTTAAGCAGCTTTTATTGTTTGTGAAAGAAACTAAGTTTAAAGCTCTAGAAACCTGAAATCCTTTCATCAACTTCAGATTAGATACATCAAGTCATCCTCAGTGTGAGCTTCCAGTTCAAGCTGGGATAAGATTCTTTCAATGACCTGACTAAACAGAGGTAAATGTATTCCCCAGCCTGGTATTGTTTGGGAACTCAACACACATGGCAAAAAATAAAGCTTTTTTTTTTGAAATTTTTATACTTTTTTGTGATAATCAGTCGTTATCTTTTTGCTGTTTTTAGCAAATAGAGGTGAGAACTTTAGTCAAACTCTCATTCAAGAAGGCATCATCATAAACCGAAATAAATTGGCTCTTTCTGCAGAAAGGAACAGAGTGCAGAGAAAGACGAAACTCCTGATTTATCTGTAGAGAGAGACAGGGAGAGAAAGAAAGGAAGAGTTTGTCTTCTCATAAATACAGAACACTTCTCTGGCTATGTTTTTAAGTGACCTAATAACTCCTTGTAAAGAGAAGTTGAAATCCTTGTAAGGTGTTCCTTACACAAAACAAGCCTATGAACTTTAATAATATCAGGATATACAATTCTTCACCAAATAAAAAAAGGACTTAAGTGGGGTTTCTCATCAGAGCTACAATAATATTTTTCAAAACTTTCATTTTCGTTTAGCTTTAGAATCCAGATGTTCTCTGAAATACTTATTGAAAAGCAGATTAACAGGTATCTGAAGCTGAAATAGAACAGCTCCTAAACACCTGCACTGCATTTGTTACAAGACTTATCTGAAGTCAAGTTATAGTTCTCCCTGGGCCTGACTGAAAGACCTATGAAAATCAGGGCAAATTTTCCCACTGTATTGAGTATGCTTTGGATCAAGTGCAGAAATTTCATTTGCTTGTTGAATGTAGCACCAAAGATGGCTCAAACCAGCCCAATTCTGTGGTAATCTGGTCCTTTAAGCTTCTCTCTCCACCTGCACTTCTTAATGCACAAAAACATAGCACCGGTGAGTTACATCATGGTGCCTGTACTGATGCCCATAATGTGCCAAACGCCTCTGGTGCAATTTGACCTTCTCCTAGGAAAACTTTGGAGGGAGTAGCCGCAAAAATAAAGATTGGATTATGCTTGGTACCTTTTCTTTAAATGTAAAAGTGCTTCAAAGAAGAATTTTAATCTTCACTCTGCTAATTTGGAGACGTCTTGCTAGCCTTCTGCTGTCTGGTCTATGATTACTGGTACATTTTGGCTTTAAATAAAAACTGATGTATTGGGTGAAGTATTTTCATTAAAATGTGAGGGAATTTTAATGCCACTAAAAAGCACAGCAAGACCTTATCTTAAACATTATGTACACATTTAGTCACCCATGTTTAGAAAGGTGGAGTCCAAGTGGAATCAAGTTGGAGTAGATATTTGGAAGCATTGCTTGTGTTACTAGAGGATATTACAGGAGCCTGTCTTTGAAATGGTCCAAAGAAAGACAAACAAAATTGAGGGACACACCAGGGAGGGAGTTAGAGCTATTAACTGAAAGATGATTTGAGGACAGCTTCCAAACAAAGAAAAATTTTTTGGTCTTTTTTCAACATCTAGTTCAAAAAGGGAGCAGCCCAAAAACGAGTAGGTGTCAGTTCAGTTGCAATGACCAGCTGAACTAAAACATACACTTAAATGTACCAGCCATTAGCTGTTTGACAGACTTGGCAGAGAGGAATTAAACTGTATTGGAGCAGAGAGAGAGAAAAAACACTTTAGCAGTGGATTTGCTAATGAAAAAAATAACTTCAGAATGACTGGGTGGTAAAATCCTAATGCAGATCAGATGGTAGTTTTTATTTCAGTCAAGGAGTCAATATAAACTCTTATGTCCTTTATAGATTTTATCCTAACTAAATGGCTCACATAAAAACAACAGAGGTTTTAATTTTCACTAAATTTTTACACTGAATTAGCTGTGTAAAACAAAGCATATTTTATCTCTTTGTGAAGATAAACTCTTTGTACCTTTCTTTTCTTTCTATCAGTACCTTTCTTTTCCAGCAGATGTAACTACCAGTATCAACTGAGGATTTTTCTAAGGAAAAAAAAAAAAACAGTGAGGAAACTTTAGCTCCCATTACCTATGTTGGTACTTTATGTCCTCTTTGAATAACAGAAAGTTCATGGCTGTCACATTTTGAACATTGTATGGGAATCAACTTCACTACATCTTAAAATCAGATTTCTGTTATTAAAAGAGTAATCATCTTTCTCCCTTCACTCTAGGAATTCCAAAGGAAAAGACTATTGTGTGAAAGAGAAGCTACTTGCTTGGTCATTTCATGTGCAGCTCAAGGGGAAAAAAACCAAAAGCTAAGAAACAAGCAGAGTATAGATACTGCAAATTATCTGAATATTTAGACCTGCTCAGTGTCTTGCAGATCTTCCTGGCACAGAGGGAACCTACCTGAATTTGGGAGATCTCAGCTGTGTGTTCTGCAGGGCTGAGAAGAACTTGTCTCTGCTACTTGGCACTACAGAGCTCTGTGATGCCTTTTCTTATATGATCTTGCTTTGGTAGTAAAGACAGTACCTTCATCAGCACTAGCATCTTCATCAAACCTCCATTTTTCTGTTAACATCTTATACCAATTAAAAAAAAAAAAAGATCACTTACACGCCTCCTTACTATCAACTGCTGAAATTCTAATGACTTCTAAAAACGTTGCTAGTTCACACTCCAGCAAGCTGAAGGAAGATTATGCTGTTCTTCATGTTTTATCAGAGTGTTACAAATGCTGTGTTGCTGAATTCTTGTGAAGAAGCTTGTCTATCTTTTCCATAAATAATTAGTTTCCCCAAACGCCTAATGCAGTTTCATTACAGCTTTGTTATACTGTCTCTTTATTTCACACTAGTTGAGCTTATGTGTGGAATTAATTTCTTCTATGCTGCTGATTTGCAAACAAAATGGATTGGTAATTTGACATGTACAAGAAAATTGAAAACTGAGCTGACACAAAATACATGACTGCTTCCAAGTGTTTTGTTGTACATGCTAGAAAACATCCATACTGGTGTGTCATTTTGGAAACGGAGCCCCTTTTAATGTGATTCTGAAGTAGTGAACACACCGCCACAATGGTGCTTGTTATTCTGCTGTTGTAACTTACCTCTAGTATACATGAATACATTTTCCATTTCACTGATTTTTCATAGTCTGGTTAGCAGACTCATACTCATAGTCACATGAAAACAAACACACAAAGGAAGATTTTTGGATTTTTAATTTATGGAAACTTCAGAAATTGCCTTTTCCTTATCTTCCTTTCCTGCTGTTCTCGTGAACTTACTGTTTTTAAATTCTTGCCATGTCACTACAAATCAAAAGTCTTCTCTCTTGGCTAATCCATATGTTCTTTGAGCCAATGTCATAAAGTATAGTTTTGTAATATTTATATAGTCTGCCTTACAATGGTCAACTTCAGAATGATTCCTCTAATGCTAACATCTCTCACTTGAAAGTCATGCCAGGTTTCTCCAGCACTCCTGTAAGAACTCATAATATGTGCCAACATGTGACTATTATTATTGTTTTACTCTGGTCCAAATCTTGTCAGGCTGCAGTCAGACCCACAGAGAGTAGAAAAAATCTGTACTTTTTCATTTCTGATGATGGCAACTTTGATTATGCTACCCAACACAGCTATCAGCTATTTGCAGAGGTGATGACTATGAGTGTGGTAGGGGGATAAGGAAGGTGAGGGAGAAAATGATTCTTAAGTAGCTGATGTCAGTAAAAGTCTTTCTTGACCTCTAGAGCCATGATACTACAGCTCAGCTTGTAGCTTCCATTCAAAGCATTTCCCTTTTACACAGGCATGTTCCCTCAAACCTATTCAAATTTCTTTTCAGTGTGAGGTCAACTCTAAATTATTTTTGTGATCCGGATCTTTCTTTGGTGTTCTGCTAAGAATACAAACCTTTTTCTTGCCACTTAAAATAGGCTACTTTCATCCTGTTTTTTAGCATAGTTTTTTTCCTGCCAATGCTTTCTTTTGCCTAATGCTCTTAATTACAGACTGTGAGGATTACACAGAAAAATAACACAGAATGGTGTGTTATCTGTGCTTTCTATTAAGTAACAGCAATCTGTGGGAGGTGCAGTCTATAATTGTTATGACGGAACTGTACCAAGTGCTGAATGAAGTATTGGTCTAGTTTGTTAATGAATAGGTGCAGAATGTTTCTCTGTCTTGTCTTCATCATGTCATATAAATACCAGACTAAAATCTGAAGGCCCTTGTGTAGGGTACTGCAGGCCGGTGGTGGCCAGCCTCACAGCTGTTTTTTGTTTCACGAGATGTGTGGCTTTGGTGCTAGAAGCCTTTTTGAAAGTTGCCACAGCTACAACTGAAGAAGAAGGTCTTCTAGCCAAAGGACCTTCCTATGTAGAGGATTTCACAAGGGGCACCCAAACCAGCTGTGAGGAGCTTGTCAGTCAGCTTGGTTAGGTAATCACCTTTGGAATTAGACTCTCTTGCCTGCACTTGCAGTCTGTTCCTGTTAGCCTTATTGCTTTCTTACCATGGCAGCCCTTTGCTGTCCTTTCCCTGCTGCTGCCCACCTCCTCTCATTTCCCTTCTCCCGTTAGTCACACTCATCTCCTCTACAGTCCCATCCACTTTGCTCCTTCACCTTTGCTGCCCTGGACTCACTGCTTACTGCTTCCTTTAGCTTTATAATGAAACACAGTTAAAAGAAAGTATATGTTGCATGGCATCAAACCAATGCTTTGATCATGGAGTGAGTCTTCTGTTCCTACCCACAATGGAAATCTGTCTGTCATACGCTTTTCCACTGATTTAATTAAAAGCAGCAGTGCCAGAACTGGATACCCCAGTTTTGTTTTGTTGGGGTGTTTTTTCTCTTTTGCCTATTGCTATTGTTTTCTCCTTTCCAGTTACGAGCTCTTAAGGACTGGGACTCTGGCACACTTATATTTGAAAAATAGCAGCAGGGAGATGGCCATGTTATGAGCCTGGCTGTGACACAGTAGGCTCATGCTTGGAGGACTTATGGGGAAACCAACCCCTCTCCTGTCTTCCTGCTCAAAGCAGCCAACAACTTCTTTTCTGGCACATCCTTATTCTCCTTCTGTCACTGCGCTTCTGCAAACACCTGAGAAATTAATCACTTTCTAGATCAAATTTACTTGAAATGCCGAATGTTTTCTAAAGATTAGTTATGGGCCTGGGTCGCCAGTGGGCATATTTTTCCTTTCATTTGGCTGCTGTGGGTCTGAAGATCCAAATTGCCTCAGCATATGCGTCATTTGCAGTCCCTGTTGCTGTGAGTCACCAGAGCCGAAAAAGTGACTTAACATGTATCATGGGTGTTTTTTTTTCACACAGCACAAGTAAAAATGTGTTCTTTTCTAACTGTGACACTCAAGTAAACTCCTACATCAGGAGACCGCAGGGACTTCTTGGCTATAATACAGAGTGGCTTTTGTACAAGGGAATATACTACTTGTTCCCTTGCACTTATCTTAGGATAAGTGAAATGGTGGGAGAACTACTCATTTGAGATATTTAGGTGAGAGCCCTACAGGCACAGTAAGTCTTAATGGCTCTGACCAGCATCACCTGGGGCATTTCTTACCCCCCTGTCCATTTAAGCACAGGGCTCCGGGAGGCTAAGGTAGGTCAGGAATAGCAAGGTCTGTTAACACCCTGACAACTTGGTTAAGTAACTGTTTTTTTTCTTTTTCTTCTCCAATAACAGTTTCTGAAATAGCTGTACCTTTCTCATACTGTGTTTAAAAAAACCAAACAAAAATGAACAAAACCCCAAACCACATAACACAAACACGTTCCTATGCATGAACTGGGTATTGTGGATGTCCTAGGTTGTGAGATTTTGCGACTATTGCTGCAGAAATCCTATAATCAGGAAGTAGACAAGCCTTTTCAGCTTATATTGGACAGTAGATAAGTCTTTCAATTGGTGCATAGCTCAGGGAAGACAGAATAGATAAGCAGCTGTCTTTCCTGTTAGCACTGGGTTTTTTTCCCTGTTCCTAAGGCCCATATCTAAACGTATCTGTGTTTTGTTGTGTACAAACTGTTGCAATAGGCTTATGAAAAGATAGGTTAGCAGTAAGGGAACATTTAATATTAACACATGGAGTTATCAGCAGCAAATGTAATACTCTGAGTTCTTTGCATCCAATCTGGATTTTAAAAAGATAAGTCAGTTATAGTGTCATACCTGCAAATAGTTTTTTCTATACTTTTCATGGACTATGATTAGTGTGGCTATTTATTTTAGCATTTATATAATAATGGCATGACATCTTCCGGCCAAAGCTTTTGTGTTTTCATGCTTTTCATTTTCTTATCTGTAATTTCACCTATTGGACTTTAAAGTGTGGACACTAAGGGTTTGGTGAATCAAGAGACTTTTTGGTTTTCTGTCTTCCATCCTGTTGCCCAGTATTCTGAAGAGGGCACCTCTTGCTCAGTTTTGATGTTAGATGATGCAAGGTATCAAAAGAGAGGATTAAGCCTAAGTTTGAATAACTGGTCAGGTTGGAGGAGAACCTAATAAGAACTGTTCTGTGCTCCCTATGCAGTTTTAGCTGTTTTGGTTCTCTGGTAGTAATGGTAAACCTGAGATGCAAGGGAGAAAGTGGGGAAGGTGTGTTGTGACATGGTATGTCTCTGAATCTCAGAAATTAAAATCTCTGTAACTTTTCCAGTGCCTTAATCAGGCTGTAACAGTGATACCTCGTCATTAGCTACAGAGTTGCAGGTTTCTGTGTTATACCTGAATCAAAGGGTACCTGTTTCATGGTGACTGTTTGAATGAGTGACACAGCAGCAGCTGGCTGGGCTGGTTTGCTGCGAAGATCCATTTTCATCGTTGTCTCACTCATGTGCTATCGGCCCTGCTCCTCCAAATGCCCCTGCAGCTTGAGAAAATGACAGACACTAAAACTATCTGCCTTGTTAGATACTGCTAGGAAAAAAATAAAATGCCAGCTAGAGTTTAACCCTTCTTTTTTTTTTTTTTTTTTCTGTGTGTGTCTCTATTCCATCTCCTTTCAGTTGCTGTTTCTGTTTCATACCGCCTGTCTGCCCTCCTTGATCTGTAAGTCTGCATGTTGTACAATTTATACCAGTATTAAGTATGATTTAGCCTCAAAACAGAATCAGTCTTCCTGATGGTAAATAGCTGGTCTGGTCTAATCTTTAATTGGATGCATCCTGTAGCACTCGACTTCTTAAATTTTCTTTTATTAAAAAGCATCTGAAAGCATCTGCACTTAAATTCAAAGTGCTAATCATCACAAACTTGCAACAACCTACAGCTTTTGTTACATACTTGTTGTGGAGAGTTGCTTCCGTTGTTGATGGGGGTGGATAGGAGGCAAAGCAGTTGTCACTCTCTGTCTTGTCAGGCCGAGAAAATTGTTTGTTTGTCTGTTTTTCTTACTCCTGTTGCTTTCATTAAAGCAATGCACTCACTGCAATATCTAAGTAGTTGTAATACTTGCCAAAGGAATGATATTTTTTTATTACAACATAAATCAACTCTGAGCACATTTGAGTACAAACACAAATAAGATGCCTAAAAAAACCCAAACCCTAATGTAAGTTGGATCTCCTAGTGTTATATTTTGAGCAGAGTGTGTGTGTAAGTCATAAACTGGGGACGAACTTTTATTCCAACTTCTCCTCTGGCCTGAAGCCCTCATTGCTCCTGCTGCTGGGGATACCTGTGCCTAAGCTGCTTGGGTTGGTGGTTGGACACCGAGGAGGTCTGAGAATGCACTTCAGGAGGCCGGATCATGAAGGATGACTGGGGAATGGGAGGAGAGTAAGGCAGTCCACCAGGACTGCACAGCAGATCACTTTCTTGCTGTTACAGTCACCATGTTTCATAAAGCCTTTTATGAACCTGCTGTGAATTTCTGAGTTTATGCACCTTCTACGACTTTCCAGAAATTGCAAGCAGGCATTCAGATCCCAAGGATTCTCTATCTATTTGACTACCCTAGTTCATTTTATTAACTGGTACTTCCAATTTCTCAAATCTTCCCTTTTGAAACGGAAAACTCTTGTTACCGGTATTAATCTATTTTATTTATCTTTTACTTTGAAAAATTTTGAATTACTCGCTCCAAAATTTTTGTGATGTTCCTCCTAAAATGTCCTCATTGCTTACTGCAAATTAAGGTGTCAAACACTGTCACCTCCTGTAGGCTGTGATATTTGATGAAAAAACTTGCCAGCTGTCATGGTGTTGGACTTGGTGGTGTCTGGAGAAAGAGAGGCTGAGGTGAGACCATATTGCTCTCTATGATAACCTGAAAAGAGATTGTAGTGAGGTGGGTTGGTGGTCTCTTTTCCCAGGTAACAAGTGATAGTACAAGAGGAAATGGGCTCAAGTTGCTCCAGGGGAGGTTTAGATTGGACACTTGGAAAAATTTCTCCACTAGAAAGGTTATCAAGCACTGGAACAGGCTGCCCAGGGAAGTGGTTGGAGTCACCATCCATGGAGTTATTTAAAAGACATGTAGACGTGGTGCTTAGCAACCTGGTTTAGTGTTGGACTTGGTAGTCTTAGGTTTATGGTTGGACTCGATGATCTTAAAGGTCTTTTTCAGCCTAAATGACTTCTGGTTCCTAGTTCTACTGGTAGCAGTCAGACCTGTTGGCCATCAAAGCCTTGTCTGCCATATTCCTATAATGGAGCCAGCAACTGAAGTGGTGCCGCAGCGTATGGGCTCAGGCTGGCTCTGGGGCCCTGGTGGGACAGAGTGGCTGGGGAGCCTGGCAGCTTTCTCTGCTTCTAGCACTCACTGTGCAAGGCTGTGGGGCAGCACATACCCCCTCTTGCACCAGGAGACCAAGTAGCTGGGATCGGCCTATCTGCTCTTCTGTGTTCATAGGTGTTCTCGAATGATGTAATTAAAAACTTAATCACGGAGGTTCAAGATAGAAAAGATATATTATCTAATACTGTTCACTGCCTTGGGGCCAGCACAAGATTGTTTCCTGTAAAATAGTTCACTGACTTCAGGGGAAGTTGAGGTCTATAAGCTACATGCAGGCTCAGGCTCTTATTGAAGAGCTGCAAGGCTTGCATATATGTCTTTATTAAAACTTTTATTAAAAAAAAAGAAAGGCATTTCCATGCTCACTTGCTCTTGCAGGTTTCCTTGCTACCTTATTTCTCTGTGGTAAAAACACATTTATTAATTTTGTGTGCTCAAAGGGAAGTAAAAAGAAAAACAATAAAAAAGAAATTGGAAATGAGGAAATACTTGGCCTTATTAAGTCAGTGGAAGCCTTCAGGTGGCTTGGAGTTTCACCCAAAGCCTTATCCTTTTTCCAGCTTATTTCACTTGGACGTAATAGCTGTAAAAGGGACTTTGTCCATCTTATTTATAGTTTTAAAAAGATGGCATAAAATCCATAAATATCTCAATTTTCAGGGCAAATAAGTCTTCTCAGTTATGACCAACATGAAGTCCCAAGCTGTTTTAGTATTCATAGCCATAGCAAGAAACCATAGATGCTGGCTGCTCTCCGAAAATCCTTCAGCTAAGTTCACTAAAAGATTTTTTTTTAAATTATTTTTCCCTCTATCCTTAAGTTACAGCTCTTCATGAAATACACTTTGACTCCCTTCCTGCCAACCACAATATAAGCTCTGATCCTATATTACACTGTCTTTAGAGTAAATATTGCTGTGCAGGCTATCCCCTGGGTATTGCTGATGCAGAGTTGTGCTGAGGCTATGGTATTGCGTCACACCACACTGAAAAATATATTCAAATCCCTATTGAGTTCTGGTAGTTCCAGGTGCTCTTTCCACATCTTACTTCCACATCTACCCACTCTTGGGTTGTAGAGCTGTTAGAAACTGCCACACGACCTTCATATGCAGCAATGGTGCTAAGATCTCTGTATAGCCATCAGAGTCGCTAATTAATCTCTGACCTAAAATAGTGAGGTACTTCCCTTTTTCTCCAGATTGAAAAAAGATCTCACAAGGTGCATATAATCACCCAATGCAGCCGGTAAGTCACATACTGAGAAGCAGTCTCCTGCCTACCAAAGTTTGTGTTACTAGCATTCTAAAAAGAAACAAAACCAATTAAACACCTCTGCTGCGAGCAACACCAAGGCACCCTGCTGCAAGACTGGATTAAATGGGTGCAGACACAAAACCCTTTAGGTAACCTGGTGCTGTCAAAGTCCCTGGCTCTGTGGTTCTGCTGAGATGCTTTGAACACGAGTGCTATGTAGTGCTGCGTGGCGTATGTGAGGTTAAGAAGCCTGAGGATTTGATAAGGAATAGATGTAAGAAAGTCATAACATATGTGAAAATGAAGGATTCCTTCTCTCCTGAAGGAACCTAAAAAAAATTAGCAACTTAAAGTATCCATCTTTCTACACACAGTGATGCAGGAGAATAATTTGTTTAAAACTTTGCATACTCTCAGCCTCATTGAAGCTTCAGACTGATAAATGATTTGCAGCAAATTACTTCCATCTTACTGCTAGGCAAAGCCAGTTTGTCTCGTCTAAAGTATTATTGTGGCTGGGATGCAAGGCCAGAGGTCTCAGGTTAAGTAATATTGTGGTCAAATGCTGCCTCTAAGTGCTTGCAACGAGACTGTCTTCTAATCCAGCAGTAGGCAGACCCAATACTTCTAGCCTTTCTAACTATGTATGATGCAATTTGGCATACGGGCTCTCTGAAACTCCATCATACAGCGGGACCAAAGGAGAGCTGTGGCTCCCCTATGTACTATAAATTGGACTTGATTTCTTTTAACGTTGAGGTAGAGGGCTTGACTGCTGGCAGAGAGAGTTCATCTGGGTCATCAGCATGTAGTTTGTATACTAAGAAGCTTTCTCCCATAGGCATCAAAGTCTGATTGTTATGAAAGTTAAAATAAGTGCCTCTGCTGTGAGCAACAGCAAAACATGCCACCAGAATGGCTTGGCGCTTGCTAACACTTAGTCTGCTATGTGTCAAAGGCGAATTAAGGCTTAGAAATCAAGCCTATTAACTGAGAAAACTTATCTTATTACCTGGATCAGTTACTGTGACCTGACTGACCAAAAATATCACAATGAAGCAAGGATTCATAACCTTTATAATTTGTTGTCATTGCATGAAATTAATAACCCTGATATTATACAGCACTGGAATTACCGAGAGAGATTTGCTCCCTATTTGTTTCAATATGTCAAATCTCTAAACTAATTAGAGTAACTTGATGATCCAAACCCATTTTCAGGTTGTCTACAAAAGTAGTGATTAGAAATTCCTGGTGTTTAGAGTAACCTTAGCCTAAGTAAAGCCTCTTTGTGGCAGTCTAAATAGCAATGGCCATACAATTGTGTTACAAAGTCACTCTCAAAACTTTTTGAAACCACTGCCATTATTCACTGGAAATTTTCAGCTTGCTTCAGTACTCCTGTGAAAAGCAGCCTGAAAAATTTATTTCTCTGTTCTCAGCTGGAAACTCATAGAATAGTTAATATTGTACTTTGCTTGTAAGTTTTTTGTTCGTAAATATGTTGAAGGGAAGTCTTGTCTCTGATGAGGCAGTGGCATGCTGAGTTGCATCAGGTAGGAGTCGGGGCCAAAAGGGTCCTGGTTACTGGCATAAGATACCTTTACAGATGATGGTGATGTAAAAGCAGAACTTTGAGATGCTACAAAACCAACAGAACAAAGTTAGAAACATTGAGCCATGTCTTAGTAACTCTGAAAACAACGAAGCCAAGGTCTGTATTTGTTCCAAGACAGAAAAACTCCAAAACTTTCTAATGAGTCTTACTGGGTTCAAAATTTCTGCTGTTCAAATGGGCACACTGAAAGAATAAAAACTGGCATTCACCTTGCATGGGATATTCTAAGTTTATATATTATTCCAATATTTATATATTGGAAATTATATATTTATATATTGGCTTAAGACAGACACTAACTGAGGCTGTGAAGGAACATTTTACTGTACTACTAAACTTCACATTTTTATTAGCTTTAGTAAAAGGATAATATGGGAATAATCTGGGCCAAAAAAGGGCTGAAAACACATAATTGCAGAATCTGAAAAGCAAGGTGTGTTCAAGTGAATTCAACAGTCTACATGTCTGTCTAGAATTAGACAGACGTATGAGTGAAGTCTTCAGCTCTGTTGTGAACCTTTTTTTCTCTATGAAATCTCATAGCACTGCTAGGAACACCACTATAATGGCTGTGTCAACCAAGAAAAGATTGGATTGAGTCTGCCATGGTGATGGGAAGCTACAATGCTCTGAAAAGTCCTTGAGGTTGCAGGCCTTCATGTGCAATGAAGTTTCAACTCAGTGTATTTGTCAGTTGCTCATGTTACACTTTTGTCAGGTGGTAATTCTTGGCTGTCCATGCCAGCTGGAGCTTCAGACTGTACATCCCAAAGCAGGTATGAGTCTGGTATTACCACTTAGGGTTTAACGGTGCTCTTAAAGTTTAACATGAAAGCAGAAGGACCAAAAATCAATTCAGGCTAAGTTTTATTTCTGAAGTACTTTCTTTTGGATTGCCCCAGCAATTATATTTTCTGTGCCTGCCTCTATTTCCTTTTCTCATCTTTTCAAAAGATTCCCTGGCCTCTTTCAGGGCTGACCTGACGTGTCCACTCGGGTGAGAAGTAGGTGAGTACAAAGCAGAAAATACAGTTCCAGGTGATATGTTGGAGTGAAAAAGAGAGAGGCAGGCTTTGAAACCACATGGCTGCATCATACAACAGTGGACAAACTGCCGTTTGTTTTTGTCTGGGAACTTTTGAACTTCTGAAATATGGGCATGTGGTCCCCTAGTACCCTAGTAGTCAAAACTACAAACTAGTCCCCTAGTAGTCAAAAGTGAGAGATTGTGTAGGTTCCTGCATATAATGTGCAGCAAACCCAACATGTGTGTCTTGGCCATTCAGACACAGTATGTGCATGAGGTGATAAGCAGTGTCTCGTTTTCTCTGTGCATGCTCTACATAGAAGAATGCATGTGTGGGGAACTTGTAGTTCTCTTAACGCCCCATCAAAGGTAGCATTGAGAGTGGCCTGACACTGGGGAGCTGAAGATTGGTTCCATAGAGGTGCTGGCTATCCTACCTTTGAGCTTCCTATTAAATCTGTGCCCACTATATTGCTCCAGCCTGAGGAAAGGGCCCTCACACTTCCATGCAAAAATCAAGTATCTGATACCAGGTTAGACCTTGTAAATAAAATCCCGTGTTTTCAGTATGTAACTTCCCATGAAAAAAATACTTCTGCTTCAGCCACTTTAGTGTTATATCAAATAAAGGACTCGCTATGATTTTTTTTTAAAGCACAAATTAAAAAAAGAAGGAAATTAATTTTAGAAGATCTAAGCAAGCTTAAACGATTGAAGAAGTTGTACTGGGAACATATCAGAGTAGAAGCATTTGGGAAATTGCCTTAAAAATAATCTGTGAATCTTGCAGTAGCATGTATATTCTAGGTGCCAGAATCCTGCCAACACCTCAGCACTCTTCTGTCCCTTGCGTGGTCCACACAGTCAGTGGGAAGGGTTGTCTGGGGCTTTGCTGAACCCATGTGGCTCAGTCAGATTGTGGGTCATGTCAAGAGCTAAGAGATACCTTTGAAACTAATTACAGAAAATTTCTGTTACATACAATACCTAAAAGCAAAAGCTTGAGTCTAAGTGCTACTATAACACCAATCAGTAACAATAATAACAAAAGCAAGTAATGAGTATGTAAAAGCAAGGAGTTAAAATGAAAATCAGTAAGAAAACACAGCTACAGCTGACTCTGCCAGATGCATGCTATAATTTACACTCTCCAGGATTTGTTTACATATTTATCAGCTTATGTTGACAGTTAAGTAAATGTATATGCACACAGAAACATGTGCATATATACATATATTAAGTTAGAACTACAAGGGGGACTTTCATTATATAGAATAGCCAAGAGAGTCACGTGCTGGCAATCAAATTCTAAAACCTTGGCTACTGCAAAATTATACAGGAAAATGAAATCTGTAGAGTCATGAGGAGCTGGGACCTTTCTTCTGTGTTATCTCTGTAAGACAAAAGCTGTGGACATGGTGAGACTAGTGTTGCGTAGGATCTAGGATTTTCACACCTGGGTTTTGTTGCTGTTGTTCTGAACTTAAGATAAATTCAGAAATAAAAACATCTTTCTGGAAATTAGAAAATAAAAAATATTTTGGGAAGGCCAAAGACATCTGCACTTCCAGGTTGTCAAAGGAGATGGTGAGCTTGTTGAATGCCTAGCTTGCTGGTCAGTTAATGGTTTTTCACTTTCACTGATGTGTTACACTGAAGATATGCTGAAGTGGGGACCTAAGCAGGCCAAGGATGTGGGATGCTCACAGCCCATGAGATGTGCAGCCAGAAAGCCAAACGTTCTAGAAATAAGTATGTTTTTGCCTTAAGCTATAAGCCAGTTTCTGTTATGCAGATCTGTCAGGGTTAAGACAAAGCTTGAATACTTTCATTCCTCTGTGCCCTCTGAAAATGAAGAAATAATTGGATGGAAGTAGATTTGAATCTATTACCCTTCGAAGAATACCAGGATTTGTGCATGTGTTTGTTTTACAGTAAGTTCATACCACTAGTCAGCTTTCTTCCTGACCATACATTCTTTTCAGAAGAAAGTATATTGCAGGATTTGTTCTGAGCCTCGAGATGCTGGCTGTGAATAGACCATAACAATTCAGACCTGGCACGGAGGCATCCTGCTTCTGCCACCTTCTATTTCTGGATCTTCAGATTTTCAATAATATCAGTGGTAAATATTTTACTGCACAATATTCCAATGAAGCATCATTATCAGTTCTTCCAAAGGAAGAAGATATCTTATGCCATGTATTACCGGAGTTCTATGAATTCTGCTTTTTTATTCAGGAAACTAGGTATCTGTTTCTCAATGAGTTGCATAAGCCATTTTACATTTTTGAGGGTTGACTCTGTGGGTTTTCGGACTTCGGCTTTTGAAATATTGAGGGGAGAAAAAGTTAAAAAAAAAACAAAACATGCAGATCAGCTAATAGACACAAACCATTTGCACTTAAGAGTACAGGAGGTAAAAGATATGAATGGTAGCTTGTTTTTCAGTTGGTACTCAAGGAAGAGATGATGTACAGCTCCTAAGGCACTGAAATTTTAATTTTTCTTAAAGTCACGAGGTAATGTCATGTTATGACTACTTTCATGCACTCACCCTCACACTGACTAGAGCCTAACTTTGGGAAATATACTTACTGGTGCTGCTTAACTGTCAGGTATAGTCACTTGCAAGACCCCAAGCACGCAGAATGATTAAGAACAAATTGTAGGAAGCAAGGCAGAAAGAGCATGAGAAAAATACCCATTTCTTCCCATCTTTGTCTCTCCACAAGAATAAAGAAGCTTAGAGGAGAAACTTCACTTCTGAAACACTTGAGGTGAAATAATTCAAGGCACTCCTCCCCACTGGTAGATGAAAGATGAGCACTTAACATACAGACTCAAGACAAAACCATGCATTTTAATAACCAAAGGGACAATTATGATCACCTACTTTACACCTAGTGTTTCATGGGACAGTTTCTGCACTGACTCACTGTTTTGGAGCAAGATAACTGATTTTTTGAAAGACATGCACTCTTCATCTTGCAGATAAGCTTGTAGCATCAGAGACTCCCAGCTACTCTCAGTAAGCCCATGGTGCCAATATCCTTCTCTAGTCTAATGTTATACCCACACTGGCCTCTCGAAGTATTCCCAAATTAGCTCTAGATTAGGTATCATGGTTACCAGACGTGGACAGTCTATAATAGAGCAGAGCTTGGTGTGAAGTCTTTACACTCTATCAGGAAGCAGGATAAAGACTGCAAGAGAGCTTTGCAGTTGCTATCAATTGCCACAAGTACCTGGACCTTGATGACCTATGGAAGTTGATGTCACCGATGGCTGGCCTCTTATTAGCAGACTTGGCAGCTACATTTTAAAGACACATTAAGTCAAATAACCCATATGACTATTAGCTCAGCAGAATAATTGGCTGAGCGAGAGGAGATAACTACAAGGTCACATTTGCGATTAAATTTCTATGCTAACATCACAAAAAGTAAATAAAAACAATTACAAAGAACTCTCTTTGTCAAAGGGTGGCCAAAGATTAGCTTTCCAGCTCACATAATTTGGTCTAAAGTTACAGACGTGGAAATAATAGGCAGCTGGTTTCATTTGGGAGTCACACGATACAGCTCTTCTGCAGCCTTTTCCCTGCCACAAATTTAGGCAAGCTTTGCATGAAACAGAAATAATACTTGCACTGTGCTTTTGAAGAGATTGTGGGCCAAGCCAAGAAAGCTGGAGTGGAGCAGAAGAGCCAAAGGATAGCACAAACCAATAATGAAAGCAACATGGGATATCATCTGGCCAGAGAAAGATGAGAACGGTAGTGCGATTTAATGGTTCGTTTTGAAATACCCCTTGCAAGGAAAGGAATGTGTTCGGGGATTAGGATGGGGTCCTAGGAATTAGGAAAATTGGGTTTTATTTCTGACCTTGTCACGTTCTATCTGTATGATCTTCCATCTAAGCCTCAGTTTCCCAGCACACATAAGTGCTGACTTCAAAGCTGCTTTGTGGGCTCCTCCATTGAGGCTTATAGCCTCTTTTGGTCACCCAGCTGGAAAGCTGAATAAGAGGATGTAATTATTTTAATTGCTTATTAATCTTTTTTGTATTCCAGCCTAAACTAAAAGCTAAATAGAGTGATAGTTCTGTACAAGCCCTTGAAGAAGTGAGAAGGGGGAAAGAACACTCCTCTTCATGTTTTAAATAGATTCACCTTTCATTTGGTCCTTCCTGAGCATGTCTAGTTCAAACATCTCTGACAAGCACTCTGTAAAGCTTGATTTTTGCTAGCAAGGTTGTTGGGAATGGATTCTCTCAGATCCATTAAACACAGATAACGTGGTGTCTAAAGTGAGCGCTGGCATTACTGCTACACAGTCATGTCAGTGTTTTGCTGATCTTAGAGCCTCTCAAGGTACTGAGGTCTGAGGTCTAAAATAGGGAAGAAGGGAGGAAGAGGAAGAAAGAGGGAACCTATTAAAGGGTTTTGCAGTAGTGTAGCAAAAAGACTCCTGGTTTGGATGAGGAAGTCTTTTTATAATAATGATTTCAAGGTAGGTAAGAGAGAGATGATGAATGGCACCCGGCAAAGAAGCCATTAAGGCCTGACAGTATATGCAGAATTTTTTCCTTACATGTGAGGAAAATGCGTATACTTCCCTCATTGGAGGATAGTGGCACACTTTTGAAATGAACCTGAGGGACATTTAGAAGACAGCTTAAGGAATTAAGTTCAAAAACATTTCTTCTGTGAAAAAAATCAGACCCTAAAACCATTTTTATGGCTGCTTGTTATTGTAGCATGATCAGACTGTGATCCAAGGGTATCGGAAGTTAATCTGTGTTTCTCCATCAGGAAAGACCATTCTTGGATTTCTTTTCCACTGGACCAAGGGTGAAGTTGGGCACACCTTAAAAATCATAGACCCTGAAGACTTTGAGGGAAACTTTAGGAAAGAGGATCTATTTTTGTTTACCAGGATGAAACATTAAGAAGTATTAGGAAAGGACTTAGGATTTGCTTGTTGCAAATAATTGGGGAACAAACGAAGTTATTCAGAGAGTCTACATTTGTCATCCCAAAGTGTCAGCTATACAACAGCTTTGTTAGTTAGATCTTTCCCACCTTTCCAGTGTGAGAGAGTGGGAGCCACAGCTCGCAAGATGAGGATTTCTGTTCATAGGCATCATTTAGTTCACCCGACAGCCTGGAAAGAGGGAAATGTCCCATTCACACAGCTACCACTAGAGGCCACCACAAACCTCAAAAAGAACTAAAAAGCTTCTAATTTCTAGAGTGCAATTTTACGACCTGTGTCCCCCATATGAGCGTATGTTTCATGTCTTCTGTAATGAAAGAAAATGTTGCTGAGCCTCCATCAAGCTCGTGTATCCATCAGGTTTTTAATCTTTTTCTAACGGGAAGTATTCACTGGGAAGAGGGGTTGGGTATAAGTAGTATTTTTCATCATCATGGTGATTTTTGTAAGGGTAATACACAATATCTCTGTTTCATGGAGAGGAAATACTAGGTCCAGAGAGGTTAAGAGACTTGCACATATTATTAGGTATTGTTATTAATTCTTGCTTTAAGAGCATATCCCGCTCTGGGCCAG
The DNA here is from genome assembly GCF_963921805.1 of Phalacrocorax carbo. Taxonomy (NCBI): domain Eukaryota; kingdom Metazoa; phylum Chordata; class Aves; order Suliformes; family Phalacrocoracidae; genus Phalacrocorax; species Phalacrocorax carbo. Next base: position 70,107,385 of record NC_087513.1, read on the forward strand.
AGATTCTTTATAGCATTTTTATTCACCAGGCTCAGATATCATATATGCTATAATGAAGAAAATTGACCACAACTCTTTTAAAATTCAGTCTTTATTTAATACAATGAACAGCCATACACTGAAGTGCTGTCTTTTTTAGAGCTGGCTGCTGACACCAGTCTCCCAATACTCCCTGAACAACTTATAAACCACATTCACCTGTAACTGCAGCTGTAGGATCAGAAAGCCTCCTATAGCAATTTCCATAATTGCATCCAGGAATTTGGCTCAGCCAGAATAAAAAGTGTGATTAAATAAAACCTAACCGGAAGCAGATACCTGTTCCAACTTTCACCCCATTTAGGACTGTGTGCAATGCAACATATTTTGCTGTGTCCTGAATAAAGAGAAAATGGATTATATTCAACTTTGTGACAAATTATTTTATAAAAACTTGGATTTTCTCAAGAGAAAGCCTATATCACTTTCTTCAGTAAATATTGGCAGTGGCTACCCAAGGTTGTCAAGTCAGCCTTTCACGTGGTTTTCCACATTGCTTTGCAGTTTATCCTAGGACGCATTACTTAGTAGACTCCCATATTGGTTCCACATACAGGGGACACATCTGGCTGAGGTGTGATCAACACAGTGTTAGGCAGGCACAGATTTTTGTTTAAAGGTGAGTAATAGTGCTGATCTGAGTCAGTAATGCATGTTTTAGAGGCTACAACTGACAATTTCTTTTTCTCACTCCCTCTCATTCTCCTTAATGTTTGACGTTTCTGATGGGACATTTTAAATGTTCAAATCCCTGGCCTGCAACTACGGTGGCAAAGCCAGGTTGAAGACTTGATTTGGGAGGTACTGGTGCATTCACAGAGGGCACAATGTGGCAGGAAATACCAAAAGGAGGCAATGACAGGAATACCAGTAGTAAAATAATTGTCCCTGATATGAAGATGTTTAACTAGTGGACAGAGAAGGAAACAGTTGGCTTTCGGTATATTTGGATTATGTGTCCATCCCCACTGCTGCTATTATTGCTGACTCTTCCACCTAGTCCTTTGAGGCAGAAAGACCCTTCTCTAAGCAGAACAGTGTTGTCTTACTATTGGGAAGAACAACTGCTTTAACTTTGCCCTGTCGCTAGCTGCATAAAAAGCCACTAAGTAGATGACATAGCATAGGGAAGGCCTGTGGTTTGCATCAGGTAATATTATGTGCAGAGGATTGTATTAATGCAAAACCTTCCAATCTGTCAGCCGTGTCTGAAGTGAAGAGTCTGGCATTTAGAAACTGGGTATTTTAGAGCTAAGGGGCAGATTACGTGGAGATGTATTGGAAATTCACACCAATGCGGTACTATTTTTTTTCCTAAGTCGGTAATAAGAAAGGAACCAGGCTTGGAGCTGCAGATGTTTTCTTTTCATGATGGAAGCAGTGGGAAGTGTGGAGCTGGATGTTCCTTACTAATTTTGTCTACCTATATTTCTCAGGGTTTTGTATTATGCTTCTTATTATTGTGAAAATATATATTTAAACCCAATTGATATATGTCAAGTATAAACGGTCCATCTCAAGAGAGATAAAAGAATTGTACTTCTTCCCATAGCATACAGCAATGGAGATGTGCTAGATAGATTATGACATATTTGTTTTCTTTTCCCTAATTGCATGTGGGATATTATCAGATTTGCTCTGGTAAATCCTCAACTCTTCAGATTTTTTGCATGCTAAATAAAACCAACCAATTTTGTGTGTGTGTGTGTGTATGCTGCTTTTCTCCTGTGAGCCTCCATTTGTTTATACTTAACAAAGGTTTTGTTCGGACTGTGACAGATCCTTTTTGCCAAAATAAGGATATTTTAATCTTGCAAATAAATACATAAGCCCTTACCAAACATGCTTTTGGGTTAAAGTGGTGTTTTATCACAGAAGAAGACTCTGCATGCTGTCACTGCTTCCTGCCCCTCCATGTTCCTACTGAAGACGAATGCTGTCAGCTGTGGCATCTACCTAGGGCTGCTGCTCATGGCTCCTTGACCTTCAAAAATCACCTCAATCACATAAAGCCAGCAGGAGTCCCCAGTGGCATCTGAAGTGCTGGAAATACCAACAAGGTAATGCAATTTTCTCCCTTCTCCAACTGTACCTCCTCCCATAACTTGCTAGCTGTTCTTCGTAGGTGTTCAGTTGCTCTGTTGCTGTGCACAGCCCCCCAACCAGGTGAAAAAAAGAGGTCATATTTTCAAATGTGTTTTGAGGAAAGGTCTTTTTAAAGTGGTTATTCACCAACTTCCAGTGAATTCAGTGGGGATTAGGTACCTAAAAATGTAACATGGGGCTTTAAAAGCCTTTTAAAAGAATGGCCTGTCTACAGAAGCACCATAGGCGCACCATTTATCTGTAAACGTCTGCATTCATCTTGCCTAACTTTAGGTACATAACTGATGCACTGCAGTTAGCAACATAATTGTCCTAAGTCTCCCCTCTAGTCAGTAGAGAGAAATAAGCTGCTCGTACCACTAAGATCGCTATTGCTGTCGGTAGGTGCCTCATTGTTTCCTAGGATACTCAGGGTAACTCTGGGTAAGTGCCTAAAATTAGTTAATAGGGAGCTGGGGACTACCTGTTTGTCAATCGCTTTTAAGATTGCAACACAGGTGTTTTTGAAGGGTAGCTTATTAACTTGAAAAATGTTTCTTTCTGACAGAGGTCAGAATGAACCTTTTTTTTTTTTTATACACTAAGGAAAAGGCAGCTGAGACTCTTCTTGCAGCAGGTACTCAGCCTTGCACTACAAAACTAAACCAATTAAAAAAGGGTGGTTTTTGTTGTAGGCACTCACTGGCTTTGGTGTTTTGGAAAGGATGGACTCCACGCCAAGAAGCTGTGGGACTATAAGGTGGTCCTTCCATGGTTGTTCGTTGCCTGCCTTTGCTTCTCTGTCAGGTGTTACACATCTGTCGAAAGGACGCTGTTGTGAGTATATACTTTTATTTTTGGCAAATAATTTCAAGAGGCTGAAGAATGTATACCTTTAAAGAGGAGGTTTCTGAACAGCAGTCAGTGAAACATCAGGCCATGGCACAAACAGAGTCCCAGGTGGGCTGCTGAATGATTTACCTATTATGTGGGGGAAATAAAAGTTAGGATCTTCCTTGAACTGTGAAATCCAAAGGTACAAAGTAAGATGAACTTCTGGATCAGAGGTTCTTTTATTTCCCTTTCTGGTTCTCCGTGTGCATCAGAATGTCTCTACTATTATTAGAGCCCTTTGCAGACACAAACACAGGAACTCATTGGCAGTCACTACTGGATTAAAAGATTTATCTTGAGAAACAGTCTGGCTGACGTTGGAGAACGGACGGTAGATGGCAGAAATAAAAACAATCAGATATGAATAATGTGGTTTCTTTCTTGATTTTCTTTTCTGCATATGATCTGCTTTCACACCAAGTCATTAGTATTGGAGACTCAAGAAATGGTTGTACTGTAATTTGCATAATAAATCCTGGCACTTAGGCTGCGGTACTGACAAACCTATGTTCTAGTGGGCTGATGCTCATTAGGTGTAGCTCTTTCTCACCCGCTGCTCTTACAGATTTTAAAGACTGGACTTAGTTAGATTGGAACTCTTCTTGCTCTGAGTTATGGTATGAAAATGTAAAGGTATTTGAAATGGTCCTTCAAAGGCTTGTTTTCAATTCATAAGAACAGTGTGAACAAATTACTGGCAAGATCATGAGGTACTGTAAACCTAAAGGTTAAGGTGGCTTAAATTGACAGGAACATCATACTGCCCTACAGTGAAGAGAGGAACGTGCACCTCTGAACTGCTTCCTACTGGAGCTTTTGCATGACCACAAATTAGAGATCTGCTGGACCCTGCTTGTTCTGCCAGTGGTGATTTTAGCCAAGTGAAGGCAACATATTTATTCCCACTCCTTAAGCACTCAATGCAGTAGCAGCAGATTCATCCCTGGGATGATCCCAGTGACATCTGCAGAGTTACAATGGGTGCAAGGTCTGTACTAGAGACCAAGTAGAAAAGAAGTAAATAAAGCTTTCTTGCACTGGCTAGGGACCTTTGCAGACCAGTAAAATTCTTAAGTTAAAACATAGCTTCAGGCTCAAAGAGATTGCTTTACAGAGGACCCAATTTTGTGGTAGGTTCAGTTGTTCTCCATTCCACGGAGCAGAACATGGATACAAGAATTTGCAGATAAAGAATGTTCTGCAGCACTGTGCATTTGGGCTTTTAATAATGGACTTTATGAATGTGTATTCCTTATCATGTTTAAAAAAATTATACTGTTATGAGTAGGCTGAATTCCTTATCTGTATAACATTTCTGGAAGCCACAAGCATTATTCCAGTGTAACCTTCCAGAAGAAAAAACCTTCCAACTCTCCCACATAGCAAGACTTACATTATCAGTTTTGAAAACAGCATGCACTTACAAATAGTGATACACAAAATACTCTGCAGGATAAAGTTAGCTTTGAGTGGAGCAAGATTAGAATTTTGTATGCTGTGCTTTGCTGATTGCAAGATGTTGATGAGCTAATTAAAGGTTAAGTTGTGAGTTACTTAATCAGTGGTTAATCAGTGCAGTAAAGTTGTCAGGAGTGTTGCCTGACAGCAACAGGAAACCTATGGGAGCGTAAGGGGATGTGTTCTTGCCCTCTTGCCCCCAGCAGCTGGGCCTCAAGCTGTGAGTGCAGAGAAAGGGGGCTTTGGTGTTCTCTGCCCAGGTTCTCATCCAATATTCTTGATCTAAATTTATTATTTCCTCCACACTTATCATATAACCTTTGTATTTTAATTTGCCTTTTTTGTAAAGAAGAAAAAATAAAGGCAAATTCCCTATTCTAGGATTTGTGACCCTCTCAGGTGAGATGAGTGGGGCGTGAGGATACAAACAGAACAGTGCTTCTCCCTTTGATACTTGTGTCCCTGTGTGATTTCTTTGACCCCTATTTCTCAGAGCATCAGAGGCTTTAGCATCCTGATTACCTGCTTACTTTCAATCTAAGGTGTCTATTTCCTTATTTGTCTCCTATATCACATGGATTTCTGGCTTTTTGGCCTCTTGTGATTTGAGGGAGGAGACTTGTTTTGGTGGACCCCATTTGCCCATCCGAGGTAGGATTTCTCTGGACAAGGTGTGCCAGCTACTGTCAGTATTTATAAAGCAGGAACTGCTTCAAGTTGTCTCCTTCTATCTTTTATGTTGTCCCTCTGGTCTTTGGCTGTTTTCAGTGTTCAACTCATATCTTTGTAGATAATAGAGTTCTGGACTATGTTCACTCATGAATGTGACCTATTCTTCTGCCTTTATGCTCAACTTTTAATGGATGTCACTTTCACTTATAATGTTGATTTCCTCAAAATAGTTAAAACAGCAGAAGGTTAAAAAATGGATTTTCTCTCCTACCTAAAACAAATCTAAGAAGCTAATTAAACTAAAATTCACATTTTTCTATGTCATGATGATTTCCTTCATTCCTTTAATCTGACTCTTTTGTTGTTTTCTTTCTTCCCTACTCAAGAAGAGGTAGGACAAAAGTTTCTTAAAAGAAATGTTGAAGGTTGCCAACATGTTCAGACTCTCAAAACTTTTATCAGCCATGCTAATGGAAATATTACAATGTCATGCAAATGTGAAATAGTTGGCAGAACATCTTGTTGCAGACAGGGAGAAAAAAAACCCTGCATACTGAGTGGCATATTTATACTTTTCAGGGGCCTACTTATTGGTTAAAATGGAACACATGTAGCCGTACTTTGTAAAAGTAATGAAGTCAAGGATATAAAATAACTAGGCTTCTCCAGTGTTCAAACACTCTTTCAGATCAACAAATTGAAAAGGTTTTTCAGGATCCTCTTGTGGCTTTATGCACGAAAGATGAAATCATTCAAAGAACAGGGCATACAGATACCATCTGAAATGTGGATCACAATAATGCGCACTCTGCTAAGAAAATAAGACCAGTACAGAAACAGTATTGAATAAGGTTTAGTATCCATTGTTCCCTATAAAATTGATTGACAATTCTTTTCCAACTGTGTAATTTTTAAAAGAGCTACAGGAATTGTTCAGCCTAACCTCATTTATATTTTGAAATAAAGCTTTGTGTGCTTTTATTCATCATGGCAAGCATAGAAAAAAATACCAGCACTTATCTGATCCTGGCTTTACATAATGCAGCATTAGTCAACAAAGTTTTACCTGCATTCCTCCTGTAGGTTACTGGGTCAAATACTGAAAGTCATTACCATTTCATGGCTGCTTGGTATCTTGTTCTAAAAGAAGTTGGAGAGCTCAGCTTAGCTCCTGACAGGCCAGCAGAGCTGTACCAGAGATGTGTAGGCTGTTTTGCACAAAATGAGAACAAACTCAAAAACGGAGCTAAACCCCAGCTTTAGGCTGCGGTCCAGCAATGAGTTCCATTGATGTTTCCATGGAGCTCAGAGCAGGATAAGGCACAGTTGTTTTTTAAAAAATATTCTCATGAGACCACAGTGTTTCCTGTCTAGCTGGGAGCATGGGAGGAAGAACAGTCATTTTGTGTTATTTTGGCACATCTTTCGTGCCTTTTACTGGAGCACAGAATGGAGGCAGGAGCAAAAGGCAGGTATATTGAAATATATTGATTCTTTCTTTTATTTAGTTATTCTTTTAAACCCAAAAGAAGTTTAGACTTGCAGTAAGTTGTGAAGAAAGGATTGAAGCAACGGGTTGAGACGTTTCTTTGGGGGAAGACTTCCTTGTCTCTTTTTGTTTCTTTTTGTCCTTGAGAATTACAGATTAAAGGTATCCCTAGAGAAAATTCTGGATCAGAATAACCCTAAATGATGGATGTTGCTGCATAAAACTTGTTCCTGATTTTGTAGGTGTACTTTAGCTCTGCAACTGCTAATCAACATCTCAGATCTGAACATCCCCAGCTGTGGCAGCTATATCATACATTCCTAATCTGCTTTCCACTGACACGGTTATCATGGCAGAAAGGAAGGAGAGGCATCTTGAAAGAGGAGCCTTTTCTTATGCTTACCCTCAACCTGAAACATATGGCAAAACACTTCCAGAATTCTGCTGCCCTTTCTCTCAAAAAGGCTGGCAAAGCATTAAATAAATTAAACTGTATTCTGAAAGTTCATACAAATAGTCTGCTCTGTTCACAAACTTAGTGAACAGGTTTTGAGTGGGGAATGACGCTGCACGAGTTCTTGAGAGAAGGGGTGTTATTTTAAGCCAGCTATAATTCTGGGTTTCTGCAACTGACAGCGACACTTATTGGCTGGTGTGGGAGCTGGCTTCTGGCCCTGAAAAGGAAAACAAAAGGCCCTGCATATGCGGGCTTCTAATGCTGCTGACGCTACTCAATTACTACACAGATTATTGGGACACAATGGTGCAACTCCTCTCCCTGCTTTGAGACATCTACATGGTGCATCTCACCCACTCATACAGAGTTCTCCAGCAGGCAATGGAGCCATGAGCACTCCCCCAGGGTGATTTATCTCACCCGAGCGTAGGTGGCCAAGCCCTGCCTTGCAGATAAAACCCTGTGCAAGCTGGTTCCTTTCTGGTCTTCAAGTGGTGTCTGGTCAACTAAGGTCTACACAGCCATAGTTTGGTGAGCTGAATTCCTGTCCTGCATCTGTGAGCCTCTCACTTAGTGAAAGGATAAATCCTTCAAAAAGCATAGTGGACTATTGCATTCTTATCAGAAAGGAACCTGCAGTAACTAGTTTTCAGTACTTACATTATTTGTTCGGTTCAAAATTATTTCTCAGCTTCCTGGGAGCCCATTTTTTCAGTTTCTCAGTGTTCTGACTGCAGCAGGGGCTGTCCATGCAGCGCTTTGGTATACTTCCTTCCCCATGTCCCTGACATTGTGCAGCATTTCAGGTACTCTCTAGGCATATGTAATTCAGACTAACACTCCATCGTGATGCTAGTGATTAAGAGTTCTTTCTTGGTCTCTCCAGCTTAGATCTTTAATTCAGCATTCAATGTGATTTGATTTCCTGTTAAGAAAAAAAATTTCCCATCTTACCTTCCCTGCAAAAGAGTTAAACTTAATCCACAGTCTGAGCATCCTTGAATGCTTGCCTGTAACTTGAAATCTGAATCTAGAACTGCTTTTTATTTCAAGGGCACTGAGCAAGCTAAATAAGCTGCTTAAGGTTCACATTCAGTTAGTGTCATGTACACACATAGAAGCATCTGTGCAACTCTGTGTTTTGATCTGCACTGTGTATCCTCTGCACAAAGTTGCAGACATTACTTGATTCTTCTTTGGCTTCTGGAGAAACATATGCCCGTGAGACAATGCCCAGCTGTTGAAAGTAAAAATGCAGATCTTGCCTGAAGCATGAAGGTTTATGTGCTTTAGGTTTGACAAAACAGTAAAAAGCATAGTGAGGGATACTTTAATAATGTATAACTGCCTTGTATAAATAACTCAGAGCTGTTCATGTTGGAAATAGCCCCTTTGAATCAGGTAAAATTGAAAAGTCAACAGTTAAAGAAGATATCTTTACCATATAGTTTAGATTCGCCATTTCAAGACATGTTCTGGCATTTCTGTGACGTACTATTTATTCTATTTTGTTCACTAATTAGAATAAATATCAAAGAAAATTTAGCTTGCTTTCTTGTCTTTTTAGCTTGTTGTACAAATGTCCTGTGGAGCTTCAAAGGGCAAATAAAGTACCTTTGTAATTTTTTTAATACTTTTTTTTTTAATTCAGTTTTTTCCCTTCCCCTTGCCCCGCCTCCCCCCAGTTCAATGGCCAGTCAGTATTTTCCTGGATGTCTCTGTTACAGTCAGAAAAAGGCAAAAAGTATAGAGAAAATAAGTAGTTCTTTTAATACCAGAGGCAGGAAAGATGCAGAGATGTCACAATTTCTGTGACGACTTGCTGATTTTGTTTGTGTTTTACTGAGAAGTGCGATTTTATCGTAGCTCCTTATGTGACAGGAATTTTGTGAAGCAGCCTGTTAGATACATTAAAGGTGGCTGAACAGCAGATGTGGGAAGTTTTGCAGTCCTAAGGCAGCCAGAGCAGCTCTGGATCAACTCTACTTTTACACTACAAGTCAAGGGAGAGAAGTTTTTATGTCCAGAAAACCTTAGCCTGTCCCTGTTCACTCTGTTTGTCTGTGGCATTTGGCACAGTAGTATGCACAAGAACCTGTCTGTCTTTTTCTTCTGACATATTGTGATGCTAGGAAATAAATCCTGGGTACTGCTGAGCTTCACCTCTGTTCATCAGCTCCCCTTATGTTGGTGGGAGGAATAGGACCAGTTATAAGTCCTCCAGTGTGAATTATGTACCTTCATGACAGAGAAAGCTCCTTCTGGGTGTCTGAGCATTTTGAAACACGCAGAAGCTGCCACTTCAACTAATGTTGCTCTCCCTTTCTTCTACAGCTGAGACCCTGCCACAAGCTCTTCATTTTAATTTTTGCACTGGTAAAATATTACTAATAAAGCATTGTCACAGCAGCCAGGGCAAGAGAGAATAAAATAAACAATTTTGACATTCTCTTTGTCTTCTGATATTTGATGGTTTTTTTTCATCTCATAGTGTCTAGTTGCAAGTAACTAGGAAAGCCAAATCCTCATAGTAGTGGAGACTGAAAATATGAATAAAGTTAACATTAAGGCTGAATATCTAACTGAAAGTTCCAGACTATGCTTTTTTAAAAGTCTATTATTTCAAGTCTCTCTGACTTTTTTTTTGAGCATCACTTAAGATATTTTATGATTGATATCAGGCGTGCTGGTGAGGTGAATTAACTGAAGATTTATTTCACCTCTTTGCCTCATGATTCAAGTCTCCCTAGGTTATCTTTCACAGGTGTTCTGATTTTCAAAATGCTGAAAAGATTCTGCCTGTTAGGGCTGGCAGGGGTTTGGGTTTGTTTTTGGTCTACAGTATATTTGATGAAGGGTGGAGGAAACAGTGAAAATGAAAGGGAGGACATCAATCCCTGTCTGGCAGTGCTGTATGCTGTGCATTAAGAAAGGAAGCAGGTGAGTCTTAGAACAGGGGTTTCACATGATCAAGAGTGTGGAAAAGCATCTTGTAAGATTTTAAGCTTCCTCCATGATTAACAATTACAATTCTGTGTCATATTTCCAGCAACGGTATGAAACCAAAGGCTTTTTAAAGCAACTGTTAGGGCAATTTCCTCTTTTTCTAAAGTATCTGTTCATCCACCAGCTCCGCCAACTCCAAATATAGGTACTGATATTTTAAGTTGTTCAGTTTTCTAACAAGCTTATGTTTAAAAAAAGTGACTAAAAGTTTAATTACTGAGAATATTCTAAATTCAGATAGTTTGGCTTCTGCAACAAAATCAGCTTGTTTCAAACCATATTTAGAAGCTGAAGAAGCGGTTGTCTGAGACCCTCTTATCTCACGCTGCTACAGGACTCTGGAAAGAGCTCCACAGTGAGTTGATGTCCTCTTGGAAAACTTTGGTGTACTTGGAGCAGATCCCTAGAGTTCAGGCCACTTGGCAAGGACCCTGTAGTCTCCACCCAAGTAGTGTAGGCTGTGGGAAAAGACAACTCCTGCTCGGCCAGAACAAACCCCTTGTATCCAAAAGTGCAGGAGATGAAAAGCAGAAATGGAGAATCACAGACAGGAATAATATCGGAGACTTTACATCATTTGTCTCACCTTGACTTATGGTCTGTAAGAGGACATACTATTCTTGATGGCACTCCAGATCAGTTAAAATGAAGGTATTGCAAAAGCTTCAGCTAAACTTAAAACTGGAGCGTTTTCACACAGCTAACATGAAAAATGTACTGTGTGATTCATATTATTGTTCTTTTGTATTATGCTGTTTATTTTATGTTGTTCCCACATTTCCTAGTACTTAAAATACTTTGGAATAACTGCCAGCACATAATTACATGGTTGTGTTTGTCAAGAAGTGTAGCTGTGAGTATGGCATTTAGGATTTTGGAAGCTGGGATACTACCAGGGAAAGTGTGGATTGCAAAAATGCTGAATAATAAAAAATTAATATTAGTCTATAAATAATCTTGGTAGACTTCAGAATTCCACAGTGGTGAGATAAATAAGGCAATAGCCTTCTTTGGTTTGGATATGCTCTGTGTTTAGAAAGTTATTCTGGTATATATAGGCACTAGAAACTTGACTTTTCAATGAAATCTTAGGACTTGAAGCAACTTTGTGGCAATGGGCATATGCTAGAGCTGTGCCCTTCCGACAGTGGGCGTTTCCAATTAAAGGAAGTGTCAACAGAGATCAAATGTCACAATTTGATAATGCTGTGAGCTCCACATATGTGTGCCAATTGCCATAGCTCTGTGGCTGACCCTGCTTATGGATGGTCACACCAAATGCTACTCAAAAACATACGTTTTCACTGAGCTTTCAAAATGGTGTGGTTGTTCCCAAACGGGATTTTGTTTTAACTTTTCCATGGTGCATGCAAACACCTTGCAAGACTGTAAGTGGGATGTTTCCTCAGTGAAACGCAATAGGCTTCTGTGTGCCTCAGCTTGCTGCCCCATCCTGCCCACTGCTGAAGAGGAAAGTGGTTGTGAGTTAGGCTGAATTGACATTACCGGGGGAAATGATCCGGCTCACTTTGCTGGTCAGGGTAACAGGCCAGTGCCGTACAGAACGGAGATTCATGTCTTTGTGTAGCTGCCGATCCTGCTATTGTACATCTCTGGGAACAACTGTTGTTATATAGTGGCAGCTACTGGGGGCCTATGTGGTGTGCATACTTTTGGAGTACTAGAAATGCTCTGACAATGTTAAAAAAAGAACCATTCAGACAGGGCCAGGGCGGAGGAACTGAGGGAATAACAAATAAACTGACAGTAATGACATCTGGAAACAGAATCACTGAGTGCAAGATGTGCTTACCAGAATTAGAGTACCAGGCATGATATGTAGTTTTATGATACCTACATCAGTGTAACCTGCTTTTGGCGCAAACTCTTAGTAATCACTATTCCAATGCTTTATCTCACAGCTAGAGTTTAGAACAAAGCAGATGTGAAGATTAGGTTTCGAATCTGTAAACTGGTTTATAAATACACCCAGCGTATTGAAATATATCTCATGTATTGCTGAGGATTCTAATTTAATAAGGAACTTCCTCTGAAAAAAGGCAAACTTCCCCTCCAAACCCCCACCACTACCACCAACGCACCATATATTTTCCATCATTTATTAATTACTTTGTCCTATGCATATTTTCATGACAAATTTGAACATTTAGGAAGAATAATTTTGTAAGGGCTGCCTAGTGCATGGACAGATTATATTCTGCTTGTTTAAAATTACAAACTCCTGAAACGCTATCATGATCTGATCTCCCCCCTCCCCATGCAGCTACAATAATAAAAATTACACTTATGCCATCAATGTATGGCATACATCATACTGACTGTTATAAAGAATTTTATTTGTGTATTGGTATTTCATATAAGATAGATCCTTTGGTATATAATTACTAACATATTGTTTTATATCAGTATTACATATAGACATACTATTTCGCATGCGTAATCTGTTATGAGGGTGTCACTCTGTGCAGCATATCCTGCTGATGGCTAGGCAAATGGCTCAGGATAGACCTAGTGGTTACAGGTATGTATAAGTTTCTGCGGAATGTAAAACTGATGCCTGGCATCCTCAGAATGCAATACAAAGTCAGGCTTTGTCTTTGTAGATAGGCTGAACCCTATCAACATTCCCCATCCCAGCAACCCTGAAGCTGGGACTGTGGTTTCCCGTTTTACAGCTGAGAAAAAGTAAGAAAAATAGAAGCGAGCTAGCCAAACTAGCAGCAGATGGAGGTCTTGGTGTTGTCGTCTCCAACCTAGTGTTCAGTATCCCGACCTTTACACTACTATATGTCACAGAAAAGCTTCTTTGGTGTCTAAAGTATGTTTTATTTTGGGAATATATTTATAACCCTAAGACAGACGTCTGGACTTTTTTGACTCTTCTAACCAAAGAATGAATCACATGTACAGACACAAAAAAATAAAAAGTTGCTTGGTAACCCAGTGACAAACCTCTTCTTTCGTCCCAGTTGATGGATATTCTTGATGCCAGGACTGAGCCCTTTTCTGATTACAACCTGTGGCTACTCATGATCTCAGTGGGATGTGGGAGATAGAAAAAGCACAGTAATCAGAATCTAAACCTGCAACATGGTACTGAGTGAAGACTCCTGTAGACTTTTAAATAGTCTGGTTTCAGTGAATGCCACTCCAAGGAAAGGAGATAAGAATAGGTATTTCTGGAAGGTTCCCAGGAAGTTAGCACAATTTTAACTCTTCTCATATGTTTTTTTTGGAGGGTGCTTATTTCTGATGGTTTTTGATGGTTAACTTATGGCTAAACAATGAACTCCACAGTAAATATCCCTGACTAGAGCCAGATTTATAAAAGCATTTTGGATGCTTTAATCCAACCCCAGAGGAAACACAGGGGAAAAAAAGTGTGTGCATGATGATGATGCATACTAAAAGAGAAAAAGTAATACTAGAGTAGTTACAGTTTTATTTCTTCTTTTTCTCTTGGAAAATGCAGTAGACAAAGAAGGCTAGATTTTAATTTGATACTCCCACAAATATCTTTATCTGCTCTTCAGGAGTCTTTATGACTTTTAGCTAAGCTATTCTGTATATGCACCTGTTGATCATGTAAATATCATTTTATCTCCTTTCCACAATGTGTTGCACTGGCTTCTGGTCCAACCATCACATCGCTTTTAGGCACGTTGTTTCCGAAATCCTGAAATTAACACCAGAGACCTTTCCAACTGTAAAACGTTTTGTTGGCATCAACCAGTTCCAGGTGGATGTTTCCCATAATTCAAACCCTCAGCTGCCTGTGGCTGGTTAAAGTAGTTGTTTCTAGCTATTGCACAGTTATCTTCATTATTTTACACAGGGATTAAATGTATGGTAAAGTATTTACTTAAGTGCCTGGTGTTTATGTGAGCCAGAATGAAACATAACGATGGGCCGACACTTAACCTCAGAACTGCATTCACTCAAATTCTGGACAAGCCTGGGCTCGGCTGTGCACTGAGCAGTTTGACACATCTCTAAATGAATGTTTTTCCATTGCTCTTCGATCTAGCCTGGACACTTCTTGAAAAGGCATTGCAGCACAGGAAGACATTTACAGATGTCTTTATCTTTGCTCATTTTATGATTTGTATTCTGTGTTAGTAGCTCTGTTATGACTTGTTTAAAGAGAATGCAAATTTATTATTGCGTTTTGCAGGAATGACTACGCTACTCAAAAGTGTCACAGTTTACCACTGTTTTAAACATTTTGCCATTGGTGCGTGAGCGGCAAGGGAGGGGAAGTACTTGTTCAAGAGAAGCATAACTCGGTACATTTCTACTGTGCTCAAGTCTATAAAGCCATTAAACATTTTTTTTTTCTTTTTTTCACAGGATGATTGCATCAGTTTTATTTTCTGGAATCTCTTGATCCCAATTCCTTGTATTTAACCTTATCTAAACTTTATTCACTTACTTCCCTTCGGCCATTAGAATTTTTTTTTTTTCTTAGAACTACTAACAGCTCCTTCCACTCATTAGAGACCACGCTGTGTAACAGGTCCTCCTGTCTAGTGGCTCTTTTGTTGTGACCATGAGGAAGATTTTTCTGTGACTTTCTCTTTTCATACCTGTCACAGAAGAACTTTATTTCCAAAACCCAGAGGGATTCTGAGAGGTTCAAAGAAATTACCAAGAAGGAACCTTATTTTTCATCCAGCCTGTGATGCTGTGGTACTTGTGAGATTATTCTTCATCCACTGTAATTTGAGAGACCTAGATTTTACCTTTAGCACCTATTTCTAGGGTCGCATTGTTGTTCATCACATTTCCCCCCTTTTGTTATATCAGACCTTTTTTCAATTTTGAACCTTTCTTATGTTTTTCAGCTCTTTTTGCAGCTACTCTGTATTTTGTGAGATCTGCTTTGAACTGCTTTACTAGTCTATCAGGGGAGATATTTATCTTGCATAACTTCTCAGCTGTATTGCCTCTTTGAAGATGTGGCAATGTACACCTCTGGCAATGTGTCCCTAGATTTTACTTATTTTTATTTTTGCCATTACATACTTCAAGTATAAATATACAGTTACTGTTATTTTCTCTGAAATCCCTTCAGTTGGGTTATTTCTACCTGGGAATTGAGGCTCTTGGAATTAAACTTTTTGTACCAAGTGTGGCTATAACATAATCGTCTCTCCAAGGCCTCTCTTACAATAGATCTATGGGGGCAGGCATCTGCATGTGCCTATAGTCCTACTGATTCAGTACAATTCCTCACAGAGCAGCCCATTTGTCTGGATCTCACTGGAGAATGGGGACCAACATGAGAAATGACCTCTGCTGCTCCCTTGCTCTGTACCTTGTTGCCGAAGGACCAAACACTCTGAAACTGCATTGACATTTTTGCTGTCGCATTGCAAATTCACATAATGTATGTGCTAGTTTCCATGTTTCATCATCCCTTTGGATTTTAGGTAAATTTTCCCTGATTGATCACTATCTAATCTCCTTCCGGTGTTATGTTTCCTCTGTGTTCATTTTGCATGCTGGAGATGCCTGAGCTGCATGAGTTCTTGATCCTGGTGACCCCTGGAAGAGTTGATGCACCTAGCAGTAGAAGTGGCAACTCCTCTTTAAGAAGGTAAGGTCCAGCATATGGGTTGAAGAGTCCTGGAAGCACGAACTTTTGGAGGAATTGGCTGAAGCTTTCACGTGATTTTTTTTTTAATTTGTCTTTCTACATGGCAGGCTTTGCTCAGGCCTGCTAATCGAGGCTTGAGGAAAGTACAAGTGGGTGACTGATAGCCATTCTGTAAAGGCTTTTTAAAATTCTTCAGCTTTTTAAAATAAAATTGTATTTTTTTTGCACTGCTTTAATAGGTATTATTTTGGGGGTTATCCAGCACCTAGGAATTTTTGTAGTTTCTGTTTTTCCAGCTGGTGTCCACATGAGCCTCATCACTTTAAAGAGACATAATATCACAAGCAGTATCTGGTCACTACTGCAGTGGATTGAGGCAGTGCTCTGTGTGACAGAGGCTAAGACAAAGAGGCATGAGGGGTTAACACCAAAAAGATCTTATATAATCTATCTTGCCTCATTCTGCAAGTCTAACTATAATGTACAAAGAAAATACAGAGAGGAAAAATCTGGCATCCATAGGGGACACACTGAAAAGGTTATTTTTTGTGTTCACCTGTCCTGCTGTTTTGAAAAAGTACTCGAGCGTGTTTACCTTACTTATATTTGGACACCTTTTGCTTCCATATTCAGCTTTCCTTTGTGTCTTTCTGCAGATCAGAAAAAGTTGTCAGAGGTATCTCCTTGAAGATGGCATCTCTGAGTCATGGAACTGAAGCTGATGGAATCCTCTTACTCATGTCAACCAACTGCTTCTGTTCCCCCGTGATCATCTGGAAGAGTTGCAGTACCTCACAGGAGAACGAGTGCAGCTTTATAGCTGCAGCTGGAACTGAAGGGAAAACTACAAAAGATTAATTTTGCCTTTAAGTTTTCATTTTGTCATTTATTTGAAAATAACATATCAAAGGGACAATAAGGACTGCGACAGATTATTTATTAAGGAATTTGATATGGCAAATTGTTTAAATATTTGTCATGTATGAAGAAAGGCATGTTTTAAATGAGCTGAGGAACTCAATAGGGGGAAATATATAGTAAGTACCATCACAAAAAGATGAAAGCAGGTGAGGGAGTCAAAAATCAAAATGAGTATAACTAAGGATTTATAAGCCTTGATTATTCTGCCTTTTGACTAAGAGCTCTAAGCAGTTGTAGAGGCCATTGAGTTGGTAGGTCCCAGGCTACCTCTGGGACCTGGAAACCCTGCACTGATACACTTCTCCACTGTGGAGAACTTGTGTGGGGTCTGGTGCACTGGGGTCCAAGGGTGGCAATGGACCTTATGGGCATTGCCTATGCAGGAATTACTGAAGACACAGAGATACACTGTGTGGCCTTCTAAGTTACCAAAGACTTCACAAAGTTTAAGATAATATCTAATTTTGTGAAAACATGTTGCTCTGCTGGTGCAGACAAGTGTGTGTTGTAGCTGAAATGTTATTACAGGAGGTTTTCAAAGACTGAAGGTGTATACTTTGTTATATACAGCTTTCAAAGGGCGAGATGTGCATTACAGTCAAGTCCTCATCCTGTTGCCATTAAACTCAGTCTAGCTTTGATATAGAGCAGATTTCTGGGCATTACAATATTTCTCCTTTATTATTTAAACATATCAATTCATTAACATAGACAGAAGTCAAATATCACAATATTTGAAAGTCATAATAATTCACTTGGAATGCAGCACTATGCCTTGGCGAGATTACCTTATATAAACCGTCCAAAGTACTGATAGCTTAAATTTTCCGACAGGCAGAAAAGAATTCAAGTTTTTTTTCTTTATTTTTTCTTTTTTCTTTTTTTTTTTTCTTCTTTTTTTTCTTTTAAACAGAACCAAAACATGAAGATACTTCAGAAGACAAAATTCTACAATAGCTTCAGGTAAATTAATGATATCGAGATGTTTCCTTTCATCCTGCCAATGTTGTTATGTAAAATAAGTTTTAAAATGAAAAAAAAAATCATACTCTAACTAGTAAGACTAAAACATTTGATTCTGAAAACTTCATAACCAGATCATTTGCTTCCCTTCTAAGGATGCTGAAAAAAATATTCATTTCTGCAACTCTGAGGAAAAAAATAGTGTGGAGCACTATTTTTGTGAAATGTTTCACTCTGAACAAATGTTTGTTCCTGAAGGGAAAACTCTGATCAACATATGTTTATTTACAGCTAAATTTCTCCCAGTGAAAAAAATGAAGTGTAAGCTTGATGTATTTATTCTCATACTCGCTGGGAGGCTTTGCTCACAGTGTCTTAGGATCTTCATCTACCTCCAGGCTTCAACCACTGGTTAAACCAGGTAGGTATTGACAGTAATGTAAAACCAGTCTAAAATATGGAGCAGCACACACAGTATAAAGGAAGTTGAGAAAAATGTGTTCCTCAGCACATTTTCACATAGGTCCAAGTGTTTTACTTAGTTTTTCTTTCTTACCTAATTGTTGACTGCTAGTATTGAACTCCTGTAGGATTAACATGTTTTGTTTCACCACTTCTTAAGCATGTTTCCTTTTTGAAACACATTATAGATGACTCACAGAGCCAGCTATGCAGATTGAACCACAAAATATTATGATGCCTTGGATGGATCACACTGACACAGGCATGGATGCCACTTAATTCCTCGGGGCTTATGGAACGTGCCTACTGTGTGGATATCAAAACTAGGAGAGGTGACCTTGCTTTGGGACTGTGCTTCCACAGAGTTCTAAAATCCTTATTAAAACTGCTTTATAAATAAAACAGTAAAGCTTTTGACATTTAAAGGCTTCAAGACATGTCATACGCCTTACTGCAGAGCATTTACGTGAGTCATCTGCTGACCCCGCTGCTTCTTCTTAAGGTATAAACCTTTCGTAAAAGAAAACAAAAAGAACATGGTAATGGGTAGTAATTAGATGCAGCAGCAGGTAGCAGATGCTGCTGTTTCATGCTGTTCTCACGCTCATAGCAATACACCTCCTTCACATGATACCACTTCTTTTGTACAAGGGGGTGAGGTGTAACCTTTACTATAGCATGAATGAGACTTAAAACTGGTACTTGTCCCAGAAAACATATATGAGTCCTAGTTTGTACCCTAAGCCCTATCTTGCTGGCTGCAAGAGCAAAAAAAGCATTTAATTGTTTCAAACAGAGGAACTTCTCGTCTCTTCCCTTTACCTTCAGCATTACAGTAACAGGACTCCATTACCTCTGGAAGCAAACAAACAACTCCAGAACTTAGGATAGTGAGAAGGAGACGAGAGAGAAATCAATTCCCTTTAAATCATTTAGTGCATTTACTTGTTTTTGCCTCTAACCTATTTTGAGCTGTTTATTTTTATTCCCTCCTAGGGAGATGTTACAGCCATTAGTACCCCATCTCTCTTTATTGACTCTTGCTCCCACTACTTTAATGGCACCTGCCTGCTTTGCAGTTGCCTCCAGCCTTATGGGTGTCTATATTTCCAGCCTTAATGTCATCTGTAAAACCAATCGCACATGAATCATACCAAGAAAACACATGCTGGTGTTTACTGCTGATTGAGGCTCAGGACTGGGTTAATTAAGAAAACACCCTGGAAACACTAGAAGAGACTTATGAAGAGCTACAAATAACAGGAAGCCTCACAGCTTGACTATTGACCAGGACTGTTTGGAAGTACTATTTTCTTAATCACAGAGGATGGAGAATGTCAGAGGAGGAAATAGTTCTTTGAAAACTGGAAGTTGCCATATGTATAAACAACAGAGCAGACGGAGTAACAGAAACTCTGCTTGTGCTTTAGCCCAAAAAACTCAAAACTTAAAAGAATTACTAGCCTATCTCCAAGAATTAGTGCCATCAGGTATGTTTTATATAATGCAGAGGCAAATGATCCGATTATCATTAGTTTGGGATCTCATGGCAAACTTAGTCCCTTTTCATATTTCTAGTTGGATAGTTCAACCTTGTAACAGCTGTGTAATCTCAGCCTTCAACTAATGATAGTATAATTGTATGCAGTATGCTTATTGCTGACATTTATTAAGATTTGTGTTAACGAGGCCAGTTCTTTGTCTGTCACAAAGGTTGTGACTGAATGAGTTCATCACCATTATTTTGAGAAGGTTAGGCATCCCAATCATTTCCAAACACTTCAGCAATAAACATTTGTTGTATAACATGTGTGTCAGTTTTGTGATGTACTGTAGAAGCAAAAATATTTGCCATTTTAAAACACACTTTTTGTTTCATAAAACAAAGCCCATAATCTAGTGGAATCTTGAGATGTCTTTGGGTAAAAGCCTGCTTTCTTCAGAATGTAATTTTTTTCCAGAAGCACAAGGAAAAATTCATAATTTTACTTCAGATTGTTCAAACCCAACAGTTTTAAATTCAATATCTATGTGATCTCCTGATAACACAGACCTCAAAGGATCCAAAGTTAAGGCTAGATTTAGGTGAGAGCTGGCCAGAACTGCAGTGCTTGGCGTACAGATTTTCCCGAGGCTCTAGAAGACTTGGATCCAAAGGGGGGTTTGCCTGGGGGAAGCTAGATACAGCAGAGGGTTTTTGGTTTTTTTTTTTTTTTTTTTTTTTTTTAATTCGCACCTATAGTTAACTGAATCCTCCAGATGAAATGACAAGACACAGCAGTACAACCACCAAGCAGCTGCCGATTCAGTACTTTGCTGAAACGCTGAGCCAAACCCTGGTCTTTTCTTTAAATGAGTATCAAATTCTGGTTCAGTAGGAAGCCTCTAGGTCCTCCTTTCTTATCCTTCACCCATCTGCCCTTCACACGGATACTGGATTTTCAGTAAGCTTTTTAAAGTAGCTGGGGAGGTACTCAGGCCTCCCCAGAGGCCTGACTCTAGGAGGACTAGACTTAGGAGCTGTGGGAGGCCCTAGGTGGTACTTTGGTCTGGGAGATAAAGGTCTTAATCCCTCCTTTCCATAGGATATTAGAACCACTGTGGTTTGATAGGTCAGCATTGACTGATGGAAATCACATGAGACATGCTGGATATTCAGCAGTAAATCAGCCATCAGGCCCAGGGAAACTCAGGGGTAGTTTTGTCTATTAGAGTAATAGTTTTGCAGTAGTATGAACAGGCTTCAGTCTCATGGTCTCATGGCAGGGGACATAGCCTGCTGGTCCCCTAAAGAGAACATTCCTTTCCCAATGCATTATGTGCTAAAAAATACGACTATTTTCTTTTCCTTTTTTTGCTTTTAAAGACACAGAGAACTAGAAAGCCTGTGATGCTGAAACCCACTGTTAAGCCCATGGAAGGAGACTCCAGCCTTAGCAAACAATAGCGCTTTCTTGCTTCCTTGATGTTTCTCACATTCACACTTTCGGTGAGTAGAATAAATTCTGCCATCATTTAGATCACTGAAATGTTTAAGAGTCAGTGCCAGTAATGTAGTGTCTTTACTCATTTCTGTCATTCCACTCTCATACTAGTTTTGAAGTTTCTAAGCCAATGCAATTCTTGCATTAAAGACAAATAAAATATTTTCATAACACCTTCCTTACCTTACCCCTTCATGAAGAAAATTGAAAAAGTATCACAGAGATTGTGGCCACAGATTTGAATCATAAAAATTATCTCGGAAATGTTAAATAGTACTGAGTGAGAAGAGCAGGAAATAAAAACAAAACAATCAGAACCCACTCTCTCATTTTCTCAGCTAGGGGTGTCCCTATCGGCTGATATTCTGCCTTAAGACCAAAGCTCATCTTGGACAGATGTTGCACCTTCCAGAGCCTCTTGCTAGAAGGGTTCCAGTCAACTCATCTTCATAGGGGCTATGGCTGAGGGTATCCAGCCCTGCTTCCCAGGAAAGTGCTATCCATGTTAAATTTCTATTGTAAGTTCATCTAATGTGAATCATGGAAGGGTTGAGGTTGGAAAGGACCTCTGGAGATCTTGTCGAACCTCCCTGTTCAAGCAAGGTCACTTAGAGCAGATAGGCTGGAGTACAGTGTGGCTGCTTGTTAAGGTGGGAAGATCTGAGAATGAAAACAACAGGAGTCTGGAAAGGATAGCATTCCTTCTGTATCTGCTTCATTCTCCCTCCTGCTTAGGGTCAAGGAAAATTCAAGAACACCTGAGGGTTAGAAGTAGCTCAAGCAGTAATATGGGAGCTTTCAGGCTAGAGAGGACAGCTGTGCAGACAAGCTATGGAAGGCTGGCTGCTTTATTAGAGATGAAGGGAAGCTTGCCGAGGCAGAGTGGCCTGTTGTGGGGCTCAAGTAACCTGCTGGAAGCAGGTATGGGAACCCTTGAACTCATATGGAGTAAGCTCTATGGCTCTTGGGCGTTTTGTTGTGTACTGCTGTATTGTGCTGCTGTTGCCTAAGGTTCAGGGAAAAGCTTTTTCAAAGGATTTTTATTTAGCTGCTTTACATAAGCTTTTTCTCAGCCTACATTTTAATGCTTGACAGCTGAGCTTTTACAAGTTTTCAGAGCCATTAATCAGAGCAGTGTTTTGGGAAGCTTTTTCAATGTATGTTTGAGAATCTGTATGGCACTGGTTTAAATTAAAGGCTAAGGCTTACTTTTGAGGCTGTTCTTGGCCTCTTTCCGTAAAGCATGGAGCTGTGTATTATTGTTCTAAGAATCTATAATGAGTAGCAAATGTTTGCAAAATGCTAAAGGTTGTTGCTAGGGTGCTCCTTCAGGCTGGGATGTGAGAGGGATGGTTAAACCTAATTTAGATCTATTTCAAAAACCGTTTTCTTAAGCAGCAAGTATAGATCATTTTTATGCAGTGCAGTACATTCTGACTTTTCAAACAGGCAACAAGAATAAAGGCAATCCTTCAGGAGTAGGTATGACTTTGTGTGAGCAGAAATTAAACTGCTATTCTCTGAAGTAATGTGCTAGTGAATCAGCCATGAGATAGGAAACAGGACTTCAGACTTAGGCTGGTTTTTTTTTTTTTTGTAGATGTGTTGATTCATTTGCCCAGAACCACTCAAATTCCAAGTTATGTTATCAATTCAAAGAAGAACCAGAAGCATATGTTTATTTGTTTTGAAGGTAAAGGATAAATTTTCTAAACTGATAGTAAAAAAAATTATTGAGAAGCATTAAAGTACCCCTCAGAAATCTCTCTATATAGTATTATATGCCTATCGAACATATACATAAGGTTCCATGTAACAACATGATGATTGCTTTTTGTAATGTTTGGTGTCCAGTTTTGAAAGACCCTTGTAAAAGGCGCTCTGTTTGTGCCAAAATGTCTCTAAGGGTATTTCACTGTGCAGTACACTAATTGTTAATACACAGTGGCTCTGCAGGTCAAGACAATTGCCAACAGAGTAAGTTGATGACCTGCATACCAGAAAGGCTGCCTTTGCTCTCCTTCAAGTGACTGTTCCATACCTGCCATGACGGGCACTGGTTGGTCCCTCCGAAGGAGGCAGGGTGTTACAGCTGGGCTGTGGGATTTAGGTATTGCCTCCTGTTCTGTTGCAGGTACCCTGCGTGATTTCATTTAAGTCAGTTAATCTCTCTACATTTCATTTCCGAGCCTTCTCCCTGGATGTTTGACTCCCCTCCCTCCCTGTGCCTCCCTTTTTGCATGGTGCCTTTGCTTCCGATGCAGAGCTTGTGCTGGCCATGTCAGGGTCTGGAGGCCATCAGCATGTCAGTCCCCTGCCCTAAGGCCCCTCGACAGAACCCCCACCTGCTGTCCATGCCCACTGGTGGTGCTGTCAGAGGACCCACGGTGGAGCCTTGGGGGTACGGGAGGAGGGAATGGGGAGGTCAGGAACGGCTGTGGGAGTGGGAACGGGAACTGGATTGGGTACCGCGCCCTGCAGAAAGAGCCTGGAGGCAGGGAGCGCCACTAAAACCCAGCCCAGGGGGTGGGTGGCTGTGGGGTGGTGGGCAACACCTTTCTTGTGAATGTCATGCTGAATTAACATCTGCTGACCAAAACACAGGTTGGGGGATTGGCGGAGGGGGGAGGATTTGTGTATTCAGGGTGAGCAGGGTCTGACCCAGCCCAAGAGAATGCTGCCACAAATTTTGACCCTTTTCATAAATAAGGGTGCATGGGGGCTGGCGATGTGACTGAGTGCTGGGTTTGGCCTTGGAGAGGCAGGTTTCTGTGCTCTGCCTCAAATAGTATGAGAGTGCAGACAGGTAGGGGTGCACATTAACATTTTCTGGGTCTGCTGTCCTTTTCATTAGAGAGATGTGGTAAAAACATGGAAAATGAGGGTATCTCAGAGGCCTGGAACATGAGTGAGATTCAGGATGCAAATTAGGTACTTAATTGAATATTACCCTCTTTGGCCTTTCACCTCCGTTTTGGTGGGACTAAAATGCTGGGCATACAACAGTGACATTACAGCAGATTGGCTTCCCTGGCGTTCCCCCGTATCCAAGCTCCTTAGCTTGGGTTTGCATGCACAGCCTTTGCTGTCTGTGCTGGACTGCATCCAGCTCTTAGTGTGCCCTTGCAGGCTGGCAGCCTTTGGATTATGAAACTGCAGAGACCCTTTTGTGCTCATTTAGTTTCGTGCTTTAATCTTGGGCAGCCAGATGCACGTGGAAGTGTCTGTGCACAGCAGGTGGGGGGGTCATAATGCTTTTCAAGAGACTTAACTGGGCTGATTAATTCATAATTGTTCTCCAGCTACCTGAATGGAAAAAAACCCACCTGCTTCTCAAACATTGCTTTCTTCTGTGCCATTTCCTCATGCATAATCATTTGAATCAATAGGGATGATGGGAGAATGTTACTTACAAAGAGTATTAAGAATGTTCTCAGTGTCAGAGGTGAGACCTCTTTCCTGTCAGTTCATCTCCTCACCTTTCCTGCTTAATATCTAAATAAAAATAATTAAAAAAAAAGTTCTATCACTTTCAGAGGGGGAGAAGGAGATTGTCAGATGTTTAAAGTTACTCTGACTTTGCTATTGAAAGTAAGATCAGGATCCAGCTCTGTAGAAGTCACTTTATGCTGCAAATCACTATAAAATCTGTATTCTTTCTTTTACCTAACATCATTAAAAGTCTAATAAAACTTTGTCCTGTGTTTCCGTTTGTACATTCAATTATGAATGACTGCTCCCTGTCTTCTAAGAAGACAGACCCAACTGTGGCTTCCACAGAGTATGAGGGCAGAGTAGAAGCAAATGGGCCCATCCAGGAGGGCTGAGGCTCAGTCCTGACACTCTGGTTTGCAGCAGCATGTCCTAATTAACATTCAAGTTAGAAGAAGATTTGACATGTTCCTTCTGAAATGAGCCCCAAATGAAAGAAAGATGACTACTTAATTTTACTTCCGACCCAGTGGGAGGCAGGCATCAGCTAATACAAACTAGCTCACTTATCTGTGAGCGCCTGGTAATTTGCACTAGCAGACAATCTGTCCAGCCCTAAGCCATGTCTGTAGTGTTAGGAGGAGCATTTTTCCGCCCTGGTCTTTTCATGACTCTTGTCAAGCATGTGATGGGTGTGTGGATATTTGTGTTTGGCCATTGCACTGGAAAGACCATGTTATATTCTAATGGCCTAGGATAATGTTGCTCCTTGCCATCCTTTCCTTTTCCCAGGTGCAACAGTCTAATGTGAGTTGCTTTTGCTTTGCCTACCTGGACATCTCAAAAGGGGTGAATGGTTTGCTCTCCATCAGCCGTCTGTCACTTGGCTTCCTATAAATATACTGCTGGCAAAAAAGAAGTGCTCAGACATCAAATCTATGTTTGGGTAAAGGAAGGAGCAAAGGCCATGACTGATATGCCTGTCAGTGCTGGTAAGCCAATTCTGACTGCAAATGTGTTTATATATAAGAAAACTGAGGTAAAGAACCTGCTATCTATGGGAAGTATTGTGCAAGTCAAATTACAGACAAATTTTCCCATCAGCTACAGATGAAGTTCTGAGGTTTCCATCACTGGGTTATTTGATTGCTTCAAGACCTGGACAATCTAGGTAATAAATATGTTGGATAAAATCACCTTGGAAGGGCAGAGTAGTCTGTGCCAACACAGTATTGCATTTTGTTCCTCTGTGGTGGCCAGGGCACCTTAAACATTTCCCAGTTTCTTTCAGCCTTTGTGAAAAGGAACATGGGTTTTATTTCTCTTTGTAGGGTGACCAGCCCACAGGCAGCTGGTGGTGGCTTGGAAATGCTGTGTCCTGGGACTGCAGTACACCTTGCTTCTGTTGAGGGTTACCCACTGTGCCATGCATTGCTGCAGGCTGTGGGCAAAGGGGCAGATGTGACTGTTGCAGCTATGTTCTGTTCAGGGTTTATTTTTCCCACTTGCATTTTTTTTCTAAATGCATTTTTAAATTCACTCTAACATTGACATCACTGCGTGTCTGGAATTCAGACATGTTTATTGTGAGCCTGTCATAATCTGCCTCTGCTCACTGGTGGTTCTGAATTGTTATGAAAGAGAACCAAGTCCAAGGATATTATCTATGCAAGTCAGCTATACAGAGGGCCTGTTGTTAGCCACTTAAGATGCGAGAGTTTAAATTTTATGGTGTGGTCCTTTTTTTTTTTTTTACCACGCTCCTTCTAATTCTCTTGGCTCTAAAAAAAAAGCTTCAGCATTTTGTCTTGAAGTCTGTGACCAAAGTTTCAGAGCCTGTCTTCATTTCAAAGCAGATTTATTGTTAAGCTCATGAATCAAGGCAGTACTATCATGCCCATTTTGTTAGTGGAGCACAGAAAAATAGGGCAGCAGGATTTCCCCACCAGAATGCATAAAGTTGTGATATGGCCCTTTTGCAGGTAAACAGGACAGACTTATCATTGATTACCTTGTTTTTTTCCTGGAAAAAATACTTGTTAGACCTAAAATTTGTTCCAGTTTTTGTGTGTGTCATGGTTTAGCCCCAGTCAGCAACCAAGCACCACGCAGCTGGTCGTTCACTCCCCCTTCGTGGGACGGGGGAGAGAATCAGAAGAGTAAAAGTTAGGTAACTCATGGGTTGAGATAAAGACAGTTTAATAGGTAAAGCAGAAACTGCGCATGGAAGCAAAGCAAAACAAGTAATTCATTCACCATTTCCCATGGGCAGGCAGGTGTTCAGCCATCTCCAGGAAAGCAGGGCTCCATCACACATAACAGTTACTTGGGAAGACAAACACCATCACTCCAAACATCCCCCCTTCCTTCTTCTTCCCCAGCTTGATATACTGAGCATGATGTCATACGGTATGGAATATCCCATTGGTCAGTTGGGTTCAGCTGTCCTGGCTGTGTCCCCTCCCAGTTTCTTGTGCATCCGGCAGAGCACGGGGGGCTGAAAAAGTCCTTGATCAGTGTAAGTGCTACTTAGCCACAACTAAAACACCTCCACATTATCACCGCTGTTTCCAGCAAAAATCCAAAACATAGTCCCATACTAGCTACTATGAAGAAATTTAACTCCATCCCAGCTGAAACCAGGACAGTGTGGTTTTTTTTCCTTCATGTCTTCTGCACCCCAATTTTGACTCTACTACATTTTACCTTAATGAAGGATCAAGGATAACTACTCAGATTTAGAAGCCCTCTTACAAAGTGTTAACCACCAAAATGTTGATTTTTCAAGTGAAGTCACCTGAATGACATGCTCCTGCTAATCAAAGAATCAGAAGTATTAATTAGACTCAGACATGATGAAGTGCTTATCTCTAAGCCATGAAGTCTATAAAAAGACCTCAATTACTTTCCCCTTTTACTTAGGACAGGAGATGCCTTATTTTTATTGCCTCACTGAACTCTAAATCTAATGTCAGCCATCAGCAAGGCTATGTAAACTCTGAGCTAGTAGCTAGAAACAAAACAAAAACATCAGACTGAATCATGTAAAGTTTGGAGTTAGTTTCATTTAAGTTGTAGGATTAGTTTGTGTTTTTAAGTTGTGTTTTCATAAAGTTTTCGCTCAGTGGTCTGTGTAGCATCTGTGTAATTTTTAGCTATGTGACTATCTGATGTAGTTGTGATGCTGAAAAACTGCAGCTAGGGCAATGCTCGTGAGTCTTTGGAGGCTGCTCTTTTCCAAATTTGTTTCCCTTTTGTTAGGGAAAGAGCCTGGCTTTTAGCAGAGTGTAGGTGAGTCTGGGTGGGTTTTGAAAAAATGTTATTTTCTATATGTGACTTGGCTTCCTTTTTTATCTTGAACTTGTGAAAAGATGTTTTAATGGCGATAGTGGAAATTAAACATATAAAAGGCAGGTGAAAGAGCCACCACTTGGAGGATGGTACTGCAGGCTAAAAATTATGATGGTAATTTTGCTTCCTTAAAAATTACTTCTCTAAATGTGCATATACTGAAAAGAAGTTTTGTGGCTTGTGCCCTAACTGGGTGGTCCTGGGCCTTTACAGGGAAGGCTGCAGCATGTAATTTCAGCTTATTCTCTTGCCTCTGTTTCATCTATACTGTAAGATGAACTCTTTGGAAAATAAACACACAGGGCTTCATCTGTGAATGGGGGAATGGATGCATTAGGTAAGTGCTGTTGCTTGCATATCTCTTTTAGGTGTACAGACTAGTTAGTACTCATCTTGTGGACTTTATGGCTTGTTTTATGCACTAAAACACTGTTATATTTTGCTTTTTTGAGGTAGTTAAATTAATATCTTGAACCTGTTTTAAAATAATTCTGCGAGAAGCTGTTGAGTTTATAGTCTCACCAGTCTTACAAGGCATGGAGTATGTAAAATATCCTAAAAAATAGCTGTCCATAAAAACAGTACTTTGTACCCAAGTCTGTACTATCATTTTGTTAGTTGTTAGCTATTCTTGTTTTTGTTAGACTGGCTAAAGTATAGAACATGCTACCTTTAGTAAACAAAGTTTATAATATGGCTGCTACTAGTTACGCATCTGTGGAGAGTCTGTTCATAAAATCCTCCTCTGATGCAGTGGAGAACAGCTCTTCACTACTAGTTCCAAATAGGTTTGATCTGCAGGGTGAGCATACGGTCCGAAGACTTTTCTAAAGGCATGTGCAGTTTCTGTTTGCCAGCTTCAATGCTTATTCTGGCACCTTATTGCTCTTCAGAATGAGGAAAAATCCATAACAATAATTGCTGCAAGTAGTGCTGCTTTGTATAATGGTTTTGTGGCCTGTTGTCAATGTCTTTAAGAGAACTGTTAAAGGATCCCCATACCTTAGTGGCTACTGTGTGTTGCCCGACTTACCCTAGCCAGCTGGTAGGGCTTAAGATGCCACTTGTTTCAGATAGGGAGCAATAGGACTTGAAAGGTGGTATCCCTAGAAGCAACTTAGGATGGCATTAGGAGTCTTTTGGTGAGGGGTGTAAGTTCAGATAGGGTCTCTAACACAAAAAAAATGTGCTGCTAACACAAAAAAGGAGTGCTGGTACTTGTAGATAAGGGATTAAGAAGATTTCTGGGTGGCTGCTTAGTACCACTTAGTAGGAGATCTGATGGGAACCTTATCAGAGTTGCAGAGTGTCAAGAGTGGGGTGGGGAAGCAGCAGCCTGTCTCTGGTAAGAAATCTGTTTTGACAGTCATGGCTGATACTTTTCATAGTTAGCAGAGTAGCTGTAGCAAAATGGCTAAGGCCTTATTATGGCTTAAATTAGCTTACTTGGAAGCCAGGTGAAAAAGTCCAGCTGAGATGCAGAGATATGTTCCAAAGTTTCGTGGAAGCTCTCCTTAACAGATGTTAAACTCCAAAAAGAAAGATTGAAAGTTGAGAGAATGGCAGTGTGCAATGCAAGAATATAGCTGCTATTGCCCAGCTGTGACTTGGTTAGCACTAAAACGTGTCTACAGTGTAGATATAAACTGAACCTGATTCCTGTGTTAGATTGTCCAACCCTTTCTGAGCATATTTGGTTGCTATTGTCATTATGGATATCAAATACAGTTTAACTTTCATTAAGTGAACAGGAGAAGCTGCCAGTTCTTCAGCAAAGGCCTGATAAGGTAATTTCTGTCATCTCTTGTTGACAGCAATGATGTGAGTCAAACACTGTAAATGGAAAAGTTGTCCCTTAAACTGTGCTTTCTGGTAGTGACTGTGATTCAGCTTGTATACTGGCCTGGCTCTTAGGGTTTGTGGTCTGGTGTCTGAGGACAGAACTTCTATCTCTCTTGAAGAGAAAAACCATTCCTTCTGTGTCATGAGGTAAGATGCTATTTAAAATATATAAGCTAAGTGCAAAGAAGCTCCTTGTTTAGAGAATGTAACTGGTGCTCTAAGTCACTGTGCTGGGACCTCACTGCTGGTTGTTTTTTCCATGCCATAAAACAACAGATTCTGGGGAAGATGATGTTAGATACAAGAGAAAAGGCTGCACAAGTTAGTGTGGAGATCACCAAATTGATCACTGACAGCATGTGTTTGTAGTCAAGAACAGGACAAGCAGCCATTGGTGAAAAGGGAGCAGTGCTAGATAAATATGAAAAGGTAGTAGATTGCTGATTTCTGATTAAAAATTTTTAAAAAATAATATCCATGCAAGTATGTAATATGGTAACTTTTGGCTTACCTGTCTACCGTCACAGTTAACGTTGCTACTCCTTAAAGTCAAACTTTTTGTTCCTTTGGCTTCCATCAACCTATCCACATCCATAAGGTAGGCTGGTTCTGTAACATTTTTTAGTTTGACACAGGGATGTCTTGATGGAGGGAAGCATAATATTATCATCTCATGTGTTGGAATAATAATATGCAGCAGGGCAGTACAGAGAGGTGGTTGTGTGTGATTTCAAGTAGTTACATCAGTACAAATGAGTGTGTGAGAGGGGAACTGGCGTGACTATGAAAGGCAATTACTGTGATAAGGCTGAAGTGGAGCGATACTAGATATATGCTATAAGTCTCTCTTCAGTAAAATATTTGGATAATGACAAATAATGCTGTACAAATCACTTTATTCTTCATGTTTGTCCTCTCCCTCTGAACTAAAGAATGACGATTTTTATGCTGTTCCCTCAGCTAAGCTTGTGCAATCTGAGATGAAGTATCCTGTGCACAAATATAAAACCAGAAGGGTTAGTTCATGCAGCTTGCTTCCCTTTCACTTTTTAGTGTGCTTGCTTATGAGTATTTTCTACTCCAGGTGAGAGAGGCTGAGCAGTATGTTCAACCGTTCACGCCAGATGTGCTAGCTGGAGCATCAAGCTCCCTTTCATGGTATTTCTACCTTGGTTCTGAATCCCTAGTTCCTTCTACAGTGCCAGAGTTTGGTGATCAAATTTAAAAATGAGCTTGCACCTAGCAGTGAAAGAATGTTCCCCTCTCAGCTATAACTTATTTTTCAGGAAAAAGATTGTTATTGCAACTTTTCTATAAAGTGTGGTGGGACCTTGATCCTAGGGCCTATCAACTTACTGTGTTGAGCATAATTTTGGGAGCCTTGAGATACGGGGAGAAGTGGAAAGCAGCTTAATGATAAAATCAAGTGGTAGAGACTAATTTAGCTCTTGCATATTGACACCTTGCCTCACAGCTTCAAAGTATCAATTAGGAAATGGCAGAAGCTCAAGAGGAGTTGAGTCAAAGGTGGCAGAAATGTTACAGAGGTCTCCCAAGAGGCAAGTGGAATGTAGGTGTCTCATTGTAGCCATGAAAGTTTAATGTTTCTGTAGTGCTTAGAAGCGTGGTGGGGAAAAGCTATACAAGAATTGAAACTAATACTTTTGACAAATGTCAACAGTATAATTGTGGACGTTGCTGCTGTGTAGTTTGCTGGAGTGCCAGGTAAGCTCTGCTGCCTTCAACTTCTAGCTTAGACTCTTAATATCTGCATCAGAGCAATTCCTTTCCTCTGAAGCATAGTTCCTACATTTACAGCCACAGGTCCTTTACTAATACGGCCTACATCTTCATCAAGCCATGTTCAAGCTCTGCTTGAAGAGTCGTCTTGGTCTTATCAGCTGGGATCTGTGTAACTATAGCTAAGTGAAAGGTGGCATGCAGTTGTAAGAGGCCAACTTTGACATAAGCAAATCTAGAGTTAGAAGCAGAATGACTTCCCATTTTTCAGCAGATACTGCCTCACTTGATTGTGATGTCTTGGTCTAGTATCCATAATTCAAGACCTTCTTGATCAGGAATGCAGGCAGGAAGTCTCCTTGGCCTCTCCATTACTTATTCCTTTTAAGACTTCTCCAGCTCTATCCTAATGCAAAGTCAGGAGAAAGTGATCAGGTCCTGGGAAGACACTGATGTATGTGACATATGGTGCCTGCAATTTAAATTATAGACTAACTCATTCCTTCTGGTAGCTGTGTGCAAATTGTGCAGCTGCACAGAGCAAGGAAAAGAGTCAAGTTAGTTCCTAACAGATCAAGCTGAAGCCTTGCTTTGTCCTCTCAGGACGACTATTAAACTCCAATTCAGACTAGTTCTGATGCCAAATAGTGCACTTAGAGATATTGCTGTTGTAAATGAAGATACAGGCACAGACAGCTCCTAAAGGGGCTCATATAAGTGGTAACGTTAGTCAAGTGTTCCTCTTGATTTGCAATTTGAATTTAAAATATAGAGAAGTGATTGTTAGAGCCGTTGCACAGACAGTCAAGTCTAGCTCTGGCATGGCTTCTATATGAGGCAGTTGGGTGTAACACTTCATGCACTTTAATCATGATACAAAAACTACTCCTAGCTCAGATGTTAATATGTTTTGAGATTGAATGCTGCTGTTGACTATGTTCCTATACTCAAAGAAAGAATTCAAATCTGCCTTCTGGTTACAATTTCCACTTGGACACCAAAGCTTGGAGCTTAGCATGATGTTTATGCCAGTGAGTGTATGAGATGAGAAACCAGTAGTATTAAGCCTCCAAACCATAGCTTCTTGAAAATAGTCAGGCTGTTTTCCCCTGTAACTCTGCAGGAGTGAATACAAGACACAGACTTGCATGTTACTGAACTGAGTAGTACTCTGCAATTTAGCAGGTTCTGTTTAAATCCCTTCTTTCTGCCTTCACATGGAAGTGCCTCTCATTGGCACTTGAATTTTAGACCCCTTCTTCTGGGAGAATTGGAGGGAAAACTGCAGGACTAAAATGCCATAATTCCTTGAAACCTTTTCTTGAGTCTAAAATAAAAGCATCTTTCCAGTCTTATCTCTGCTGAAGAATGACTGTAGATTTTTGTCAAGAGTAAGAAAAGTCACTGTGTTTAGGTTGGACCTAATGCATGCTTGCCTTGACAGTTTTGCTCTTGCATATGCCTAGTTCCATTAGCCCTCGTGCTACCACCTTGGACCACGCTGACAGAATTTGTCTGTATGTTTAAAAGCGAGAGAGAGTGTGCAGATTACTGGGTTAAAGCTATTGTTGATCTTATCCACTTCATCTCCACTTGTGGTAACTTTTAAAAAAAAGAAAAAGAAATTGAACCTTACTTCCTATACTGTAGTAACTAATTGCCTCCACTGGCACCACACTAGGAATTTTCTTACGGGCTACCTTGGAAGAGCATTTCTTAACTGTATGTCCAAGCTCTTACTGCATCTAACTTCATATGAAGATAGAGTTATTGTAGGAACAGACACTGGAGCTTCTTTACTGCTGAATCTAGGGTAAGAAGTTGATTCTACATCCATAGACACACTCTTTCCTTGATAACGTCAACCATATTAAAGTGTAGATAACTACCTATAAAGAAGATTGACAGCTGACACAGCTGCTGCTATTAAATGTGATAATCATAATGACAGGTAACAAGTTGTAGTTGAGGCTGATACCTCTGCTCTAAGGAAAGCCATCAAGATGTAATCTGAAGGGGATTTTTACCCATAAGCAATGGTCCCCTAGAGGAAGATACATGTTTTTGAGAGAGCTGTTTGCATGTTATAAGGAACTGCTTCAGTATAAAATAAGTTCTTCTTGTCTTATACCGCTGGTTTTCATAAACCATCCTTCCCTGACAGTTGCATGGAAACTCATTAAGCATTCACAACTGTACTAGAGAAGCCCATGTATTGAAAGAAACCTTCTCAGAACCTCTGTGCTGGACTTCACACAAATCCCTGTTTGCATTAACTTCAGCACAGGCAAAGCTTGCTTACCTCATAACACACCTTAAACATGCCAGAGGAAGAACATATAGAACTCGCCTGTTCATTTCTGCTACTCTACAAGAGCAAATACTCCCTACAGAAATACTGTTGGCATTCCCAGATTCTGCATCTGCCCTTCCAGGAATGTACTCAAAGTGCTCTTGCAGTAGGTGTGAAGCTAAGCAACCATTCTGCAGCAGAGCAAACCTCTCACTGGCAATTTGTAAAGGGCACAACCACCTACTGACAATGAGTAAATGTTCTGTACAAAGCAATCACTCTCTCTGCTCCTAGTTCTCAGACCTGTAGGTCTCTTACTACAAAAATAGCCAAAGATGAGCCGAAAAGCTGAAATCGATGTTACTGGATTCCAGAAATAGGGACTCTGTTGAGTGGTTTATGGCACATTAAAATCTACATGGTCTTTACGACCAGCCTTTTTCCTCCTGAGGGAAAGACTACTGTATCAGTTTTCTTTCTCCCTCACCACCTCACTTCATTCCACTGGGGACACTAACTACCTTTGGTCTCAAAAAATAATCTTGCAGTTATTGTTCTAGCTAAGCTCCAAGCATTCTCATGTCTCAATTTCTCAGCTCGCATTTAGCGTTGAAAGCTGCTGCTTCTATTTCAGGTTTGCATACCTGAAAATTTATCTAATTTTTCCAATCACAGGATCTCAGAATGGTAGGGGTCGGAAGGGACCTCTGGAGATCATCTCGTCCAACCCCCCTGCTTGAGCAGGGACACCCAGAGCAGGGGGCACAGGAATGTGTCCAGGCGGGTTTTGAATGTCTCCAGGGAAGGAGAGTCCACAGCCTCCCTGGGCAGCCTGTGCCACTGCTCTGGCACCCTCACAGGAAAGAGGTTTTTTTCTCATATTTAAGTGGAACTTCCTGTGTTCCAACTTGTGCCCATTGCCCTTGTCCTGTCATTGGGCACTACTGAAAAGAGTCCAGTCCCAATCATATGGTTTATTCAATAGAAGTTATTACTTTAGCATATAAATAACATCCTGCCTCTGATCTTGACCAAAACTGTTACTTAAACTCAGTCTTTTTCATTAGCTAGCACAAGTAGCTAACCTTATGGTGTTTCAGTTATAAGCTTAAGCCCAAACAAAATGACTTAGTTATGAAATAGTTTCCCTTTGCTCCAAGTAAAACTCCAGTCTCTTTAAGCGGCATCTGATTTTTCCCATGAAGCTTCATGGATAATTTTGTTCCCGTTAAACACAGGCAAAGACTTCTGCCCATTATTAGACTCACCCTTTAGATGACAGATATCTGCAGGTTTGAAGCCATTGATGGGAGTAAGGACAAGGGAGTTCAAAAGCAATTGTGTAGTGCTATTTTTAAGGTTAAGTAGGATTAGACTAATACTCCGTATTCCTGTCCTGCTATAGCTACTTCATATTATTCAGTCATTATTCAAAGGTGCCTGTGTTGTGACAGATTACTGTTACCTGTAAATCACACAAGCCATTTATCTGGGAAATTACTCAGCGCCACTCCTTCAGTGTCTGGTCTTTGTGAGACAGCAGGATAAACTTCAAATTAGCAACTATTACTCTTATGTAGGCCACACAGTGGACCTCAGAGACTCCAGATGAACTCCAGGGACTGTTGTGAATCACTTTATCAGATGGACAAGTGAAATGTCATGTGAGGAGTTATCTGTGAGGGAAAAAGTTATTTTTCCAGTCTCTAGGATTTCTGCCTGCTAATCCATCCACTCATCTTGATAGCATGCTGTTTTAGCAGTACTTCCCTGTTTTATATTCTTTTTTTTAAATTCCCATTTTCATGCATTTTTTACATTCCTGGTAGATTACTAAAATAAGACAGGGAGAGAGCTGTTTCTAAGTGGCCTTTTCTACAAATTGTTGTGGCTCCCTTATTGTTGTCTCAATGGTTTACAATGCATTCTAGCTCATATAGCTGCAGACCCTTTCAGCATTTAAAATTTATAATTAAAGAGGTGGTTGTTATATTTGGCTTTCATAACAAGAACCAGTTGAACAGTTTCCTTATTTAGTACACATGTCATTAACAATGTGTAGGGGGATGCTTGTTTTAATTTTCTTCGTATTTTTCAAAAGCAAAAGTTTTCTCTTGTGAAAAGGGTGTAAAATATTTATCTTCCTCATCTCTGCAGCTGCAAAGAAAGCTCTAAACTTATAGAGGAAAAAGTTGCTATTATGCTCCAGGGATTAGGGGGTGCATGTGAGAAAAAATTTACACTGCTAGGCAACCTACTCCCTGGGTCACTTTACTCTGTTACGTTCACAATACATCAGGCACCATATGTGTCATAAATAGAGACATTCCAAATAAAGATTGATATTTGTTCTTTGTCTTATCCAAATCATCACCGTAATCATTTGTATTTCAGTTCTGCTAGTTGCGCATGTTAAACCTCCCTGGCACCCTGATTTAGACCAGTGTGGGATTTACTTTTTACTGTGAAAATAAGCACAGAATGCTGCTTTAGTATTCTTGTGCTGCTGTTTAGTTTGTAGAGTGTAGGATGCTGTTGTTTACTCTGCTATTTGACCTTCTGCTTCTTAATCTTGTTTTCCAGCAGTATCTGCCTGGAATCTATCTTTGCAGCAGAATATAAAATTGAAGCAGGTTGTTACCTTCAGATGAAACTTAGGCTTTGGTAAGAGAGATAATGATCTGAACTTCTGGATGTCAGCCAGCAACAGTATTGCTGCACTTTGTATTAACACTTTCGTAGAAGTCATCCAGTTACCCACTGCTTATTGGTGGTGTTATGGTCTCAGGACTGACCACCTGGGGACTGGATGCTTTGCAGGGATCTGAATGGTTTCAACATGCTTATTTTGCATTAGAACCAAAACAAACCTGTGATGTGGTTTTACAAAACAGAACTGCATTGAAACATCCAGTAGCAGAGCTTGTATGGTGATTGAGTGGCACAAGAGCTTTTGACTTTGGAAACCTTCCACAGGAAACTTGCTGAAGAAGACTTCTCAGTAGAGTGCTTGGATTTGAGGCTGTTCAAAATGAATAGCACTTTGTCATGAAAATACAGAGCAAATGTTGAGGGACAGATACTTGTTTATGCTGAATGAAGTACAGTGACTGAGTACTAACGAAATGTTGCACAGGGAGTAAAAATTAAGCAAAAACACTGGGTTAAGTCTCAATAGCATGGTGCACAGTAATTGGAGGCTGCAGTTAGCTTGGCTTCTCCCTTGAATACCTCAACCAGGTGAATGCTATGGTCTGCTTTTATGTCTTGATCTACCACTGCTTTGCAACCTGTAGGCAGGTGCACACTTTGCTGAAGGGCTGTTTCTGGAAGTCTTGTGGTCAAGCCTAATCCCGATGGTCTTCTGGCATTCCTGTATAATGTCCTAAATTCTAAGGGCAGAACCAGCTTTCCAGGTGGGAGTGGGAATGTGTTTATGTTCACTTTGTCTTTTCCCTCATTCCCTCCCTTTCTCCCTCCAACGGTTTTATCTGCATTGTGTCTGCATTGTCATAGAAAAACAATTCAAGTTTCTGATCCTTTTAAAAAAAAAAGAAAGAAAAAAAACATTATATAGTTTGGACTTCTTGAAATCCTTGGCTGGTCTTGATTTAGATTTGGGCTACAAACTGGAGAGTTGAGAACGAAAGAGACTTTTCAAGTGCAGAATTTTCAGTGTGAGTCTTGTATTGGGGTGAGAGAGGAAACATTAAAAAAAATGTTTACTCCCCTCATCAGCTAAGAAGTGCATGGTGCCTGTCTTCAGTTCCCTGTCTTCTCACTACACATCCCAGTATAGCAAAGCTAAACCTTGGCATTCTGATATTTTTAAGACTTTAAAAACTAATAATCTTTTATCTATGGATTTTTCCCATTATACACTCCCTCAGATCTGTGAAGACACTTTGCATCTTTGAAAACCAATAGAGTTTTGCCAGTAACGCAGACAGAAAATGAATCACGAAAGATATTACCCTGTTTTTTGCTGTTAACACTGTGCATCTACCCAGAGCTAGGATTTCTATCATCTTTGTTTACAACATATCAATCACCTGACACAGCCCACAGAGCTCTCCTCTTCATCCCTCTGCTTTCTCACTGACCTGCCTCAGAGTGCAGCTACATCAGCTTCGCTTGTGCTTGAACTCCTGTTATGGCAACCAAGGCAGAAGGTTGGATTCTGGGCAAACTTTGAATCAAAGGACAAGCAGGAGAGTGGCTTTTCTTGTTTCCCTTTTCTTGTAAATTAGGCATAAATGCCAGCATAACTATGTTCCCTAATTAAGTTACCTTATTTGTCATCTAAAGGTGTGTAATTATCGTCGCCTAGGAGTAGGGCTGAGCATAAAAACCCCCCCAACTTGTAAATGGAGAAAGGTGGGGTAACTGTATTTTCTAGTTTTATTATACAACTACCATAACAATTGGTTTTGATTTGAAACAAAGAGGCTTGCTTAATAAAAAAGGAAGGAGAGTGTTTTACTCATAACCCTAAAGAATAGAAACTTTTTCAGTGAAGAACTGTCAACATACAGTAGTATGTTTTGGCGTTGGGTAGGGTTTTGTTTGTTTTTTTTTTCTTTTTCAGCTGCAGTTAACAGTGTAGCCTTGAAACACTCCTGTACATTCTGCTGTTGGATTTTTGTGCTCTGAGATACCTGCAGTAATTTCTTGCTACATACGGAGAATATGAATACATAACGCAGACTTATTTAAGTTCCAAAAAAGGTTTCTAATGGTCAGTGATTGGAAAAAAATACCTGTCTTAATTTATGCTGGCTTTTATTAGGATCTAATGAAGATCTGTCACCATTTATGACAATTTTTGTGTTTGATCAACTAAAATACAACCTAAAAAACTGAGATTGTAGAACTATTTTATTGTGAAAGCATGCATTCAAATACAAAAATCTGAAACCTAAGAGTTGAGAGACTCTGAAACTTAAATGGCATCAAAGAGGTGTGACTGCCAGCTTCCAACCTGTTAATTCCCGGTTCTTCTCAGCATAAAGACTTGGTGTCATTCAAATTTTTATGTAGAATCATGCTGTTATTTTTAATTTTAGGGAGAAATTATAAGTCAAAGCTGTTCACATCAAGCAATGTGCAGTTAAATTCCAGTGTGAATCTCTTCTTACTGTCAACTTGATTTGCTAAACCCAGATTTAAAATCAATCTATTTTACCTATCTGGATACAAACTCTGGATTTGTATTTTACACTTCAAAAAATCCCAGACACAATCACTCTGGGTTCATAACTGTATTAAAATGCTGTACTGGGAAAGTATATTTCTGTTCACAACTTCTTTATATCCCTTTATGTATATACTCTGCACCATACTCTGCCAAATGCTGCGGTCTGATCAGAAGTGTGGATTGCTCAGCCAGAGGGGAGAGGCGGGAGCAGTGTGCTGGGTGAGGGACAGGCTAGGTGGGGAAAGGTGCCCAACCGCAGACCAGCAGAAAGCCATATGGGACTTTGGAAGTGTTTATCGCAGGTAGTTCCTTGTAAGTGTCAGATGCAAAGCCAGGGTGCCCAAATTCCTGAATTTGTCTGACCTCAAAGGTAGGTACAATGTGGCCATGTTTTACTATATTTAGCTTTGTGAACAAAGTAAAGTAGAAAGTTCTTCTGCCTGCATGCTGCAGGACAGTGTCATCATTGCATAACCACTGTGGTGAGCTACTAGTTAGAAGGGGATGAATCCTCAGCACTGGCAACAGAAAGCAAATCTTCAAATGATGACATGGGGATGATGAATTTTAAAGAAAATGGAAAGGGTTAACCCCAAAGGCATGGATGGTTATGAGGAAGGACAAGCAAGGCGTGAGAAGAGGGTGGTCCACAGGAGGCAAGATCTCATCTTTTTTATCTTTGCTCTTGTATCCCGGTACCAGGTAACATGGTGTTTTTGTAGGTCACCTCTTCTCAGTGCCAAGCATCAGTGCTTAAAATGTGGCTGGTCCCATCACAGGACAGGACAAAATGCTGGAGTGCTGGACTTGCTGCCCTTTTGCCAGCACAGGGATGGGGCAGGCAGTGGGTGCTGTTGGGTGAAGGTACACCTCCTGGGAATAGTCAGCAACTTACATGCTCTGGCCCCTGAATGCAGAGCAGCCAGATCAAATTTGCCTTCTTCAAGGGACAAAATGGGCACCAAAGCCAAGTCCATCTTGCTGTCCCTAACAGGTTACTGTCCTTTGCATTACCTATCTTGTCTATGCCCGCAGCTGACTTTGGTTATACCTCTAGGTCTTGTTGCTTATATAGAGGGAAAAAAGGAAGAGATCTATTTGCTTTTAAAATTTATTTGATCAGAGGCCAATTTTTAATAGTCAAAGTAAGCAGATTTAAATTCAAAATATTGAGGGCAAGAATATCTTTTATGAAATGATGATGACATGAATTACTGAAAGCAATCTAGAAATATCCAGTTCCTCAGTGCAGTGTTCTCTAGTGGTCTCCTATTGAACTTAGGTGAATTCACCTATATAGAAACCTTTTCATAGGTAACACAGTTTATAAGCACTGACAAGAAAAAGAATTGGCAAAAAGGATGTTAAAAGGAAGCAGTCAAAAACCACTACTCTTATCCTTTTATTTATTAATTTATTTTTCCAAACTCCTTTGGATTAACTTGCATCTGTATCTATACTAATACATGGCTACACTCTGAGGGACAAAATGCTAGGAAGGAATGTTAAGCCATGCTCTTAGCATTAAAACAAGTTTTGTTGCGATACATTGTCTATAAAAACCCTTGACTCTCTTCAAATTAACTGCTAGGGTTTATTAAAATCTGTGATTTCTAGGCTCAAGTTCCCTTCCTCTAAGGGGTCTGAACTTTAGTGAATTCCTTGGAAGGCTGCTTGATCCTTATTTCCATGCTGTGTGTTTATAGGGCAGTCTGGCCCTCACCTGCTCTTGCAGGATTTGGGAGTCTGCTCCCTCCCTGGCCTCCCAGGAGCCGGGTCACTGACAGCCTCTCCTGCCCACCCACTCCACTGTAAACACTTCCCATCAGCCTCCTTCCCCCATGGACCACAATGAGCAGTGCTGAGCCCTGGTGTGGGTGGTGGGTCATCCTCAGCAAGGGGGGCTTTGCAAAGAATGAAGGTAAATACATCAGCACAGTGACTTTTGTGGTGAAATAAATCCACAAAAGAGTGGCAGTGGGTCGGTGTGGTGGAGCAGGGATAAGTGTGGGACAGATTACTGTCTCTGTGGCACTGCTGGGCATTATGGAGTGTCCCATTGGCATGGAGTGCACACCCATGTCTCAGCTGAACTGGCTGTCAGTGGGACAGCCAAGGCTAGTGTTGCTTCAGGTGACCTTGCCTCTGCCCCTCCTGCGCACCAGGAGGGCGGCTGGCTTGGCTGATCCACCCTTGCACACCTTTGGGAGCATCCTGTGAGGAAATGGTTGAGGAAGCAGGCTCACTGGCAGCTCCTGGCAGGGGTCCAAACCATTCCTTCTTGCCACCCAAGACAGCAATTAAAAGGGGTTGCTGCTGTGTGTGGTTGTGCAAGGAAACTTCAGTGCGGGGGCAGGTGGGAAAGTGAGAGACTGTTGAAAGTGCAGCGGAAGATGGTAAAGTGAGTAACATGGGGAGAAATGTCTGGGGAACTGTGATGATACAGTAATCGGTCTGAGTGGTGCAGCTTCCCAGGACTGCATCTGGAAGGGGAGGCGCTGAAGTGCGCTCAGGGGTATAATGCTCAGGCAGTTAGCTAGAAAGAGGGAACCGATTTTCCCTGGTTCTGGGCATTCAGTCTTTCCATATGATCTCTGAAGGAGATAGAATTACGGAGGATATCCCTATCCTCTTGCCATTTAATATTCCTTTCTCCCCCACTCCCTAGCACTAATGTGTTCCAGATTTTTATTAACAAGGAAGTGCTACCTGGATCTCCACCCCCTTTGCCTTCTCTTTCAAGCATGTGGGTGTTTTGACAAATTGCCACCTAGTCATCAGCTGGAAAAATCAATTCCTTCCACACTATTTTTCACTACAAACATTAACAGCTGGGAAAACATGGATAAAATTGCTGAGGTAAGTGGGAAGCAAGTCTCTAAAAAACCTTAATCTAGGTAACATCTCCACCAAATGTGAGTAAACAGTCTTATTTGATTGTATGTTCATCATTCCTTTGAAACAACCTAAGTGTGATGGAACTTCTAACAAGTTAGGGCTAGGTAATGATTTGCTGCTCCAGCTGAGCAGAATGATGGTACGAGTGCTTCAGAGGAAGAGGATGTGTGAAGAAATGTTAAGAAGTTCTTCACTAGAGTAAGCAGGTCAAAATAAATTGACTCTTCTTTCTGGGGGAAAATAAAGCTAAACCAAAGACCTTAAAGTAGATCTTTATTTTTCTTCATTGGCCCCAAATTATCTTAAATCTAGATCTTTTAAGCTAACCAGGAAGAGGTGAGAGTCCCTACTTAACTGGGAGTGTCTGTACCTGACTTAAATAATTCTTTTTGTCATCAAGTACAGAGTGAATTTCTGTGGGGTAAATAATTCTTTTTGTCATCATATATAAAGTGAATTTCTGTGGGATTCCTCAGATCTGTGAGTTGAATTTTTGTGGACCTGAGATGTTTGCCCAGTGCTGATGCCTTCTTGTTTTCTTCTTGCCAGTTTATTAAGTGTTTCCAAATGTGCAGGGAATCCATGGAATCTATTTTTTATGCCATACTTTTTTAGTCTAGTAAAGTCCTAAAGACTAAAAGTCCTTCTAATTTTCAGATATGTTTTTAATCATATTGATATAGTAGGATTCTCAATGCATATACTGAGGATTCTGCTTTCGAGCACTTTAAAAAAATATTATATTATTGCTATTATTAGTGGTTTTTTTTTTACAGAGAGGGAAATAGAACAGGAGCAAAATCAGGAACAGAAATTATATCTGTACATGTTTGTGAAGCCTTAGATAGGCGACAGTGTCAGGTGCTGAGCTGTGTGCTGGGCGCTCTGTGTGAGACAGAAAAAAAGACTGAATGGTGCTTCCTAGACTGATCCATGAAGGGGCTTGTATCGAAGAAAACAAAGCTTTAGAGAATAATTATCCCTTGAACTACATATACAGTATGGTTTAGAGACAACACTAGAGCTACTCTGAAGTAAAACTTCTGAGATGCATATAGTACACATGTATAGCTCTTGACACTTGGCTGCTTTGATCTTCTAATCCACTCCTAACGCACTAATATAAATGTAACCTAGGATCACATTGTGTAACTCAGCTCTACTCACCATGAAATTCACAGTATTTTCTAAGGTTTACTGTGGGGAAAACACATGTGGATATGTTTGATTTAGCATCAAGGAGATGGATTCAGTTGACAGATAAAGAACGCTGAAAGTAAATATCTCCGTGGTACCTTCCTTATATGTGAACCTCTAGTCATCTGATCTGCTTAATTGTGGGAAAGGATGAATGTCAAAGGAAACCCAATTAAAAACATTTTAATACAAACCATGACTTTTACTCTAGTTATCTCCTTACTTTATTTGGAAGTTCACTTTGTCACTGTGAACAGCAATGAATAGTGGGAAGCCTGCCATATGAGGATAGGCTGGGAGACCTAGGTTTGTTCAGCCGTGAGAAAAGGAGGCTTAGAAGGGTTCTCATCACCATGTACTGGTACTTAGCTACAAAGGAGATGGACTCTCTTGTCACAAGGAGTCACATGGAGAGGACAAGGGGGAGCGGACACAAGTTGCTCTTGGGGAGATTCTGATTGGACACCAGAGGGAAATTTTTCACACTGAGGACAGTCACCCATTGGAATAATCTCCCCAGGGAAGTGGTTGACTCGGCCACATCGGACACTTTCAGGAGTCGTCTGGACAGGGTGCTGGGCCATCTTGTCTAGAGTGCGCTCTTCCCAGAAAGGTTGGACTAGATGATCCCTGAGGTCCCTTCCAACCTGTGATTCTGTGCTCTACTGAATTATCTGGGTTTCAGAGATTCAGCCAAATCTCACCAAATAATTTTTAAAATATGATATGAGAATGTTCTTAGATATATGAATTAGTTTTCCCTTTTGTCAATGGGGCACAACCATTACATGAAGCTACTGGGTATTACATTTGCATAAGTGTACCTCTGC
Organism: Phalacrocorax carbo; assembly: GCF_963921805.1. NCBI lineage: Eukaryota > Metazoa > Chordata > Aves > Suliformes > Phalacrocoracidae > Phalacrocorax > Phalacrocorax carbo. Next base: position 70,151,215 of record NC_087513.1, read on the forward strand.
TTGGGAATGTGAGTTTAGCAAAGTCCATCAGTGCTGGTACCTGTCACTTCACTGCTTCACTAGAGAAACTTAAGCTTTCATTTACGGAGGTGTTTTCATCCAAAAGGGTCCCAGAGTATTTCTCAAACTGCTGGCCAAATCCAAAACCTGTTGATGTAAGTGGAAATACTCGCCCTGACTTCAGTGACCTTTGGATAAGCTCATTAAATTGTAATGATAATCTAAAAAAAAATATAAAATATAGATTGTAAGCTCTGTCAAAAAGTTACTTTACTGCTAATTTCTTTAAAATGTTTTGACCTTAGCTAGTTAAGATCCCTGCTTTTGTAACTTTTATCTGACTTCTTTTTTTCAAATATTTGAATTATACAAATATTTGAATTATACAAGACTCTGGGAGTAATACAATTGAGTAATCAGGATATGTATGTAGTAAGGTACATCAGCGACCAGCACTGAAAGCTGGGAAAGGGCACAGACACCAGCAAAGGTGCACACCTGCAGCGTATTCCTACCTGCTGGTAGCTATGATGGCCAGGCTATGGCATTTTCAGCTGATGACAGAACGATTCACCAACTTCAAATATCAATCAAATACGTGGTTGTCTGCAGTTCCAAGCATGGTACCAAGTACCCAAGTACCTGGGTGTTGCAACGTTATTTGTAGCTTAGACATGGCTGGTGATTAATGCTCTGCTTTAGGTTTGTTTTGGAAACACACTTGGCTTCGAACAGAGTAGTAAGGTTTATGCATTGAAATCCTAATTCAGGCCAAATTAGAGTCTATGATTCAAGTCTATGTTTGAATCAAAATTTCCCCCTTTTCTAGCTGGCTTGATTCTGGCTTATCCTGGATTAGAATTACTTTGAACCCAAGATGATGGGGATGTCTAACAGGGTTCCTTTTGTTGTTGTTTTGTATTTCTTTTACCAGTTGAGACAAAACTTGCTAAACTACAGAACAGGATTTTTTTAGTATCACACTGAAACAATGAAAATCAGCCGCTAGAAATACACAGGACTTTTTTTTTAACGCACACAGTAAACTATCTAAATATTTATAAGTATTCACAAGCTGCTGACATACCTACCACTTTGTGTCATTCCAGAAAGGCAACAGGACTTGCGTAAATCTCTTTATGCAGTCATTACTGAAATCAAGATAGGTAGCTTTGGGAGTCTGGCAAAATTCACAGCCAGAATTTCTGACTTCTAGTCCCCTGCCCAAATCACTGAGTCACATTCTTTGTGAAGAAAGAACAACTAGAATCTGACCTTTCTTTTTGTGAAACAAATGGCAAAATAATTAATATGCAAGATCAACCAAGTACACAAATTTTATGTCTGGAAAAAAACCTCAGATTTATATTTGAAGCTGTATCAAAATGTTGTTACCTGCAGCTACGATTTTAATTTCTTTGTGTCTTTTGTAGACTAAGGACTCTTCCCATTTACCTTTGTAAGTCTGTGCTGAACAATCAGCAACTCAGTTTTCTTCTCCAGAAGACCAATCTCATTAGTGTCTCAAGCACCTACATGCCCTACATCAATGTGAGAAATCTCCCTGAACAGGTGTCAGTTAAAACTTCTGCCGGCCTTAAACTGCCAAGTGTAATTAAAGTTAGAAAATATCCCTGTGAAAATGGCAGTAGGATGCTCTGTTTGTTCTCCTTCACTCTTCTTTGTATGAAATAGTGTCTTGTAAACAGGGATATGTAGTGCAATAGATAGCAGCCTAAAATCTCATTCCAGTGTTTGAGATGCCAAAGATATTCCTTCTGCTGCAATCCTCATTCTGTAATGAGGATTATTCAGCTTGACTTTTGCTAACAGCCTTAATAATGATTCCTAGTGTCAGCTGCCTCTTCCGTTCCTGCCAAGGCCCAGCAATGCAAACAGAAATAAATGAGTGTTTTGCCCTGTGTAACTCAGTTGAAGCTCCTCCCAAACCAGATATTGAATCAAGTTGATATTTCTACAATGTCAATCTTCTGACCATAACCAGACTTCTTAAAGTGGATATTTTCCAACTTGCTACTGGAAACATAGTTCCAACAGAAAAAAAATTATAAGAATCGCAAATCGATAACTGCAGGTAAAGACCCAGCTTAAAAAACATGCATTTTGGAGACAAGTTTCTTTGATACAAGGACAGGGTTGTCTACTGAAGTCAAAGCCATAAGCTGAAATTTGAACAATTAGAAAATTAATTTCCATTGACCGGTGTGTTGTCCAGTGATTACTTGCTATAGGGGGAGTGTAGGATGGTGTGGATTGATGATAATTTGGTAGTTTCTAAACCAGAATGCTCTTAAGTGCCAAGATGAAGAATGTGTAAGAAGTCTAAAGAGGTGTTTCTTGTATCCTTGCTATATTTAACTCCATGAGGGCTTTGCAGTCCTGGGTGTGCACACATACATTAAAGTATTTCGAGATTAAAAAAATCAACCATGCACTGGTTTGTTTGTGTGGTGTTATTTTTATTTTTAAAGACTAGCTCTAGATATTCTGAACTTCCAACTTCTATTTTTTTCAACTGCAAGAAAATTAAGTTAATTTCATTAAATTCAGCACAGCAGACAAGTGTTTCTGTTGGCTGTTCAGTAATATTTTAATAATTTTTTATCCAAAGTGCATATCGGATCGTGCTACTGGCAATGCTGCGTTTTGGCTCAGTGATCTAGCTGCTGAAGTGAATTTCATATCCAAAATCACAAGCTTTGTACTTGATTTACTTCAGTTTGTCTGTGTGTGGAAAAAAATACTTTTTTTTTTTAAAGGCTGCAGCAGTTCAGTGAGTTGGTTTTTTCTTTTTTTTTTTTTTGGTTGCGCTGTGGCTGTGCTTCTCTCTCTGTTTTCTATAACTTCTTTTCCTTTCTATTTTCCAACTCCTGTAAAACTTCCTGACGCTTTCATTTCCTTTCCAGTTATCAAGGCATGTTGCAAAACGGTCAAGGGATGAAACACTGCCTTTGCCCCCGCAGATACAGAAGGGGAAGGGCAGTGCTTCCTTTGAATCTGAAAGGCTAAACAGAGTGGTACGGGATGACTTTTCTCATGCCTGGTGCTGATGTAAGCCTGAAGGAAACCTAGCAGTAGAAAATTTACAAACCTGAGCTGGAAAAAAGAGGGAAAACACCAGAGTGTCTGGAGGGTTGTGGAGAGCTTGCTGCAGAGGACTGTAAGTTGTGCCATGCATTTAAGGGTAGTGCAAGTCTGTCAGTCTTCATCTGCTAGTATTTACTCCTCTGGGGGAAGGCTAACATGAGGAGTTGGAAGGATCAGGTTTTCACGCTGATCTGTGGGAGACTGTAGTGACGGTGCATCCCAAAACATGCATTCTTGGTTGTGGGCAACTGAGAATTTTTGTGGTTTTATGTTGTTTTGGATTGGTTGTTTTTTTGTTTGTTTGTTTTTAATACAGGGATTGTATTTTAATCCTTCTATGTGGATGTGGCTGTTTTGAAGTCACAATGTGATGTAAAGGGCTTGCGCCTATCAAAGTAGATTTCATTTCCAACAGTAAATAAGTACCAAACTTTAGTAGAGCAAGTATGCAGAAACCATAATAAGGTAAGTAACAAAACAAAATAAAATAAACCCCAAACCCAACCAAACAAAAAAAACCCACAACCAAGAAAAAAAAAACAAAACCCAAAAAACCCCTGAACTGAAACAGGCTCAATATTTGGGTACACTTTCTAAATTTTAGGTAATTGAAGTTTCACCATGATTAGCTTCGAGGTCAGGGGTTAGGGCCTCTTCCTTGGCTTGGAAGAAAATCCAAATGTAAAGAAAAAATATATTTTTTTAATTTCATACTTTATTTCCTCTTTATTCAAAATCCTATAAAATTGACCACTTTTTTAACATTATGTTTCTCCTATAGATGATGTAGATGGAGAAATAAGATGACATTTTTTTCCCTTACAGTCATAATTATTTATCAAGGATTATTTGTCAGCAGACAACAGTAGTGATTACATTTGGAATGATGACTGCAACAGAGGGAACAGATAGCATCTTGTCTAGACAGTCCTACTGTTACTGTCTTTATTTCTGTAAGATTGTCTTTGATTATTTTCTGGGAGGGCCTTACAAAAGGCATATATTTTTATATCCAAGCATAAATTGCATAGGCTTGTGTTTAGAAAATATTTTGGTGTTAACTTTTTTGTATACAAAGATTGGGGACAATGCTAGCTTTCTTTGAGCTGAACTTAAAAGGAAACAATTTTGAAGACAGGGTTTTTTCCTCTTTCCAGAAGCTCTTGTGATATGAAGAGTTCTGTGGTAAATCTCATTGCACACATTTTGTATGCTGTTTAGTACCACAGTTAATAAGCTTAATATTTGAAGCCAAAGTGGTTCCAAGCTTGGCAGGGTTTTCTGTAATTTGGAGAAGTGAGTTTTGGAATAGATATGAAAGTTCCTGGCTACTTTCAGAAAACACATTATAGGCTTGGCTGCTGTGTGCCTCTAAAGCCTCACCAGTATGAAAGGACTCTGTGAATTTCATACAGTTTTTCTGATGATGTAAATAAAACCCTAATCAGCTGTGTTATTCTTCTTTTAGAAGTCAGCATCTTCAGGGCTTTTAGCTTTTCATTTATGGAGCTCATGTTGAATTTTGTGTTTCTAGATCCTTTCCTAAAAGTTGTTAAAGCCCTGATGCTGGAAACAGAACAAGAAGTCCAAGCTCTTTCTTAAGCAAGAGATCAGAAGACATTACTGCAATGATCTGTTTCTTGCCAAATATGAATTGAAGGAAAAGATACTGACTTTCAAGATAGGATAGATGCGGAAGGGGAGGGGAGGGGAAACTGGGATCTGATTAGTCTTTATCTTGGGGTAACTGCTGCCTTACTCCACTGTGAGGAGGTAGTGGTGCCCTACCTGGTGACTCATCCAGTCCTCACTCAGTGGGCCTCTGATTAGACCTGGACATGGGCTCACTAGTTACTAGGTCTGGAAAGCCTCAGTGGATTATGATGATGATGGCATCTTAGTGCTCTAAAAGGAGTGAATCAGGGAATTATGACGATACATTGCAAAACTGGTGCCATTCTCCCCTCACTGACTTCTCTGGTTAATTCAAAGACCTGTGGCATTAGTGAAAAACACCTGAGAGCAGAGATGCAGGGGGAGCGAGGCTTTAAAAGTGCAAAGACTTTGGTGCCCTGAAAAGGAAGACCCATCTTGCAGCTAAAGTAATATCGAAATACTATTTTATCTGGAATTCACAGCTCCTGCATTTTGCTTCCATCTAACTTGGAGCAAACTTGTGTATTTTTAATTTCTTTGCAGAGGAGTTTCTACCTCTTACCCCTCACAGTTTTTATTTCAATAAACAAAAATGTTTCCCTAGGTTGTTATTTAGCTCTCCTCTAGCTCCCTTTTCCACTCTAATTTCATTCCCCTGATGCTGGATTGCAGCAGGGTCTCAGTTTGCAGAGTCACTGCAACAGCTAATCCTCTCTCTTCTTTTTCTCCTCAGCTGATTTTTCATATTTTCAAACTTCATAATCTCACCACCAAAGCCTAGGCATTCTTTGGAGCACAACTTGAGAAAGAACACAGACCTCAAAAATGTCACTGAGCTCTGAACTCTCAAAACAAAACCCTTTCTGTGCTTAAAGAGGCTGCTACCAAGGGGTTGGGGCCAAAATAAAAAGGGAAAACTACTCTTTGTATAAGGTATTTCATGTAGTATTTTAAGTGATGATTTGCACAGAAAAAAACAAAAAGTAAATATTAATTCTTTCCTTTGTTGAAGCCCATGAAAGAAACCAACAACCAACCCCAAACAATTGCTTTTTATTCTGTTTTCACATTCATCTCCTCCACTTCCATTGTTTCCCAAGTGAGTGCTGAACCCAGCACCTAGTGCTGTATAACAAGGCATTGTGTTTTCTGGGTGATGTCTACAGCTGAAATGTCAAATTTGACTTGGAGATGACAGGATGATTAAAATATTCTCCTTGCTTTCTGTTCAATACCACCGACCAGTTTGCATCTGTCTATATCACTCTGGTAGTGTTAATATTCACACTACTTTACAGTGAGTAAGGATCTGCACTCAGAAGTTTCTCTTATGTGTCAAACACACCCCTCAAAAGAAACGGACTTGTGTGAGCTCTAAGTCAGGGCAGAAGCTTCTCTAAAAGTGTAAAGCTTTTAAAAAAGCATTAGAGCAAAACAAGGCAGTTCTTCAATGAATGTTTTTCAAAATGAAAATCCATAGCAGTTTGTTTTTGCAGGGCTATTCCTTGTGGTAAAAACACATGGAGTACTAGAACTGTTTCTAGTATAGGCAGAAACAGAAATGAACAGGGAAAATGCTTAAGGTCTCACTTTGAGGAAAGAGAAGAGAAACAAAATGCTAGCAAAGCCTGTGCCAGCAGGCGAAACATGGCAGGGCTTGAGGCAGAGCCTAGCAGACAGGCTGTGCTAACATGAAGCTTTCACGCATCTGTAAACAAGGAAGGCTGGCACACTGGTGCAGAAAACACCGTGCCACCAGTAACATCACGTGCTTCCTCCGTGGTGTTATTGCGGTCTTGGTCATTGGCAAAAAAGCATCTCCTTCCAGAGAAAGCTAATCTCTTACAGCCCCATCGGGGGAGTGCTGCTGTAAATCTGTCCTACAGAATTTTGACTAGAAATAGATGTGATGGCACAAGTACCTCTGCTGTTTCCCAGCCAGAGGTATATCTTCCAGGTTCAATGCTCAGCCAGTGTTATTTTAGGTGGGAATTATGTTACTTGGCATGTTGCTGAGCTTGGAAAGATTTTTTTTTGTCATCATCATTTTGAAGAAAGGAAAGTATTCATAGATTTTGAAGAGTGGGAGATGGGGAAGTATAAGATCAATTTTAACATCAGCTTATGTACAAAGGAGCCATACCTTTCTTGAGGCTGGTGTGATTCAATCACCCAGATCTGACTGTCATTGAATCCCTGTGGTTCAGTGTTTTCAATCTGGTTTTACACACACAAATAATAAGCTTTTACGAATACAGGCTTAATACTATTCCTGTTTTTTAGGCTTCCCTGATGGCTACAAAGCTCTTTCCTTCCTATTTGCTTTCCTCTGCAGCCTTTCCTCTTATTCATGGTGGTTCTTGGAGTTCTTGTGTTTGGTGCAGAAGTCCTTTCTGATGTTGCAGATGAAACGGAAAATCTTACATGCAAATACTTAATGTTTAATAAAAGTTAAAAATCATGTGTATCAGTTAAGTCTAAGTGAATTGGAAGAATGCAAAACCTGTGGAAGCAAGGCCTTCAAACAGACCTGTTAGCTTAAGTTGGCTTCTGGTTTTGTAATGAGCCAAAACCAAATTCTGCAATGTGTTTTCAGAAAATCTTTCTGAAAGCTGAGAACTGGGGCTTTTCTCTGGCCCAGGCTTTCAGTAGTGGGCTATATCAGCAAATTTCCATAACCTTAGGTAGGGTCATGCACCATTTATAGCAGATAGGTCTGTGAAACATCAGTGTTGAGTTGCTTTTACAATATAAGTATGCAAGAACTTGTAAACCAGTTACAGCTTTTTTTTTAAAAAATTTTTGGTGGCCAGTATCCTAAAGGATTCACAAGCACTCTTTTGTTTAAAATACATTTCTAACCCACTTGTGAGTCTTCAGATTGCCTAGCATCAGCATCTATAAATTCTTTTGTCTGCAATGTCTCATCTGTCAATGGAGATAATGTTCCTTTAAAGCCTATGCATCCTGAGAGAGAATTGCTTGTCTTCTGCCTTTTTTTCAATTCATGAACTCTCAGGGACATTTTTCTAACTGATTGCATCTTACAGAGATACAAAACTTACTGCTCTTCAGGAGATGGAAGAACAAGGCAGGCAACTGATTCTACAATGCTGTATAGTTCACAACTTCTGAAATAATAAAATGCTAATGTAGCAGTATTGTCCTCTATCTTTAATTTTACCACAAACTGTTATCATATGCAATAGGAACAAAAACCATGCTGGATGTACTCATATTTGAAACCAACGTCATGTGCTTCACTCCTTCCACCTCCCGTGAAACGAGGCCATCTGAATGTTAAGTGAGTGAGGACTTAGGAACTTGACAAAAATATATACCTTTATATATTTTCACTTTGTCCAAACTCAAGCTGTAAATCTGAAGAGAAAAAAGGTAAATTGGGCTGTCTCCTGTGCAGCATCCAAATCCATTGAAGCTCAGAGAACTACTGGAAGAATAACCAACTGAAACAAATTGGTGTTAGATTCTGCTCTTTTAGACTCCTCCTTATCTTGATTGCAGTGCAGGGACCAATGTCCACATGACTCGGTTGGCTGTTGCTGGTTACCCAGCTCTGTTGCACCTTGCACCTCTTCTTCTATCCCGGTTTTTCATTGCTTACAGCACTGTAAGTATCCAAATCACCTTTTCTACTTCCTGTTCTGAAAGCCAAGAAAGGGGGGGAAACAGCAGCAGCTGGGTGGGCTTAATAGTGTAATTTATTTGTCTGTCAGCAGACCTGTTGTGCTTATAAGGGGTCCTTGCTGTTTCCCTGCTGCTGAGAGCCAGTCCCTGGCATCTGGCACAACCTCAGCAACTGTTCTAGCTGGGCTCATCAGAAACCCAGAGGTGAGTAGGGGAAGGAGGATGAGGACCTCCTTCCAGCAAGGTACTGGAGCACTCTCTGGATCTGACCTGTCTCCCTTAATCATTAAAGCAAGAATGTCACTGTGTTCCCTTGCATTTAAGTCCTTGCAAAACTTCTGTGAGTTGCCAGTGTGTGTGGGGAAGCTTACCACAGACTGTGGGCAAATCACTGTTGCAGCACATCATTTCATGCTTGTAGTTACCAGAACCTTTTAACCTCATGCTGAGCATGCAGCACTAATTCCCCCCTGCTGCAATTTAACATATACATTTTGTGGGTCTGTGGGGTTGTTTGTCAGTGTACGGCTGAGGCCCATTGTGGACTGTCAGCCAGTGTGGCACAGGAGAAAGCCAACGGCTTCTGTGACCCTACATGCTTTCTGCAGGCCACCCCAATGTCTGTCTCAGGGCTTCCACTGTGGACAGATAGCCTCTTCCAGGGCCTGGCTGTGCTGGTGGAAGGAGTCACAACCCCACCCACCCATTGCCTGCTGCCAATGAAGTGGTTCACGACTCCCTTCTAAATGTGTTTCATTCAGTTCAAATAAACTAATGCAGCCAGGACATACTTCTAAGTCAATCCACTTAAATTTTAGATACAACGTGCCAGGGAACAATCACTGCAGGCCTCTAGGCATTTATGAGGAGGACATGCCAAGCATTTGGGAGCAGGGGAGAGATGACAGGAGCTTACATCAGCGTACCCCGTTTTGCATCCAGATATATGTGACCCGTTCTCTCTTTATCCTTCAACTCTTCATTAAATGGGGAAGGATAGTTGTCCTCTATCTGTTGTAAAACGAAGTTGCTCTACATTTAAGAAGAAAGTTGACACCAGAAAGGGCATCTTCTAGTTTTTTAATCACATGGTAGTGAACTATGTGATGGAATCCTGACACATAAGGTCCTAAATTATTTTGAAAATATGTGACTGTTTCTAGTGTGAAGAGGAGGAGCAGGGTGGGAAAGTGTGGGGAAAAAATTCCTTGCCATTTTTCTTGAAGGTGTCTAGCAAAATGGGCCTACTTGGAGGTGTTCATAAATGTATCTTGCTGGATTGCTATGGCTCCCTACTATTTTTCTTTTGAGGTACTGGTGTGTATCTTTGTTGGTTTTTTTTTTTTCACTATTTTAATTTTGGGCTGGAAATCTCTAGAGAGTTTTCCTATAAGAGATTGCTAATTCTAAGTGTCTGGTTTTAGGAGTAGTTTAAAAATCATTCAAATTTAAACCTGGTGATAGCTAATGAAAACATTACTCATTTTTGCAATTATCACTTCTTTGTTTAAAAACCAAGATGAAAAAAGCCTGCAAAGAAGACTCCCATCTTTTTTGTTTGCTAAAATTATGACAGGAAATGAATTTTCTACATAAAGCTCTACGTGAGTTTTGCGTGATTTTTCTGGAAGACTAAATTGTCATTACAGATAAACAAACCTATTTGTTGCTTCTGAAAAAAAAAGTACTCTTTTTTCCCCAGTTGTTTTTCACTTTCTAGTAAAGTCTTGTCAGAAATAGCCTGTTTAAAATATACTGAATCAAATCGTTAATAGGACTGATGTAAATTGTCATTTGTTTTTATTGGATTTACTCTAAAATTTTCAATACTGCCAAAGTGATAAATTAAGTCTTCTAAAAATAATGTATTAAAGGAGAAGTCTACATAGCACCTAGATGGTTAGGTCTTCCTATCTTTTACCTTTCATATCTTAATCTCACTCGCATTGGCTGTAAAGAGGAACATTTGTGCAGGCATATTTATATTCAGTCTTTCTTGTAAACACTTTTTGTGGAGCCCATTATTTTACCCATAAGTTCTTGCTGCTGTCATGAAAGACATTAGTTATTCTATTTATCTTTCTTATCAAGCACTCTCATTTAGCATCAGGGCAGTGTGGTGCTAATCCTTTCCCAAGGAGCTTTGTGTGAGGAAGGAGTTTCTCATGAGTACTTACTGTGAGAATTACTTGCATATTGTCAACTGCCGGAACTGTGCAATCACCAGCCTGAATATATGCTGTCCCTCTCCTAAAGAAATTACTTCCGTTATTCTTTGAAAGTGGGAGGAGAGAAAATTGGATGTCTGAAGGTAAAAGCTGCCACAGCTGCTTGATACAGACCTGAAACAATAAAACGTAACTTTCTGTAACCAAATACCCCAAATCAAGATCACAATCAGGATCCTAAACTCAGTGTTTAGTACATGGGCAAAGGTGCCCTCTATGCTTACTAGCTGGGATATATGGTCTGTGCCCCCTGCCTTTCTGTAAATCATTTGTCTGTGGTCTTGCGCTTGCTCATAAGGAAGTGGTTCTGGGATTTGGGCTATCTCCTGCCTCTAAAGGCTTAGACCTTCACCGTCTGGGTGCCCAGGACTCTTCTGAAAGGTCTTACGTTGCTCTCTGGGCAACACCCCCATCGCACTTGCTGAGGCAATGAGAAGGCCAAAATGGTTCTGGATAACTTTGTTCCTCTCAAAAAAGAAAAACAACCCGCACCAAAAAAAACCAACCCAAAAAACCCCAACCCAAACAACTAACCCCAAAACCCATCTCAGAGCTACCGGCACTGGTGCTGAGCATCTTCGGCAGTGGGAGCCTCTGCTGACCTCTCCTCTGCCCTCCCTCCTTGAGGGGATGGGGAAGGGCCCCATCTTCCTGCAGAAGATAGGTGATCCCCAGCAGAGCCTGGATATACAGGCCTTTTTTCATCTTCCCAGTGGCTATCTTTTTTTCCCCATGAGCCCTCTGTCCACAGGGCAAGAAGGAGCATTAGTAGTGCAGCAGAGATGTCCCTGATCCATCCACTGCTTGGAAGAGTCAAAGCCTCTCCTTACTCCTCAGATGATGGCCTGAGCACTTTGCGTATGCTGTGGGACATTGGTTTCAGGAAGGCACATGCACATGTGAGTAATCATGCATAGTATGACAAGGTAGATAGCCCTGAGTATAGAACAGGACTCTTCCATAAAGTAGTAAGGACCACTGTATATGTTACAAAAAGCCTGACCAGAAAGCACAGACACATGGATTTCTTCCATCCAGTTAGCTAATAACTTCTAAGAAATACTGCACTCTTCTGATATTTAAAAATATGTGTGATGTGCAAGCACTGTGTACCTGGCAGCTTTTGGAACAGGTAGTAGCACATACTGGAAATATATATACACAGGTTATGTCTGTGACTTATCTCAATCATTTCACTATCTCATTTCTTTGAAAAATGCATATGCACTTTGATACTCCAGGGATAAAAGCTTCTGAACAGGGAATAATTTTTGGGACTACAAATAAGTAAAAAAAAAATAATTTTGAAGCACATAATGGTAAATTTCTGAAATGAAAACATTAGGGGATATTTCCAGTAGGGATTAGTTAACAAAAACATCCTAAAGCAACATGGCAGTAGTCTGTACATTGTAACTAATTCTTTTTTCTTAAATGAAAAGGAGGAAAAAGTCCTTTCACTTGGTCAAAACCACTAGGCAAATGATTTTTCTCCCTAAGAGTTTTGGAAGAGGATTTGACTTATTGTATGATGGACATCACATTGGAAGCTTTCATACAGTTTGCAAAATGGGCTGTAGCTGCAGAAAGTCAGTTCCACATCGCAGATTCTCCTGCGCTTAATGTTTGACACAAGCCCATCTATACCAGGATTTGCCTCAAGGTGTAGTGAGGTGAATGGCATAGTTGCAATTTTTTTTAAAGAGGCAGAATTCAAAAATATCCAAAAGGCCTACAAAAAAAGTAAAAGCAGTATTTGATTAAAAACAAAAACATGTACATTGTCAATTATTTGGCTAATATTCAGACTCATGCTGTGGGGGTTTTCCCTACATCGTGGTATTTTAATGTTCCTCAGAAAAATATTAAAATAGAGAGACCTGCTTTGAATTTCTACTATGAGAACTTCGGTGTCATTGGAGAAAATATTTTTTCTCTTAGGTGATCACACCAAGATATGGCCTGTCTCAACATATGTTTATGCATCTGTATTTTTAAAGCTTTGAAGTCAGTCTTCCAATGATGATAAACAGCAGCAGAAAGGATTAATTAGGACTTCTGATGGAATATTATCAAGTGCTGAAAATAAACCTGAGTTGAAAATACAACATAGACTTGGAAAAGGAAATGCCCGACCATAAAATTAATATGGAATAGACAAGGTGAGCAAAATCCAAACTTGCAGGCCTTCTGTGATGAAAACAAAGCTTCCCAACCAAGTTCAGACAGTAAGGATGTCAGGGATATGGGAACGCTTTGGCAAAGTGGAACTATTTTTAAGCTGTCCTGGCTTTTCCTCTTTTCTTTAGATGCCAAGAGGTAGAAGTTTCTTTTTAAACCTCTGCAAAATGTTGTGTGCAAAATATACCAAATAATCATTGTCATCTTCTAATTTAAGTATTTTTTATTATACAGTAGGAGGGAATGCTTGGAAACTTGCTAGGAGCCAACATGAACACCTGAAATTCATATTTAAAAAAAGAAGAAAATCCTTTTTTTTTTTTTTGAATAGTCATAGCAGCTGGCGGAAGATCTGTTAGAGATCTCTACAGATCTGTTAGAGATCATTTCTCTATAATGGGAGACTCAGGCCTTCACAGGCTCAGATGAAAAATGGACTAGCTTTATATTCCTGTGTAGATGCATGGTCCCCTTTAGTAGCCAGCTGTAGAAACCTGGATCTTCTTCCAAGTCGATAGGGGAAGGGAAATTCCACAGAGTTGAAAAGTGAGTTGAAGCTGTGGTGGAGGCCTGCGAGATGCTGTAATCGGTTTTCTTGTATTTATGGCATTGCTGCTGGGTTGTTTGAGTCAAACTTAAGCTAGGTAATGGCTCTGTTTGTTTAGACATGTAGTTTTAAGATTGTCAACACTGCCTTGAGTGTGAGATGAGGTGTTCTTTTGTAGTAAAGCTGTAAGAATTCAAATAAATTTTGCATAGCTTTGCCTTTGCCCTCTTGTTACAAGTAAAGAGAATTTAAATATTATTTATATTTTACGGCTCAGCAAGCTGGTTTTGGCCACCCTCAGTAGTTCTGACATACATACAGTGAAGCATCACAAATTCTGGTTACTTTATCCAACTGCACCATTATGTGAGGTTTTGCTTGCTTAAGAATTTAAGAATTTAAGATGCCAGAAACGTCAGGGCCTTCACAGAAGAACACAAATCTAGGGACTAAGTAATGCTTTATGTTCAGTGTAACTAAATATAAAACTGGCAGAGCAGGCCACACAAATTTTACATTTTCACCTGCTTAAGAAGAAATGCCTCTGCTCAGACAAATGGTTCTATTTAGGTGAAGTGTTGAGTGGTGTTGTCTCTTACATCTAAAAGATCAAATGCTGAATGCTTGTGTGTGTGTGATTCCCCTTGAGATTTTGTACGAATTAAGGAACAGGTGGGCTGGGTTGGTTTTTTTGTTTTTTGGGTAATGGTACCGAAAGCAGTTGGCATTTGATTCTGTGGGAAGCTACTGCCCCAAAAGCAGTGTAACACATTTAAATTGTGAATTCTCTTATGCATATTTGTAAAGATGAGTAATAAACCAATACTAAGCACAGTGCCTCGAAAACTACATGCCTTAAACCTGGTTTTGTGTGGAAAACTATGCTTTTAGTTTCTGGCTCTTCATGAGAGAGAACAGATATCTGGCTACTTGTTTGTCAGTCTGGACCAGAAATAGTTTGCATTGATGAGCTCTAGTAAGCTTCCTTGATGTGGAGTTAGGTTTTTAGTAGAATTGTTTTACTTCCAGCAACCATAGTGTCAGGCCAACAGTTCTTATTTTACTTTAAGGGTGTTTTCATCACAGACATGAATATGTCTCTCTCCAGAACACAGATAGCTAATATTTAATCAAAGAATTATGATAAAGAAAGAGTTAAATTATTTTTGTTCTTGAGAAGAGAAGCTCTCAAACTATTTTAGTCCATCTAATCAATACTGGTTTTATTTCCTGTAACTAAAGAAATCATAATGAGGAAAAGAATATTTATCCTAGAATGTATTTAATATTAAATCTCATTGTTTGATTCTACCAAGGATGGCCTTCCAAAGGCCAAACCTTAATTATTTTCCTGTCACTTTATTTCAGACAAGCACTAAAGCATTTCTCTCATAAACTTTTTCCCAAAAGATCATTCCTAATAAAATCTAATTTTGATTTCATACACTGCAGAGTGACTTGCACTTAAAGGGTCTTTAATTGAAGTCTTCAAAGCCTGTTTATTGATAGAGCAATGACATGAGTTTCATTATACTCCTATGTAGTTAGAGAATATTACTAGGTCATTTCTACAGCTGGGGGAGCTGGCAAATGTCACAAAAATGGTGAAGCATTGCAATGGTCCCTGCTTAAACATCTTGGCTGTCTAGCAGAATGTGTAGTTCAGAATTAGGTGTGAAGATTTCTCAGAAAGCAGAAGTTGACGTTTTAGCCTCCTGCCAAAATAAGAATAAATTTTAACAGTAGAACACTAGTTGTTCAGTAAAAAAGACTAGATTGGGGTCATTATGTTATGTTTTGTTACTAGATATTTAGGAAGGTTAGGTGATTTTCCCCCCACACACACTTGTAGGGGTTTGGGTTGTTTTTTTTTAAAATTTTGGGCACTCTGGTGGATTTGGATAGCTTTCTTTGAAAGAATGAAGATAAAGTGGTTCTACATGAGGACTAGAAAAGTGAATTTCTCTTTTGTATCTGGAATTAGATCTGAGAAAAATGACTGAACTCCTGCCTTGCATGAATGCTTCTCTTAGACTTCTGGTGTCACTATTTTGGGTTAATTATTTAGTGAAAACACAGCACAACCCTCCTATGTAACAAGTAAATTCTCTAACCACAGGGTAAAAGTTATGCTCACTCTCTCATTTAGGTCAGCAAAAAACAAATAAATTGTGCTAAGGAGAAGAGTCTAAACAGAAGGTAATGAATTCTCCCTACGTGCAAAGGGCAAGAGGGACAACAATAACCTCTGACTCTTCCTCAAAACTATCTGGAACAGACCTCATTCTGTTTTGTGTGCTCCAAACCAGCAGGATCCTGGAATATGAGTACAAGAACACCTATTTTATAGATACTGATACGTCTTGGACATGTGATGGATACAGAATAGGCAGCTGAAGTGCTTTTGGAAGAGCACAGCTCTGAAGTTGGAGTTGATTTCTACAGGATTAGGCAACAGCCAAGGAAAGTTTCTGTAGAGATGTATATGAAGTAGTTACTTTTTTGGGGGACAGACACAGTCAAAAGGTGACTTTCCCAAGGTTCATTTTGCAAATTAATAATAGCCAACAGCAATGTCAGAAAGAGGAGCTGAGATAACCCTGCACGCCCTCCTGTAACGCCTGACACCTTGTAAAGATGATACTGCGCTGAGAAACGGAGCCTTTCCTTGCAGTGCTTGAAGACCTGTCTCATTAAAATATGCAAAAAAGTGTTTAATCTGAGGTGTTCTCAGTGAATATCTCTCTATCGTTTTTCACAGTTGCTATCGGGATGAAGTTGAGCCCACAAAGCCAGACTCCCGCTGAGCCCTTCTTTGTGTCACAAGATGGCAGTGCAGAGTAGTTTTGCAAACACAGCCCTTTGTAACGGTTGAAGGGCAAATTTTTCCTAGAGAAATTTGTGATTTCTGGGTGACTCTTCAGATGCTAGGTTTTCCTCAGAATCAGTCTTGAGAACTGGAAAACTTGAAATCTGCCTACAGTTACAGCATGAAGTTACGTTTCTTGAAATTATTCTTATGCCAGTCTATTTTTTAAAAATCGCAATAAGCAACATTTTACAGGTATGTTGAACACGGGAAAAAAAAAAACAAAACAGCAGAAATTCGGCAGTAATGGAGGTGGAAAATCTGGCCAATATCACCACAGAGTAAGCAATAAGTCCCTATATCAGTTTACCTGATTAGCGTTGTCAACTGAATGCATCCTTATTAATTTCTGTGGGGCTGATATATCATCTTGAACTGGCATTAAAATGCTGGGATTTAGCATTAGTGGATTCAGGCAGCTTAAGACCAAGCGGTACAAAGCGAAGTTGGAGAAACTGTTGTAGCCGAATTGCCCTAAGGGACTGGAGACCAGATCATCTCTAGAAGATGAGGAATTAGAATTGCTGCAACAAGGGTGTAACAGAAATAGCAGGTTTTAGTTGCAAAATCTTTGGTGGGTTCCACTATACAAGGTTATTGAACAGTGTTAGGAGAGTCCTCACTCTTCTTCAGGGGAGGGAGGGACTGACAGAGAAAGCTTTTCTCTTTGCAACAGACCTCACCCTGACAAAACCACTGAAAAAACAGGACCCAAGAATTAATTCAAGCCCACCAAAATTAAGATTAGTGGCTATAGTTATGGACCACTATGGGATACCTTTAACGCTAGTTACCGTCACCAGCTAATCTCCCTGAGCTCAAAGGTGACATCCTCTCATAGCATTGTTCACGTTCAAATTTTGTCTCCCCTCTCTGTATGCTGCAGCTGGCAACACAAATGAGCAACAGGGAATAATGGGAGAAATAAGCGTATATAGAGTGCTTCAGGAACAGGATCCCCGACCTCCTGCCTCTGCTGGCGGGTCCTGCCACCTGCTTTCTCTCCCCACTCTGCCTCCTCTCCTTTCCTCTCTCCACCCCTTGTGTCATGGGAGATGCATGGCAGAATTTGCTTGTAAGCTGGTGCAATACAGTGTAAATGATTCTGCCTGTTTGTTCATTTACAATGTTAAAGAGCCGCACTCTTGAGCACATATTGACATTTAATTAGCAAAATTAATGTGTGTTGGCTAGATGTAAACATCAATTTTTTAGGTAATATAGGGATAATTTATCATGTAATGTATGTTCTGTGCTAGATTTAAAATTTTGAAAAATTAAGAACAATAATAATTTTAAAAACACTCCAAAAATGGGTGAGCTACCATATGGCTAGCTACTGTAGTGTAACAGAATAAGAAGTATAGTTAATTATGTCAAGCAAGAATGTGTTAGAGAATCCATTTAAACAATCACAGATCACACTGTAATCACCAGTATCTGTTTACAGATACTTTGCATGGATTTGCCCTTCACATATTCCTCTGCTTAAAGCTGATTTGCACACAGGATCCCAAGTCAAAAGGCTTCAGAATGGCTCAGCTTTAACAAAATAAACCTATTTAAGAGCGTTAAATAAAGCTTTGCAAATGACTGTGGCTATTTGCTATACACCTAGATGAGCTCACCAGTTCAACATGTGTCCAAGCTCTTTTTCACTAAATAAGGGCAAGAGTCTTCACTCCATTTGGTGCTGTGTTTAGTGCATGTCCTGACATCAGTGGAAGCCCCCTGTATGATGCAGCCATAGACTGTGCAATTGATATTGAGCTGCTTGAGCTGGGGGCTTCTACAAAGGGGGAAGTGTCCCAGATACGGCCAGTTTGTTGGCCTGTATTGCACAATGTAGCCAGGCAATGAGCTACTCAAGCTGGCAGTAGTAAAAGGGACAGGAAAAAAGGTAGCTGTAGCAAAGCACAAGCTGGATGGCATAAGCTAAATGCCTATCGATCAGCTTTTCTATGATTGCAAATGAAAGAGCAATTTATCTCAATGGTGGGTCTATTTAAGCAGAACAAACTTACTGCAGTGCTGCTCTCTAGGGGTCAGATCATTTAGATTAGTGTTGCTGGTGAGAATTGAGGACATCGCTCACTGGTGAGTGTGTTGCGCGCTAGCACCTCATAAAACTGAGCTGAAAATACAGATTGTAGGTAGTGACAGATTTCATTAATCCATACCAACAACCTTATCCCATGTATGCTTTAATTAGTGTTGCAGAGCAACCAAATAATTCCATTGAAGTAAGCACCCAGAAGTCTTGTTGATTATCTGAACTACAGCTGCA
Source organism: Phalacrocorax carbo (assembly GCF_963921805.1). Classification (NCBI taxonomy): domain Eukaryota; kingdom Metazoa; phylum Chordata; class Aves; order Suliformes; family Phalacrocoracidae; genus Phalacrocorax; species Phalacrocorax carbo. Next base: position 70,169,739 of record NC_087513.1, read on the forward strand.
TCCACAAAACTGGGCTGGAAATCTCCAGGGGATGTGCTTTTCATTAGATTTCTAATATTTCCATTTTCTAGTCAGGCTGGAAAGATGAGAGCATCCTGCTCTTGCTCCTGGTCCCAGCCAGAGCCAAGAAATAAGAGAAGCATGTGAAAATGAAAGGGGTGTGTGGAAGAATAGCGAAGTCCCTCTTATCAAACGTTAAATACATTTAATCTTGGATTTCATGAAAGGGATCAGAAAAAGGATTGGCTGGTCCTGAATTTTTCTGCTTAGGTTCAGCTAAGGTTCAGGACTTTGCTAACATCAACAGGCTCAGCACCAGAGAGATGTATTTATTTCTCAACAATGACCTTCTTAAGTGTTAAACTTTTTATACTCTTTTCAGCAGGAAATGGCTTCTCTTTCTAGTTGCAGTGTTGTCAGCTGCATCAGTAAGCATAATACAGATTATAAACAGATACTTGGGATTAGAATAGTCTATCAATACTATTTGGAAGGGGTCCGGCCGAGTAAACAAGTTACCAACATATTTTGTGGAGGCCACAAAGAGATCTGTAACTAACAAGAAAACCTGCATGCAGACTAATCTATGTACTTCGTTTAAAATTAACTTCAGGTGAAAGAGGGTTTACTGAATTCATCTTCTGATATACAACTAATCCCGTATGTCAGAGCTGAGCAAACCAGCTTTGCTTGATGTAAATTGACAGTTTGATCTGCTATTGCTAACATGTAGACACCCTGAAGGACATTATATCTAAGTTATAATTTTTCCTTTTTTCGTATCTGACTGGCTAATACAATGAATGGTGTTAATATTTCCCTTTTTTATTCAATTTTCTCTTTTTACAAAGCTCACCTGCTGTCCACTTAATTTTGCCATTGGTCTGGAATACTCTACTTGGGTAAGATTATCTTTTTCTCCAAGAGAAAGGAAAGTCCTTTCGTCTCTTTCACTATGATTCAAAGAACAAAGTCTTCATTCCCCTCCCTAAGGCTGTGGGTTGATCATCTCTGGTTTCATCAGGCATAGCATCCACCAGAACCTCTGCATGGAAAAGGCATGTGTATACTCCCTCAGCCTCTGATAAATTTTGTTTGACTTGAGAAAACCAGTTACCAGGAAAAGGCTGGCATAGAAAACTTAGGGAAGAACAGCAAGAAGAGCTTTTCTTTTATAAACGTTTGTAAGGTAAATCTATTCTCCTGACTAAATAAACCTGACAGGTTATGCAAAGCTTTTCTATTATTTTTTTTTTTCTCAGCATCAGGGACCAAAGTGAACTACAAATTGTCTGGGTTTCAGGAAAATCATTGTGCTGGATCTGAAGGTGCTACAAAAAGTAACATTTCCACTCCTAGCATTCCCCCTGTACATCCTTCTGTTAGCAGCCCAGTTTAAAGAAGGAAATTTACCCTGTGGTATAAATTTTAGTAATAAATTTGCTCATGTGGGGTGGTTTTGATCATAAGATTTAGTGAAAGCAAAATCAGATGTAAGATAGAAAAAACATACTGCTATGTGCATTTACTTTTGGCAAGAAGTGTTTTATTATGCACACAGTAAAACAAATTATAATAAATGGCCACCTATGCCTTTATCCTATACTCCTATTAATCTTATGCCTCTGCAGCCACTGTATGCTTGTTAGAGATTTGTAACAAGGGTCTGCAGCAACTGAAATAATGAAGATTAACTGGGATAGTAGTGTGAAATCAAACTGATGTTGATTAGTAACTGCAGCATCTGGAGCAAGTGTGGAGCTGGCCTTGGAGAGAGCAGGAAGTTTGTTTGGTATTTTCCCAGGGTTACAATTGCAGGGATGCATTTTTCAGTCCTATAAGAGGCGAATGACTTAATGAGATTTTGTCCTTAGGAATCTTTGGGCCAGAAAACAGAGTTTAATTGATTTCTGCTCAATCAAAATCTGGCCATTTGAATCAAGAAATCCAGTTGCACTACACCAGGGCTAAATTTTTACTTACTCTGTAAAGCATCTCTTGCTGTTTTTAACAGCATTTTACAGTATTTGCTTCTCTCTCCAGAGTTTCTCAAAATACTTCTGTCTGGGACGCAATGTCACATAGTGTGCGTTAAGGCACTGTATTCCATTTTAATCCCTAGATAGCACAACTATCACATGAATGATAATGTTGACGCTAAATAATGCCAGGCAGAATGACTTTCTGAATCTGTGAAGAGACCTATTGAAACCTAAACCAAGAAAATATGGAGAGGAAACCACGTGAGGCTGGCAGGCTTTTATACTTCACCTCAGGTGGGTTGTCAGAGAAAATAGGTGCCCATCTCTCAATAAGTGTCCCCTTCCAAAGTTTTAGACTCAGCATGCTTGGGCTACTCCCAAAACACCCAGCTGTGTCATGCTCGACAGACTCTGGAAGGAGTGCAGCGTCTAACAGTAAAGATTAGTATTAGCTCTTGCAAGTTACAGTTTGAATCTGGATAGCACCCAATTTCTATCCCTTTTTCTGAGATACAGTATCCTGCAGAAGCTCTTAGTACCTTCCAGAGTCTAGTTTTTCATGGAGAGTTAGAAACCGAAAGCCATGCCCAGTGTTGGAGTTACACCTGAAAGCTGCCCGAACTGGCTTGTTCCCTCCTGTAGAAGGGAAGCTGCAGGTACAGCAAGTAAACCAGCCCTCAAGTCCCAAGTCCTGCACACTCCGAGCATCACATGTTGCACAGAGCTTCATGTAACAGTAAGAATAACATTTGTGGGTCCTGATTTGTAAGCCAAGAGTTCCGCTTCCCAGAAATACTATGCAGTCACTATGGGGGTGAAACAAATAAGATTATTTCACTGGCATGGGTTGTTGTACCCACAGCATATACTGTTCGATTTCTTTCTGTAGAAGAAAGTTAGTCCTGAGCTATTTGTGGTCTTTGGAAGGGGAAAAGCGGAATTGGATATTATATGTTGTGTTATTTTGTATTGTTTTTGTTTCAAGGCCAAAAGTGGCCATTATAATAATTTAATCAGATATTCTGCATATCTCAAGCCAAAGAATCCAGCCACTAATAGCTGCATCAAACTTGTAGTTTCTGGTTGGGTTATACTGTAAAAAGACATCCAGAAAGAATGATATGCTTTTGGAAATAGCTTACCATCTGGAAATTGGGAGGACAGCACCGACAGCATGTGTTAGGAGAGAATAGACTAAAGGAAAGATTAAACTTCCTTTTTTTAAAAAAAAAACAACAAACCACCAACAAAAAAACCTACCAAACTTTGAAATATACTTAGATATAGATAGGCAACTTATTATTTTATAAATAATCTGAGTGCTGCATTTATAAATCAAAGATTTCTGAGGGCCTGTAAACAGAGAGGTCTGTTTTACAGAGGTGCCTTTAATGGGGAGCGTGCCTGTGTGACACGCGGATGTCTGATGGGGAGTGAACATGGGCTATAAGCCACAGCAGAACTGCTGTTCCTCTACCCAGATTCTTATCTGTCTATCTATCTCTATTAATACTTAAAGATATGAAGTGTACGCACCTCCTACCTGCTTGTCTGTCTCCCAGGCATGACTAAATAACCTAAACTTCTGGGGGGCAAGAAGTACTAAAGGCATAGGTATTTGCATGCAACTACTCCTGCACAGTCTCTCACACACACCGTGTGATAAACAGTAGCTAGTGCAGTAACAAATGCTATAGCCTTGGTAGGATTAGCTCCAAGTATTCAGTGATTGGTGAAGCATGTGACCAGCAGGAACTAGGTTAAAACTCAGGATTTTATTTTTACTTTAATTTCGGAGAATACAATTTTCTACCTAGTTTTTCAGCTTAAATAGTTGATATGTTTTCTCCTTCTTTCCAGAAGAACAAATGATAAATTACTTTTATTTGGTTAAAAATGAAGAAAAATTAAAAGCTGAGATCCTCCTAACTCAAACTGCTGTAGCTGCAAGGAAAACACTAAAGTAATGCACGAGCGGGCAACAGCCTGTTTTAGGACAGAAAGTGAGAAAGCATGTAGTGTCTAATATGTTACAGATAGTTGTCTGAAAAGCATTGATTCTTCACCTTTGGAAAAAGACTAGAGCTTTCGTGTTTCATTAAGTATTGAAAACATTCAGGGGAGAGAGACATCAAAGCATGAGTGTCACAGTTCAGGTAAATCAGCATACTTTTTGATCTCTTGTTCAGAGATTCTGCTTGTAAACAGCTCACTGGTGCTGTTTTCCAAACCTTTCCAGCAGGCAAATCCTTTTCTCATTTAATGGATTCTAGGCTGATTGCAGTTGAACAGGCTTGTGTTTCCATGAGTGCTTTAATTTGTGATGACCTCAAAGGAACTCCACCTAGCAGGAACACAGTATTTATGTCACCTGTACTATGTATCTGCTTAATGGTTTGGTTGGTCCCTAGAGAGTTAGTGGCATTCTTGCCGTTGACTATGTTTGAAGCTTGAGTGAACCCTAATGGTTTTGGCTGCTTTGTTAAAGAAATCACTGCTGATGGTGAGGGGAATTGGTAAGCATCTCTCAGGTCTGTAGGTGGACAGAACAATACCATTATCACACTGATGGTGCAAAGCTAGCAGCTCCGAAGTGACTGCTTTGCAGAAAAAGTTCTTTCTTTCTTCCTTGTCTCATATAAAAGTAAAAATAAGTGCACGGACCATAAAATGCAATTATGCACAGGATTAGTAGTTTTTCATGGTTTGGTTATTGGAAAGGAAAAATTGGAATGAACTTGCCTTTTGGGGTTTTTTTGTTTGGTTGGGTTGGGTTTTTTTATTGTTGGGTTTTGGTTTTAAGTCTCCAGTTAGAGGTTTTAAGATTTTCTTGTAAAATGACTCAAATATTGTTTCATAGCATTTAACTCCCAGTGTGAAAGCTGCGCTCCCCTTCCCTGCTATGGCAAAGGGGTTAAAGTCCTAGTGCCAACTCTTATTTGCCACAGTAGTCAAATTGCATCTTGTTACTTGAAGGCATTCTGCAAAATGGGTTATTCCGTTAATATCCTTAGCCCACATGATGTAAATGCCCTGGACAGTTTAATATTCATCACTCTGCTGAGCAGCAGCTATTGTCTTCCGGAAATCTGTGACAGTGCAACCTGGGTATGTACTGAAAGAAATTTTTATTGATGTTGTTTATGCTATTGCTAAGACAGGAATGGTCAGAGAAATATAGGCAAGCGACCTATTTTCAGCAGTCTCTGCCTAAGCGTCAGCACAAGAGTCCTAGGATATGGGTACAGGTACAGTGTTAAATACAAGATACAGAGTTCTTGACCCAGCCCTCTGGTATTTAGCAGTTTATTTACAGATAGTGTCCCAGGAATTGACCCTGGTTCTCCAAAAATTGACTTTTGGTAAGTATTAAGATGGAGTTAAATTCCATGCTGATTGCTACAGCTTCCCTAAAGAAACTGGTATGTAAAACAACAGTAGTACAATGGCATAAAAAAAAAAGAAAGTCCAACAAAAAACTAGAAACAAACCCAAAACCCACCAAACCAACCAACCAAAACAAAAAAACCCCAACAACCCAAAACCAAACACATCCCCCCCACAACCAAACAGTTCTGTGTCCATTTTTGGAAAAAAAAGTAAGAATGTCTGTAAAAATGTTGTTTGGTGACACCTCCTGTAAAATAATGAATTAATTACTTTTGTGATATCCATATCAAAAATGTGTTCTGAATTATTAAGAAACTCATCTGACCCAATCACGTTTTTGCTGTTAGACTGAGGACTTAAATAACTAGTTGTGATACCTAAATTCAGTTTACAAGTGGCCAGAGTTGTACAGAAGTGCTAAATTTAAAAACTAATCTTATTTCTCATGTTGTTTTTAAAATAGCTTTTTTAGTGAAGGAAACTATAATGAAGCTATGAAACGTTGTATTTTGTGAGCTTAGTATATTGCCTATAATCCTAAAGTCGCATTAACCCAAAATCTTCCAATATTCAGATCTTGTTTTCTTTAAATAGATTTATAGGAAAGTAAGTACCTGGCAGTCACAAAGAAATTTGCTTTGAAGTGGGTTTTTTTGCTGATCTGCTTCCCAGCAAGGTACATCCTTTTCTATAATCAACTTTGTTGTTGTCACCATGTTAACTTATGCAAAGTGAATATAGAGCGTACACAGAAGGTGAAGTTCATTAGAAGATCAGGCAATGTAATATGCTTATATTTTTGGCATAAATTTTTTTTTTTTAGGGTTGAAAAGCAAGTTTAAGCAGGCTCAGATGCTAGCCAAATTGTGTGTCATGAGCTTTGGATGCTAGCCAAACTGTGGACTGTGAGTTTCTGGTAGGTGGACACTGTATGGAGGTTGAGATATTGAGATTGGGAAAGTGGGCAGTGATTTTTTGATCCAGCAAACAGGACCTTCTCACTTACTGCCTAATGCAGTCCCTCATGGAGAAAGGGATTTTGGAAGCTCCTTCCTTGGGATATGGGAGATTCCACAAGCTCCTTGTGCTGGTGCACTGGATGTTGTTATGCCCCACTTTAGTAATCGCCATGTGTGCATAGCTGCAGCCTGGCTTGTGCAGCCTATCCAGTGAATTGAAGCATAGCCCTGCAAGCTTTCTCCCTGCAGGGTTTCTGTGGAAGCTGGAAGGCTTTGCTTATTGTAAGTTTTCTGTCTTGGAACATCAGAAAACAAAAAGGGTTTATGAATACCACGCAAATTATGTCATACAACAGTGACTACTAACCAGATGATTCACTGCAAGTGGATTGGTAGTTTTGGTGGTTTTTTTTTTTCCAGCTGAGCTGAGAAATGGTTTGTTGTAGAAGTCTGAGAATTTCTTACATCTGAGAGAATTTGGATCATGTCTACTCTTCCCAAGTACATAGCTTAGCACTGGAGCAGGGGAGCAGCATTCCACCTCTGGAGAGCTGTTCATGTTTCTGTTACTGTCCTCTTGTATTTCTGGCACCTTCATTTGACATGGCATCTTTCCCTACGATTACAGTAATGATGATCATTACTGGTTACGGTTTCACTAGGTAAAGGGAGGGAAGGATAAAAAAGGGTTAAATTTTCTGTTTAATACTCCTCTGCCATGCTGCTAGCAGCATACACAATTCCAGCCAGAGATCTGCTTTCTCCTGCTCCTCACCCCAGAGAAGATGGGGTTATGAGTAGGATTTTGGATTCTCACCCTTCCCTCTGCGAACTCCTGTAGCTCTGCCTCTCCTCTACTCATATGCTGTCCTGGAAATCTCTAGTGGTGGGAGAAGGAACAGCAATGTCATCTCATACCTTGCTGCAGCTTCCTGCCCTCCCCTTCCTCTGGTCAGTTCAGGGGGTGAAAAGTCACTTGGTCAGCTGACATGAGGAAAGCTTTTGGAAACCAGAGATTCCCAGAAAGAGGCAGAGCAGCCTTGAGAAGGAAGATGAAAGGAAAAACATGGAACACCACTGTCATGGGTGGCAGAAAGTTAACAAAAGCCTCTAGCAGATCTGAACATTGGGGTTTATTCAAGCACTGTCAAGGTTCTTAAATAAAATTTTACCTTTTAAAAACTTAAAAAAAAGAAAAAAAACACAAAAACCCCACAAACAACAAAAACCCATGCATATAAAAAAACCCACACAAACAAAAACCAAACCAAAATAAAAAAACTTTTAGACAAGCTTTTACCCTCCTTTATTATCTCTCTCATTCACATGATCCCTCATCAGTATTACATTCACTGGGTCTCAACTTCCCTTCTGCAGGGGAGGTCGCTGTTGACCTGGGAAGGTTGGGCAGAAAGTCATGGTGCTTCATCCTGTGCTTCCAGTTGCCAGCCTCAAGTGCTGTTGGCCAACTCCCCTGGGCCTCCCACAGCATTTGTCTCCTTGCAGCTCTTTGATCTCCCAGATCTTCTATCACTTCTAGGAACTTCCTCCAGCCAGGATCTTCGTCTTCCTCTGTCCAGGCCCCTTTTTCTCCATGACTACTGTTTCTCTACAGGAACTCTTCTTTTTAGACTCCTCTTCTTTCTGAAACCATAAACCTCTGATTGTGCCAGTCTAAATAGTGTGTAAGAAGAAGCATAACATGTGGTCAGCCTCTTAATTGGTGGTTCTGCCTCATGCCTCTTTTTTAATTAAAGGATTTGGGATGTGCCACTTTTGTATAGTCATAGTGTTTTCAAAATCTACAGCCAGCCTGTGCTTGTTGCACCTAGCAAGTATCAGGCTTCTGCTGGAGAGTTCAAAAGTTCAGTTTTGGACATTCACCCACATACACAGCCACCCGAACTCAACTAACTGCCTGTTAGCCTCCACGGTTTAAGCTATTTTTTAACCTACGACAATTATTCACGTAGTCTTGTAACCAACATTACCACTTTGCAACTGAAGTAACTGTAGGTGCAAAGTTCACAAAGATGAGCAGCAAAAAGGATGGAGAGATCACAGATTCTTCATTAATGTCATCCAGTTTGGCACTCGTGCACTGCATCAAACCATGCAATGCCAGGCAAGAACCGCAGAGACATGTCCTTCCTCCAGATCATGACTGATGTGTCCTAGCTAGTGTCTGTACATTTTAGAGAGTTGCTAGTAAATGTAAAGAAACAAAATAGGTCAATGTTTCATCTAGTATCTGCTATCCAGAGACAGTTTTCTTTTTTCACTTTCTACCCTTTGGATTTCTCCTGTTTTCTCCTTGATGAGAGAAGCCTGTAATACTAAAACCCAGTTCCCTCTGTCACTTCTGTCTGGCAGCTCCAGCCTGCTTGGTAGTGTGAAATGTCAGCCTGCTCAGGTATTTTATTTCTGCCACGGAGAAATGGGTGGCATGAGTGAGAAATGTGAGACTTTGAATTGGAAAACTAATTTTTCTTCTGTATTCTTGGTGGGGTGGTTGTTGTTTAGGTTTTTTTTTTAAATTCTGTTGGTGGAAAATGAACTGGTTCCAGAAGTTATATTGTTGGTTGCAGGGCTTAGGCTGGGTCCTGGCAGCAGCTGCAGTGGAGGAAGCAATGCTTCTGAAGGAAAAGGAGAAACCCACATAATGAACCATATAAAACCTTAGTTACTACTGCTGTAATAATCCACTGACGTATTTAGTTGCTGAATCTGAAATTAAATGTGAGTGGCATATCACCTGAATAGCAGAGAAGTACACCATCATCTCTTTAACCATAATGGACATTTACAGACAAACTAGAGGGTTTTACATGGTGATCTGGTAAAACACAACTTCATTTTTGGATTAGCCTGGGGAAAGCCAGTGATCACTTGTATGTCACTGAGGTGGCTCAGCAATGACCATTTTTTCTAAATGCCAATTGAATTTGTTAAGCCAGAGCTTTTTTGTTTTGCAGAGGGCTGTAATACTGTTTATCCACCTCTGATTATGTAAGTGGTCAGTATTACAAAGACTGGCAATGATCTTTCCGTCTCTTATTAATGCAACTTTTTCCTCAGTGGGGGCTCCATCCAGAACCCTATTGCTTTAGCTGCTTGCTCTGACCTTTTGTATTGCTTCAGTTAGACAAGTATGAAAATATACACATTATTTCCAGCACTTCTGTATGAAATGCATTATCATTATTTTTCCCATGGCTTCAATGTCAGTGTAGTAGTAAAGATTCTAGAGGCAAATTAATGGAAATGTTCCACTGTGCCTGGGCAGATGGTATGGTGTATACAGGAGAAGCAAATTCCTGTCCCTGGTTAGTACCTGCTGTACTGAAAGGATAATAATTACTTTGCAAGTAATTGGAAAGAATAACTTCCTCTCTTTATCAACCAGCTTTCTGAAATACATTTTTCTCCTCATAAACTCCCCTCAGAAAGCATGCAGAGTAAATAATTAGAATTGCAGCCTTGTGGCATGTTCCTTGAAGATGTTCTTAGAATTAATATGACACATGGTGATCTGCGGTGATTAGTGTTTAGATGAGGTCATAGATATTCCACTGACCTTCAAAATGTAGATCAAAGCAAACTTTGACATTTTCTCAGTTCTGTCAAAGTCAGGACTAGCCTTTAGAAATATGGATGCACTATTTTTAATGCAAGATGGCAACAGTGGCCTGATCCTTAACAGCAATGTGGTTTTGAAAGTTCATCTTTCTAAAGCATTTTGAATACATGTGCTCTATAGGTGCTTAAGAATTTAAGAATAGCTGAAATTCAGAGCATGAGGTCCTTGAACAGGACCAGACTGTGAATGCCCGTGTTTCCCAGACTCTGCATTGATTTCAGTGAACTTTGGATCAATATTTTCCAGACTGTTTTGACTCAGATATTAATTCTGTTCAGTAGCTTCACTCATCCTAGTCTACCTAGAGGTGGCTCCTTCTGTGACAAACCATATGCACAGGTGACTTAGAAAATTATCAGAGATTCCCTGATACTAGTTCAGTATGTTAGAGTGCTCTCTACCTGATGCTGCAGAGGTGGTCAAAATGCAAATTTCATACCCAGTTTTGAAATAAGAAAACTTTTGGATTGGGAGCTTTTCTCCAGAGATGCAATTACTGCCAGGTGTTTTGATCCTCATCCCTTTCTTACCTGGAGGATCTGGGGGAGGTTACCCTGAAGGCTGCAGTTTACCATAGATGTGACCTCTTATATTTCTGACTGTTCAGCCTGTTTTGGATAGACTGAAACAGTAATCTGGGCTATACTGTACATTTAATTTCAATATGTTAAGGACATATGCTAAAAATCTGGCTTGAAATTCTAAGGAAGAACGTTAGAACTTAGCCTTATTTTAAAAATGGTAGCAATATCTCTTATCCAAAGAACAATTGTCTAATGTTTATGCTGATAATATTGAAAATTGTGGCAAGTCTCAGAACAAACTCTTGGAAGCCTCTTACCATGAATTCACTTGTTTTCCTGAATAAGATCCAATATTTTATCTCTTCAGCCTGGCATCACTAATAACTGCCTTTGAGTGTGAGGGCTTGCATTATATATGTTATGCAGAAGATGCTGGAGAAATTCAAATGGTTCATCAGGTTTCGTTATAGTGGGTCTAGCAATGTGAGCAAATGGAAATCAGAATTAAATGCTAATAAACAGCATAACATAAGGGGGTTTTGTTTTACATTGTTCTACACTTATTGAAAAGTTTGGGTAAGTGATCAGCATAAAACCCTTGGTGAAGTTCTGAACATGTGTTGCAACAGCAGCTGCTGTATTTGAATAGATTCCCAGGATCTTTACCAGGTAGCCTAGTTTTTGTCCAGTTTACATGGGTTATCTCCTGATAGAAGCAAATTTTATGGGATTCAAACCTCATTTCTGAGCACATCTTAGGCTGAATAACTGCTTGTTGTGTGGGGAAACTGGTGCTTCATCAACGACTCTGTAAAGCTGCTCTGGACATTTCTTACTCTTCAGAGTTCTTGCTGCTAAGAGGCAACAAGCAGCAACAAAGAGAGCTTGAAAGTGTTTTAACTCCTTGAATGCTTTATAGATTCTGCAGGGACAGAAGCCATGAACCACCACACGCTGTTGTGGCTCTTTTCAGTTCATCCTTGGCTTTTTGCACAAATGTTCAGATTAGAGAGGATGCTCCTGTCTCGTCATTGTTCTTACTAACAAGAAGCTGCATACACAACCTCTAGGGACAGTTGGGTCTGGAGCTTTAACTCGAACTTGATATGGATTAATTTCTAAACTCTCTCACATAATCTTTTTCTGAAAGTGCTGCCACTGTGAGCCAAGAGTAAGGACGGCTTATTATTAAGGATGTTATCAGGTCTGTCAGTTTGAAGTTGTATCAATTTCTGTTGAATATATGTCTGAATGCTACTGTATAAGAGAAAGTATTTTCAAAGAGCTCCTGTTTAATTTTGCTTGGGTGATTTCTACCCTTGATGGTATCACAGAGCTGCTTCAGTTGAGAAGGGTAATGTAGGATTCCTGTTGAAAGTTTTATGGAAATCAGACTTTGGAGGCAATTCCCATGGTGAGAGAAACATACCAGTTATACTGCTTTTGCAAAAACAAGCTTTGGTCTAACAGGCTACTTTCTGTCCACTGGAGAAAGACAGTCTTAGAGCTGCAGCTCCAGAGGAAGTGATAAAATGAGAAGGCAAGTTGGTCCGCAAAGTAAACTGCTGTCTTGAACGGTGCTTTGATACCTGAGGAGGAGGTCAGGGTGTGGGGAGGCCAGGAGGCAGGAAGAGAGTGTGAGGGAGAAGAGAGCCAGAGGGTGGGGGATGTAAAGGAGAAGGCAACATCTTGAAGAAACACACGCTGAGGCATGATCTTGCTGAAACTGGTAGCTCTGTGTGCAAAGGACCCTATGTGCCGTTGGATGTCCTGCTGGGTGGGGAGGTCTATCTTCACCTGAGCAGTTTCTGAGGAATGAAAGCCTGGCATTAGTAATAAGATATGAATTATGGCCAACAATATACACTTATTAGTCTTAATGTCTTTGCCAGAGCCGGGTTATTTGTTCCTGCTGCCAGTTCTGCAGACATCTTCCCAACAGCTGAATGTCCCAGGTAACTTTACGTAGATCCCCACTTGTAGAAGAAACATACTTCAGGTTTTCAGTGCTCTCATTTTAAATGAGGGTGTAACTTAAAAACACTCTGATTTTCCAGTCATGCCAGCTGTAAATACCAGACTGGTAGTGGGTTGATTTAGTTTTCTTGGTACCCGTGCCCAGCTCCATTTTTTTAAATCAAGGGTTATATTAAGAACAAAAAAATTATTTTAGAAGACATGGGAAGATGTAACATTTCAGGACTGATTAAATTGAAAATTTACTGCAAAAGCTGAAGGGGTGGGAGATGCAAAAGATTCTAAACAAAAGAAAATACAGGAAATATAGAAGTTTCCATACTTCAAACAATCTATATGTATTGTTCCTCATTTATTAATTAACTTTTAACAGTTAATTCACTTTTAACAGTCTCTTGTTATACGTTTAGACTTAATCTTTGGATTTCTTTTTGTGACCCTATTCCCAGTTTGAACTGCTACAAATCTGTATTAAAACCAAAGAAGAGCACAATATGTCCTTTGCTTTGTACACAAGCTTTCTTCTCTTTGGTTAATCATTTCAGTGTGAGGGGAGAGGGGAGTGGCTGCTTTGGTTTATTTTTATGAATGCAGTACCCATGAAAACACAAGACTTAACTATTTAGGAGTCTGGTTCCAGCGCAGTGGTGGAAGCACTTGGACTTTAACTCTAGTTATGGCTTATTTAAGAGTAAAGGGTAAAGAAATCAACATTCAGTTTCATGAAGAGATCTTGCTTTTTCTGTGCCTTGGTTGTTCATTTCCAAAAGAGGGATATTAGTAGTTCCTATCTCACAAGGAAGCACCAAAGTAATTCACAACAGTTTAGGGTACCCAGGTAGCTCTAGCATGGCAGTGGCAAAAATACCATTGACTATAGGCCAGAGTTAATGCTGAGAGTAATCAGAGGCTTCTATTTCAGTGCTTTTTGGCTCTGATCCTACTCTATGTTAGAATATATTTTATGGTGTTGCACCCAGCCTAATCATTTTTTGGAACAAAAATAACTGAAGATGCCACAGATCATGTCTGGACTATATGTAGTTACATGCTGACTTGGAAAGAAAAGATTGCATTTCTCCTTCCAGGGAGTCCTCAGTTGTAGGAGCATAGGATTAAATCTGCTCATATTCAGGCTGAAATTGTAGAGGACTTCTGTTAGAAAAGGAAACCTGTCTTCTCCATTGGGGTTGGGAAAGGGAATGGGAGCTCTCTATGATCAGGGTTGTTCTTCTCAACCATCTGGCAGAGGTGGTGACTAAGACAAATATATCTGAGAACAATGATGAAGAGGAGACTGAGGTGGCCTGAAAGGTGGACCTTCACATGATGGGGTGAAGCAGAGAAAAAGGACAGTTGAGGCTGACTGTCAAGAAACAGATTCCAAACAGAAATTGTGGAAATGTTTCTTGCTTTAGTGATTTAATGACAAAGCATGCTGCTGCCTGTTTTGTGGAGGCAGGAAATTAGTGTCTGTCTATGGAGGTGAGTCAGGAATGGTTGATTTGCTCAACAATATATCATTAGGGTGTGCTTAAAAAGAAATAATTGTAGGTTTTATGTGGCTTCTCTCTCTTCCTCTTAAGGTTTATTTCAGAAAAGCCCAGAGTCTAGGGTGCATGGGGAATGAAGATGACTTCAAATGTTTATTTCACATTAATAATTGTAGGGGGTGTTCTGAAGGTCATGGGAGCCATATGGGGCCAAAGGCAGGACCTCTAAATGGGCACTTTCCCACCTCTCCACCCCCATACCCCTTATCCTGCCTTACATGAATAGTGGAGCATATCTGAGAGGAGGAGTGGAGGATTCTGCTCTTTCTTGCCTAGAATGACTACTGCCTGTATGCAGAGTCTTTCTTCTTGTGCTCAGTGGCTACTGGTTTTCTCTCATCCCTGCTCACATGGATCCTTAAGCGTCACCCTGGGGCTGGTGTGAGGTGTACTTACCACACAAGCATAAAACCACAGACAATTTTCCTTCTTTAGCTTGACTTGAGCTGTTGAGGCATGAGAGAATTGCTGGAAAACATTTGGCTCTGTGTTTTCCTCGTAGTGTTTCTTTAACAACTTGAGAATGACCCAGTGTCAGGACGCAGAGGGACAGAAGTTATTCTATATCCTCTAGGCTGCAAGGTTAGTATTGAATTAACAAAGTTTGGCTTTGTGCATACCTACATATAGCAATTATGTGCTTCTGGCTCGGCATGATTCCTCCATCTGTTGTAACAGCCACAGGTTATAAATAAGTAAAGGGCTTAAATTGCTGTGAAGCTCTTCTTTGATACAGTTATATACACAGCATTGGAGAGCTTGTGTAAAATGCTGATGTTTGGTTTTATTTTTCCCAAACTACAGCATATTTGACTGCCCAGTAATTCCTCTTCCCAAAATTATTCAAAGATACCACAAGCACAATGGTACTTTAATCTGCATGAAAATTAAATCTATAAAAATCTGCCTGAATTAGATTAGCCTTTCTTTTGTTGGGGAGGAGCAGAAACTCTTCCCGATATTCTCTTTTTCTATTTTCGTGTGTGTGTCTGGGTGTATAAATTTTATATATTTGCGTATTCATATACATGAATGTTTTAAAATTTTATGTATGTAAACCCACTATATAAAGCACTTAAATGTCACTATTATTCAGCAGTGCTCTTTTGGTTCTCTCTCTTTCAGTTATTTAGGTCTATAACGTTTTATCCCCACAGTCTGCCTTCTGAATGGGAATACATGGAGATCCACTCAGTTGGCTTGTCCGTAGTTATCTCTCTAGGCATTTGTAATTTAGTCCCTAAGCACTGGAGGAGTGCAATTATGTCATAGAACTGGATCATTGCTGGCCAAAATCCAGATCATATTTCAGGGGAATTCATCGGACCTTAAAAGGTAAAGGCAGGCTGGTCCAATCCACAGCTGGATGGTAAAATCTCCAAGGAACACCCAGGTTCTGAGGAAAGTGGTGCTGATGGTTTAACGTGTTTCTTTCTAAACTCAGAGTTGCTGCAGCTCAGTGTGCTAGGGGTGCTGTTTCTTGGTGAATGTTAAACTGAGTTTTTTCTGACACCGACAGCTGACTATGTGCTTCCAGCTGAAGCAGGTATTGGTTAGCTGAAGGCAAGCCACAGCCGAAGCAAAACAAATAGCAGTATGTCTTTTGTAAGAAGCTGTATCCATACTGCCTATAAAATGGTAAGGCGTTCAGGTCCTTCCTTAATATAAAGGAAGCAGAACAGGAAAAACAAAGCTACAGCAGTTATATAGCCACATCCACAACACTGATCTCTCAGGGTAGTTATTTGCAGCCTGTACTCCATCCAAACTCTGATCAGATACTTCTACTGAGTCTCTGTAAATTATATATGTGCTTTGCACCATCTGAATTCACCACCTAGTCCCTGCTGTTATCCTGATCTACTCTCTAGCATTTATCATGCTTCACTAAAACAACTTACAAAAATGAGTGAAAAGATTTGTATGTATGAGAGAGTGTTTTGATAGCAAAAGATTGATGAGCCTGACTTCTTAGTTTGTAGATGTGTGGCAACCCATCATTTCACTCGGTTTGTCACTGTGTCTCAGCTCTCCAGAGAACTTTGCTGACTGTCTCATTAGATTGTCTTCTTAGCAGAACTACTTTCAGAGCTTTTTATACTGTAGAAACTGTGGAGTAAAATGTGCCTGTTGAAAGAGTGAGACATACTAGATTGCAGAGGTCCAGCATGAATTGTGTATGTGAAAAGGAAAAGCCTGGCAAGGCAGCTACCCTTTTTGAGGCTGCCAAGAGAAAAAGGCAGGCTGCAGTTTGACCAGTCATCTACATCCCTCATCTCAATTACTAGCCCTCTGCTTTTGGAACCAGACCAGGAAACAGCCTCTACAACTCCCCCACAATGAGGTGAGGGCTGCCTTAAGCAGCAGAGCACCAGTGACAGAAGCTTCATTCATTTTCTTCACTGGCTTTTCTTATTCACACTTTGACTAGACGTGACCTCAGTTGCCATTTGGAAACTGGTGAGATGTCAACCCACAGTGGCATTTTGCTGTCATTAAATGTTTCCCATGCCTCTCACAAAGTCTGCCTGATGTAAAGCAAGTCTGACGTGGACACTTTTCTTATTTCTCTGTTTCTGCCTCTGTGGCCAGAGCAAACATTTCTCCTTCTGATGTCTTCTAAGTACGTAAAGTCCAGTTCAGTTTTCAAAGCAGGGTTAAACCATCTCAGTTGTTCAGAGATGTATTTTGTAGGTTGATTTGATTTGCTTTATCTTCTGTTTGCATATTCTTCTTTTAAATAGCAAAAGGCCGTGACAAGCTTAGGTTATGGCCTACTGCTTGGTTGGAATTATCTGAGCTTATTTTTTCTGCTGCCCTTACTTAATCTGATTTGTCGAGTTCAGAATATGTTGACCTTGTTGGTTGCAACTTGAGATAACTGGCTCTTGCTCCCAGCTGTGGAACAAATTATCTTTGTGACCCCCATATCCTCTTGATTGCTCTTTGAAATGTGCATAGGGGTAATTTTCTTATCTATCTCATCATACAGTGACTGGCTCTGTGACATTTGTTATATTCTTCGGAAAATGGGTGCCTTACTCTTATTCTTAATATATATTATAATGCGGATTGTCAACCTTCTATGAGCTGATTAAATCCAACCAGATAACAGTCTTAAACTTGTCTATAGTGCTTTTGAAAGCAACTAATCTGGCATGCCACCATTAGCTGAAACTCAGACTGACTATATGTATCTCACTGAAGGCTATAGCTTGCTGATGTTCTCCGCTGCCAGGTGTGTGGGGAGCTGTGTTACAAACAAGAAAACCTATCCAGGGGAAAGCATTTACAGTCATAAGGCTGGGTCTTAGGAAAGGTAGTAGGAATGGTAACAAAAAGCTAAATGGAATTAAATACTAAGCATTTCTTTGCTCCACACGTTCTCCTGGCAGTAGATTATCCAGTTTCTTTCTCATCCATTGGGAAAGATGTCCCACTGGTAATAGTCCCTTGCAGAGTGTTGCCGCACTCATGCATCCAGCCTTACTTGTGGTGTGGATCAGTAGGGTGCCATTTATCTCTGATTTCTTTGTAGTTTGGGCTCCATTCCCTGTGGATCTTTGTGTGGCCTGGCCTGTGAATTTCCCCATCTAAGTCCTTCCTAATGAAGTTGTAAGCCATTTTAGAAAGGCGTGTGAGTTTCATGGGGAGTAACAGAGGGCTCTGAAACTATATTTCTCTTGGAAGGGTGATAAGGGGATCAAAATTCATATTAGCATTGCTGATGTTTGTTAAAGAACTCTTGGACGTAGTTACATGTTCTTGTGATGGGAAGAGTGTGTGGATCTCAGATGTGTACCTGTGCTCAGCATTTTGTCTGAGCTACCACACATGGACTTCCTTACATGGCTAGAGGGGTTTTTGGATTTTGGTTGGGATCTTGCCCTTAAGGTTCCACCCCCCAGTTTTAGCATAGTAGCATTTAGGTGTTTAAGGCAACCTTGCAGGGCCTTACTTGGTTTACTTTTAATTAAATTATTTCTTTTTAATCTTGTAATTTTTTTTCTTTTGGCGTGTGATTCCTGTGGAGTAAGTGAATCGCCACAATTCCCTCATCCCATTTTCTTTCCCGCTTAACTTTCAGGCATTCTACGTTCTGTGGTGCCGAGTGCTTGAGTGTAGAGACCTGTGCTTCCCTACATAAGGAAAAAGGCTGCTGAAAAGTTTTCTAGCCTGTTACAGGACCATCTGCTGTATAAAGGTTATATACTACCATTTTGGATATTAATAAAAATATCATCTTCACTTCTTTCTTGAAAGTTAACTACCTTCCTTTTTCCTAGCAGGGGATGTGCGGAGCTGCTGTAATGTTCAGCGCTCTGTGATGACAAACTGATGTCACTGGGCTTTGGACCGGTTCATAGGAGAGAGGACTGTCTGCTGGGCACCCCAAAGTTTGCCGAAATCGGTAAGAGGAGCACTGGTCTGTAGGGTTTGAAGGTTGGCCACCTCCCCGTCTGGAAGGCTGTGCCACTAGGTGGTAGTGCTGCTCAGACCGATTGTGGGAATACATATTGGCAGGGGTTTCCCAGAAGAAAAGTGGCAATTTTAAATTAATGAACTTTTTTTCAGCTGTAAACTGATCTGACAAAGTGAAGTTATGTAATCTTGTCTTCTCGTTTGTTCAACTGTGGAATGAGTCCATTTAAAAACCACTTAAAGGTGTGTTTGGGGGTCCATAAACTTTGCATCAAAATTTAAAATTTGTATCTTATACCTTTTTCAAACTGATTGTACTCTTTTTAATACACCACCAATACACTGTGCCTCAGAAAGGTATGGATATTTTTTTTGCTTTATATTTTTAAGACCCCATGAAATTTGGAAATTATATTCTGAATCTTTGAAAAGTATAACTATTCAAATATAGGTGGATATATCTGTAACTTTGTTTTCTCAAGTAACATAATTTAAGTAACATATGATACAGAATATTATTTTGTCCCTCAATTTTATTTTATGACTTGTTCTAAGTTATTAATATATCCAGGAGCTACACTGGCAAGTATTCAAATATTTGTTCAGAGAATCTAAATGAACTATCTAAAGTGAAGGGTGATCTTTCCTCTCTTTACATTTTTTCCAATAGGCTATTTCACATATTTCAGATTGCATAAAATGGAAAAATTCTCTTCTTTCAGGTTGCTTTATTGATTTCTTTGGGTGCATACTAGAGATAGATTGTTCCAATGCATTCTTTGTGGGGAGCCAGCTCTGAAAGCAGTCAGCAAAAGGGCATGTGGGAATGTGCATGGGTGTTTCTGCATCTTTAAAAAATTAATCTTGCAGGGGGGAAAGACCACTCTACTTTGTTAACATATTTTGGCAAAAAACAAAGGCAACTTTAGGCCTGAGACTGTTTATCAAGGAGTGTCAGTTTTCTTTTCCCCTTTCTAGGAGCTCCCAAGAACACTTCACTGTTCTCTTCTCCATCCCCTCTGCAGTCAGTCCATCCACACAGTGGTCCATTAATTCTTACTAATAATATATACAGTGAAACTTGTTTTCTTAATCTACTCTGATATCCTATTCTCTGAAGGTAGCAAGATTCGAATTTATACTGTCTGCTGAGCTCCACTGCATTTTCTTCCTCGGGAAAGGTTGCAAGCAGGCTCTTTAGTCACTTTCTTCTTCCCAGTGGAACATTCTCCCCTCTGGTTCCAGCAGTTGTTTCCCAGAAGGCAGCTCCATGACCCAAAGACAGCAAGGGAGTCCTCTGGTGCAGCCAGCAATGCCACTGCAACTGAGGTCCCAAAGGGAAAGCAATTTTAGGTTGTTCCCACAATCCAGTAAAAATGCTTTTACTTGACCAATTATTTTCTTCAGGGCTTGCCTTTTCTGCTCTCCTTCTAAAGCCTTTTCCTTAAAATTGGGAACTGACCTGTTGACCCTAGTTCCTCCATCATGATCACTTTATCTCTCTGAGCTATTTTGTGCTACTTCAGCAGTGCAAAATAATCTTCAGAGTTGCTCAAACAGCTAGGGGAGAAAGGGGTTCGTTAAGTTAAGAGTATGGAAATTTTCTGACCTGGACTTTGAACTCTGATTAGTGTACATGTTTGCTGGGATGTGAATCCAGATATCAGTATTGCTTGACCTGGATCTTGCTACAAAATCTAGATCTGAAAAGTATCCAAATTTGAGGGATGTTCAGACCTAGTGTTTCGGATCAGCTCGTGGGAGATACACATTCCAGCTGTAATATTTGAAACTTTGTTTATATTCCAATTACTTTCCACAGTTTTGAACCCTTCTCTGACAATAACAAAATTCCAACAAAGGGACACTGGAATAGAAACATCATCAATTGTTTCTTTAGTCGCCTTGCTACCAGATAGGCATGAGCACGCTTGGTACAATAATCTTTGCATTTGTAGAAAGCTGAAACTTGCACCAATCCACCAAAGCATGCACTGACCAATAACATGTTTTTGGCCAGATCCTGTGTGTTCAGCATGCTGGGCCTCACTGGAGTTACACCAAGGAGAATGCTGGCCCCAGAGAGTCTGTTCATTGTTGTTTTGAAATTCAAAAGAAAGAGAGAGCTGACTGTGTCAGCATCTTCTTCAAGCCATAATTCCTCCTGCTGCTTCCTTTAGAAAATATTCAAGATGACAGGAATTCTTGTAAATTCTATTTCATCATGTATCAAAGCACTGGCCATGCTATTCTAATATTTTAAAAGATGCATCCATAGTAAAACTCTCTAAGAGAAAAGTCCTGGGAAAAAAACTTCCAAGTTCATAAAGATCCTTTTGGGTGAGCATCTTAAGTTCAGAATTTTCTATTTTTCTTTTTTTGTTGCTGTTCTAATGGTATTATAAAACTAAAACTCTCTTTAAATATATCTGGCAAACAAGACTTTTCACAGATAACAGCACAGTTTGAAATTCTAAATATTTGTCACTTTCCAGTTATAATCCACCATTTCTCTTTGACCTAGTTCTTATCTTTGCTGAGTGGCTCTGATCAATACTTCTAACCAATCACCAAACACATTTCACTTATGTGTTTCAAAGGCATATATCATTTACCCCATTTACAAATAAAAAACAGGCTCAGAGAGCTGAAGTGACTTTATCAAAGTCACACAGAAGAAAAAGACTCCAGGAGTCCTGCCTGGAGAGTGCCCAGAATCTGTACACCACAATGTATTGGGTTTTGTCTTAGTTTCTTCCCAAAGGTCAGTTATGCTTTATTAGCAATATAAACATTTCACTGTATTTTTCACATTTATAATAAGTAAATACATAGGGATGATAGAAACAATGTACATGATACCATTTCATGTGGGATTCAAGGGTTTATGAAAGCAATAGTTGACCTTGAATAGTAAGAGGAGGGGACTGTTTATCTTTCTTTTATTGTCTAGTAAAATTTTCAAGGCCTTGTGTACCAAAAGGAGCTGCCAAGGTAACTACAACACAGACACATTCACCATTTGCCTTCACCTCTAGTGACCTGGCTCTGTGGTTGAGAAGCACAGCAGCAGATCATAATGTCTCCTATTATGGTCTCCTCATCTTGACAATCTGAACCTACGTGAGCAGTCTCTTTTCCAGGGTGACATTCCCTGGATTTTATCACAATGTAGAGAGTACATTTCCAATAAATGCTAGAAGATGTCAGAGGATGTGACTGAGGTGTACTTGAACCAAGCAAGTCAACTCCACTAATAAATTAAGGCTCAGGAATCCTGATGGGGTTGATAAGCATTACTGTCTTTTCTCTTCAAATGAGCAGTCAGACCCTGATGCCAATGTAGACAGAAGTTTTGTAGCAGAGCCCAAAGCAGACCCCTGATGTTTCAATTCCTCGATACATTTCTTAATATTCCTTATTTGCTTTAGATGAACTTGAAAAGAGATCCATTCTCTTCTGTTGAGAAACTGTCCCTGTAAACCATCGCTGAAGTAGTTCATCTACTAGATAATTTTAGGTATGTAAATTGGAAAAAGTAACATCACTCATTCCTTAGGGCAGAGGGGAGCCACCACTATCCTCGCTAGTATGATTTCTCAGACTGATGAAACTGTAGATCCAATTTAATATGACTTCCAGGGCTGCCAACTATGACAGAGAAATGACAGCAGCTCTTGGGTGTATTTCCTGTTCTCTATGTGCAGCATCATGTCTGGGAGAACATCCACCGAGGACAGGAAAAGAATATTGGAGCAACTGTGATCTCAGTGAGAAAGCTACAAAGCTTAGTTTCAACATGCTATATTTAAAAATTCACTTGGCTTGCCCTCCTCCCATCACCAGTTAAATATTTTTTTCCCAAGATATGAAAGAATTTTGTTTTAATATGAAATTGTGTTAAGCATTATACAAAGTGATCTTTTCAGGATGGTTAACTGACTTCCTGTGAACAAGGGAAAATTGTCAGAGCAGAAGATGCAAAGCTAGTGGTTGGAGACGATTGGGTTTATGTGCTTTTCACTTTCCTATTTACCAGAAACAGCTGATATTAGAAATAAGAATATAACTAATTTTCTCTGTCTAGTCAATCCTTTTCCTTTCAACACATAGTGCTAAGAAGATGCTAATTATGGAACTATCCTTTTCTGAAGCGCTTTTTAAGATAAATTCTCATTGTGAGTGAGAATAAGGAAATACCCTCCCTTATGATGTAAACTTGTGCATGCTGTCATCATAGGAAAATTCTCCAGATGAAAAGGGAAGTAACAAGCAACTGGGAGGTTTGTTTTTTTTTTCCCCCTGCATAGAGGCCAAACTTTCTGGTGTGCCAAGTATTACTGCTCTAATCGTGTCTGGTGTTAGCTACTTGTTCAACACTGGATGGAATATATGGAAGAGAAAGTAAATCTCTTGGTGCCAAAGAATTTGATTTAAGTAACATACTTTGAACTCTTCTGGTAAGTATCTTGGAAAGAATGGTTGTTGACTTGGCAAAAAGGTGATTTTTGACTGAGTTGGAAGGGAGACGATGCCTACAGAGAAGGGCAAGGAAAGAAAGTACACAGGCCTTAAATGGTGTTATTAGTTCAGTTAAAAGAGTGCAAGAGAGGTTAATGGACCCAAGATGGTGGCAGAATTTTGGGGAAAAGCAGCTCAGCATGAGTTGCCAAAGCCTTTGAAGTCAGTACTACAATTTTTGTTGTTATCCCTATTGGAAAGGTTATAAAGAATTTTTAAAGGGATGTGATTGGTCTGAAGGAATAATTGAGCATGTAATTTTTTAGTTCATGCTTTACTGAGTATGGAAGTAGGCAGAAAGATTACACCACTATAGGGCTTAGAGTACAAAATGGAGGTGACTGCAGCGGGGATCTGTCTTCAGATGTTTGAACAGGGAGGAACAATTAGGAGACTATTTATTAAAAAAAAGGTTTCAATGACTTAATGAATCCAAAAACAGTCAACACACACACACACACACCCCCCTGCCCCTGGAATCTAATTTCAATATTGTCAATGTTCACGAAATTTTTTAATCAAGAAAATTAGAGAAAAATAGTTGCTTTTGAATAAGTGTCTTGATGTAGGTTAATCATTCTGGTAGGAACAATACTTTCATCTCTTTCAATTTATTTAGTCCAGAGGAAGGGAACATTGTTTTTTGACGGGAACTCTCTCTTGATTTTTATTTTCTTTTTTAATCCCAGCTGTCATCAGAGGGTCTTCAGATGTCTATCGCCCTCTTTTCCACGGTAGGATCTCTGGGTGAGAGGGCTTACTTACACAGGGAAATATTTAAACTTCATAGAATTATAAGATAACCTAAGTTGGAAGGGACTCTGGATGTTATCTAGTCTACTCCCCACTCAGAGGAGGGTGAACTAACATCACATTCCAAAACAGGGTGTTCATTTTCCCCTTTGTACTACAACAAGCTACACTTTCTTCAAAGAATACACTATCCATGTAACCGAAAGAAACCAGTTAAAAATCTTTTTATCAACTAGTACTTTTGTGTCTGTGTGTTTAAGTTATGTGATACTATCACGTTGCTTGGTAAGTAGTGATGACATACAGAAGTCAGGATTTATTTCAGGATGTGAAACAAGATCTCTTCCTGAACCGAATCTCCACTTTTTAGTGTGTCCTGTAAATGTCAGTCATTGCCATATCCACACAGTAGTCTAACATAGGCTTTAAAGTAATCTTGAGGTGGTTTCAATAATCACCTTGGCAATTTTATTGTGTGATTTCATGCATGCTTATGGCATCTTTTTTCCTCTCTCTCTGTGGTCACAAGAGTTAAAAACCTGTGACAATGCAAGGTTCATCTTCGAGTATTGTTTTGATACAGGACATGAGACCTCAAGTCCCATGCCTCTGTCATGGGACTAATAGGAACCTGGTCAACAAAAACTATAGCGACAGCTTTTACAAATCACTGCCTATCCACTAATAGAATAAAGTCAGCAGTTCTTTTAAGACAGTTGGACAGTTAGATATGCTTGGTTGTGTCTGGTCTGATATGGATTCACTGTGGCTTTTAGAAGAGATTAATCTTACTGCCTACCGTCTCAAAGATGTAGAGTTTGGGCTCCCAGTATGCCAAGAGTTGTATAGATATTTAATATGATAGATCATAGAAATATGAAAAGGGATTGGGGGTCAATAAATTGGTATCCCTTGCATCCGATTAAGGGAACAGAAGACTAAGGGTAAAGATTCAGACTGCAAGTTCCTGAAAACATACCAGGAATGATTTTTATTAACTTCAGTAAACTGTGAAACAGGTCTTAAACAATTTGCTCAGGATCAAAAGGGGGAAGTCTGAGGCAGTCTGAAAACTGAACTTAGTCTTGGTGCAGGTCTTTAAGCAGTGAATTGCTATGTATTCTAGTCCTGTCCTGCTGTATATTTTTGTATTTGAAAAGAAAAATCAATTCAGAAAAGTGCCTCTCAACAGTCTTACTGATACATTCACCAGTCTTTGGGAGTTTCCGAAAACTTTCCCTGACTACAACCGAAGTCTGCCGCTGGTACGCATTCGACTCATGTAATTAGAAGCAGCTTATTTCCTTCCTGTAACTTGATAGCCACCATAACTGC
The DNA here is from genome assembly GCF_963921805.1 of Phalacrocorax carbo. Lineage (NCBI taxonomy): Eukaryota > Metazoa > Chordata > Aves > Suliformes > Phalacrocoracidae > Phalacrocorax > Phalacrocorax carbo. The sequence continues at coordinate 70,194,795 of NC_087513.1, forward strand.
ATGTTGAAAACACCACGCTTTTTCTGCTTTTTGTGTTCAAAGTTCAGACTGGGTCACAGAAGCAACTGGATCAAATCCATGAAGAACCCTGTGTGAAAAGTGCATAGCCTTTCTGCCTCTAAATTGAAAAGCATGCTGCTGCTGTAAATCAAGCACAGATGATAGATTAAGAGACATCATCTGCAGCTGGAGTTGTTGGTCAGACGAGTGGCGTGGCCAAGAGCATGTCTTGTCAAGCCATGTGAAAACCCTGTGGTGATGCAGATCTGAGGCTTTCAAACCCCACCGAGGCAGTATGTTGCATTAGGGACTTTGAGATACAGTGAATAGTTGTCTGAAATCTCTTTCTGTAGGCTCAGGGAGCTGTTCCACCCCTTACTCAGTGACTAGTGACGTGGGGTGCCCAGCCTCAGCCTCAGCCGTGCTAACACAAGGCGGCATCATGTAATCTGAGGAGGGTAATGGAGAGGTCAGCAACTAACTTTTCCCGCTGGATCCCCAAGTAAGCACAGAGCAGGACAGAATCCTAAGGATCTCTGTGCCATCTAAATGGGAAACAGACACTCAAGCGTGTGAATGGATGTAAATGAGCTCTGGACAATATAGACATTATTTCTGACTTGAGACCTGGGCTAGACAGGCAGAAGGAACAACTTAAGGAACCCAAAGCACATGGCATGTTTCCATCTGACGTATACTGACTGCTTTGGGAAAGCAGGTGCTGAGCTACACACTAATTTTTCCTCCTGGTCACTGAGAGAATACTATGAGCTTTCAGTGCATTATTTGGTTTGACCTCTGTATTTCATTTAGCCTTCCCACAAGTTAAGTTGAATTTTGTTCAACAAATCTCCACAGCCTCCTTCACCTTAAAGGAGTCATTTCAGTTTATTAAGAAAAAAAAACCCAAACAACAAACAACAAACATATTGATCCTTAGCCTCTTAAAACAGAAAATTAATTTTAAAAATATTTAAAAATATTTTTCCTTTATGATAATTATTGTTCCCTTTACTCATCCCTCAATATGGAAAAATGACTAGACCAGTAGTTACCTCAGACTACTCACATGATCTGTGAGATCATTGCACTCGCCGTGCAACTATTTTAATAAAACAACTTGTATTAATAAAGTTTTATGGAAGTCTGTCAAAAGGTCTGAGAATAAGAGGACTACGGATCAGAAGTTAACACAAGAGAACTACAGAGTATACCAAATTGTGTATAAGGTCACAAAAAAAGTTGGAATCTTTCTCCCGGAGATGTTTTCTTTTTACCTTATTTGTGAGAAATAGCTGTCTTAAGTGTTGCCAGAAAAGCAGATTTGTCGCCCGGTGTGCAATGAGTCAATAATCACACACTCAGGAGAGACATTGCTAATTTATTTCAGGGTTGTGCAAGCCTGGGTGCTTGATGGTTTTCCACAAATCCAGCACACCGAACCATGAAACTACAGGGTATTTATACAGTTAAATGTATTAGTAATCAACGAATATTCATGCCTCTAACTAATCATTGGCTAGTCTCTTTCTTACTTCATCTTAAAGGTACAGCTCCTTTTAAATTCACTATGCATGCTCAGAAGATAAGGGGCTTATGTGAGTATTGGGCTTTCTGATCCATGGGTCTGATTTTTAATATTATAATGAGGATAGTTCACCCAAAGGACACTTAGTTCTTACCAAGTTGGCAACATACATAAAATATCCTGATTAGTGAGATAAAACATCTGATTATTTGTTCTCTCTAAGTTCTAATTACCCCAGAATGTCCTTGGTTAAAAAATACTGACTTCATACTTTCTCACCCAGCTGAGGCGAGAGTTTTCCCCTTTATCAGTTTCTCAGCCCTCTTCAAGGATACTGCATGTCTGTTCTTCATTGTTCTCTTACATAAGCAGCTATCTAAATATTTCCTCTGAGCTCATCCCAGCAATATCTAAATTAAAGTGTGGTGGGGATTGTTTTTTGTAAATGTTTTCTAAAGGTTTCAATTAAAAAAAATAAACCCCAAAACTGAACCCACCCCAAAATCAGTAACTTTTTGCATCAAAAATTTTCAAGTTTTCCTTTGAAGAGGACAAAGACACAGCCCAGAATTTGGTGGTGAAAACTTTGGGCCAACACATGGGCAAAGCGTGGCAGAATACCCTACCTGTCATGTTATGGATGTGTTCAGTACCTTCTGTCTGCAGCCATCTCTGAAATCCCAAGAAATGCTATGGGGCTTTTTTTCCCGCTGATATCTGTTTGCGAAAATCGGAGTGGCGATAGGTTTTATTGGGAAAATCATCTCAAATCAGGCTGGTAACTAACTCTTTGCTTCAGAATTATGACAAACCTAGCCCAGAAGTGAAAACCTGATGGCTTGCTACCCAAACAGACCATCTCATCCATCTCTTGTTTCCTCCCTGCAGTAATAATTATTTCAAAAGAGTCTGAGATTAAACCTCAGGTAACAGTTCATCACTATGTATAAATGTCAGGGTCCTTCAGAGAGCTTCAGTTAGTTTCTTTTCTAGGAAGTCTGAAGATCTCTCCCTTACATTTCTCCCTCTTTCTGTCATTTCTGATGTCATTCCTGATGTTTCCTATTGAGTTATAACTTTGAATGTTTTAACTCCACAGAGAAATACTGTCCTCCAGAGAAAATCCCTAAAGGAAGTTGCAGGCTTTTCACTTTTATTGTGATTATTTTAAATACTGAAAAAAAGAAAAGAATCAAAAGGCAACACATGGGTCTATTAAAAGACATTTAGTATTTATAGACTTTATCCAACATTCTTTTGCTCTTTCCAGTTCACACAGGCATACTCTTTTGTTTATGGATTTGTGTTAAATGTATTTTGGCGTAATAAAACTATGTGTACTTAATATTTTTTTTTATAACAGTCACTGCTTTGCCATTGAATTCTATTCTAAAGAGAGGAAGTACACCCTGTTTTCAGAGTGCAAAAATCAAATAATTTGGATTGGAGTAGATATAAACTTCTATCCCAGATTTCAATTGAGTTTAGTTTGAACCTTTACATGAATGTGGTTGAGATTATATCTGTACTTATGAGATGCAAGATTTTTGGATACCAAGTGTCAAGTCAATATTCAGTGCTTCAGCAGAGGTTTTATGTGGAACTGCAGAACTGCAGAAAGTTCCGTACAGAGAAACTTGTTTGAACTTTTTTTTAACCAGTTTTTGGGTTTTTTTTAATTAATCAGAAGCTGAGTAGAACTGAAAGCTTCAAGTAAATTTTCTGGATTTTGGAAAGCAGAAACCAGTGACTCAGAGGATGTGTTCTATTGCTGGCATTTCACAAGCCACTGTGATGACTTGAGACAACTGATTTACCTTTTCTATGGCCAGTCTTCTCTTTTTTTGAGAAGAAAAAAGCAGTTGAGGGACATGATTTGGGTATTTTCTCTGGTTCTTATGAGACCCTGCTCATTGCTCTACTGCTGCTCTTTGGAGTTGAGGCCACTGTGAGAGATTTCTAGGTAGACAACTGATTTTCTTGGACTTCAGATTTGTTCAAAATTATGCAGTTCCCACTTGCAGAAGTGATGAACAGCTCAAACCCAAGAGAATGAAATGAACTGTGCCTGCACATGTTGATACAGCCATGCCAGATCTGTGTGTATGGGAGAGATCATGTCTCCCTACAGCAATGAACCCTCTCCACGACATGAACTTCTTACTACCATCAGAAAACATTACTTCCTTAGTTAAGATTTTAAAAGTACATGCTTTTGGATGTGACAGTCCTGAGATCTCACACTCACTTGAAAGTTTTGGGGGAAATATTGTAGTGGCACTGAGCTGTGAAGGCTTGCACAGAATCTGGGAGCTTTTTGCTCCAATATGTTCAGTTGTTAAGATTTTAGATAAAATCATGCTTTTGAATTCCTGAGAAAATTGTTGTGTTCTATTATTTGCAGGTATTTCTGTTTAATATGAATCATATATCTAGGATAACACCAAGTAAAGTTGAGGGATATTTGTTTTCCATAACATAAAACCTATCCCTGAAATACTGAACATTCCAGAAACTTTATTAAAATCTGGATATCAGCAACCTGGCATTAATTACTAATTCCAACCCTAATGTCTGTTGCACAATAACAATTCTATTTCTTTTCAGATCGATTTGCAAAAAAGAAACAAACCCGAGTCAAAAACTCAAAATATTCAACTTTCTCCACTTATTCTGGTCAGATCACCTGTGTACCAGTGTTCACATATTAAATCTTGTAATTGCTTTTCAGAAAAAGGGGAATTCCACCTTTATTTAGGTTATGTCCGTTTGGGGCTATTTATTATTTCTTTCACTGAATTTTTTTCTTGTCAAACTTTCCTTCTGGGTCTCCTTGGTATTCCATGTAGGAATGACAGGCTAGGCTAGAGGAAGCAGGATGGAGTTAAACCACGTGTACTGACAAAGCAGTTTGATAATAAACCATTTTTACTTTACTCATGTGTTCTTAGTATCTAGAACTTGATGGATTTTGAAATCAGGTTCTGTAAATTCCTGATACTACATAAATAAAATTAAAAATGAAAATAATGTGTAGGTTTGGTCTGCAAGGTATAATTTGAGATCCGTCTACAAATTGTTTTCATTTTTTACTATTATTCTCCATGTTACTATTTCATGGTAAGATGTAACTGCTCCCAGTGATACAGAATATTTCAGTCCAGTTTAGGACTGTGGTACTTGACAAAGGGGTGTGTACTATAGTTACGAGATGAGCCCTTATAAAACAAAAAATACCAACAACTTATTTCCAACTTGTCAGAGCAGCTGTGTTCGGCTTTAAGAATTGACTTCCAGAGGCATTTGTAAATACTGCATTCCTGTGAGAGGGACCACTGAGAAGCGATAGTCCTTGGCCCATACAATATCCCTGGATATCATAATATTTTGACATCTGCCATTTAAAAACCCCCTTATTTTAAAACAATAACAGTGGGAAAAGAAAAATGTTGCTTTGGGGAATCTAGCAGAGGTGAAAGAGGCCAGTCCAAAAAGGCAGAAGACCAAAGTCCCGTCATATTCTCCAATTTAATAGACGACAGTCAGCAATGTAAACTTACCTGCCAGTTTCCTACTGGTCTACTTCAGACTAAAAATGGAGGAGAAATTCTTCAAGTGTGTGAGAAAGGTTGGCTATTGCAGTGTTTTCTTCCATTGTTGGCTACCAAGGCTGTGAACCAGGGCCTTGACCTGTCCCGTGCATAACCCCACTGGAGTCAGTGGAGTCCTGCCCTGGGAACTTAGCCTGTCTCTTTCTGCTGTGAGCTGCAGTAATAGCTTTCCTCATGTGGCACTGTATTAACAGAAACCAGACTGAACTGGCCTCACACAAGCCATGGTTATCGCCTCCTAGTAACCTTGCAAAGCACGGGACGACAAGCTGCTGCTCTGTATTTTCACAACCCTGCAGCAATTAGTGCCTGGCATCTGTAATGGAAATAAAATGCATAACAGAGTTTCTAAGATGACACTGTTTTCATTATATGTTTAATTTTTCAAAGAACATAAAGGCAGATACATCAAACTGCCAAGGAGCCTTTTTAAATTAAAGCCTCTATCTTTTTTCTTTTATACTCAAGATATGCAAATGGATTAAGCCATTAAAGAGAAAGATAAAAGGAACCCCAAACACTGTTTACATAGCCTTTATGACTGCAGCTACTTATTTTGACTGGAGCAAGTTATAGTGCAGCTTGACATAACTCAAGGCTGCTTTGCACAAGGCAGCCTCGAGCTGTTTGCTCGAGGCAGACAGAGACTGGAAGGATGCCTTACCTAGTTTTGGGAGGTTTCACCTCATAGCATAGATCCTGCACCCAGATTTCATGCAGTGCTCTGCCAGATGTGGCATTTTTATACTCCCACTGCTGTTCAGCTGTTTATGATCATGCTTTGGGTTACTTGGTTGGCCCAGGTTTGGAGGAAACAAGAGGATGGATTACAGCTGGTTCCCGTCTTCTGCAATGAAGCTTCTTCTGCTGTAGCACAATAACCACATTATGCGCATATACCATTGATATAATATACCTTAGTAAGGTACATATAATGTGCCTTCTCTTCAGAATAGCGTCATTATCCTTGGAAAATCGGCATAGCTGGCAGCAGGTGAAAAGTTGTCTCTGTCCAAATCGCTGGCATAAATCTCCCAGACCGCTTAGCCCAAAATTTTACCTGAGAATCTTGGGATCAAGACACATGTTATTTAGCTGGCAGGACAGAGTTTGGGAGGTGGGTTTCACTGAGGTAATTTAATAACTCTGGCACTGTAGCCTTTTTTTATCAGCCTTGAAATAATTAGCAAGGCTGTTCGGTTCTGTGCTTCACTGCAAATGCTGCCCAACCTCTCGATTCCAGGCCTAGCAGCCAAATAAATTCAAATGAATTGATCCAAATGCTGAAGTGCTTATTCAGGCAAAATTCACTGTTTCTTTTCCTTAGATAAACATTAAATAAAAACTGAATCAGGACTTCTGGAACTGGCCCCTTAGAAGCTGGAAGACAACACTTTGGAGACAACTAACAGAAGATCAATGTGTAAGAGTTCAGTATAGAGAGCACTATTTTTTATTTTTATTTTTTTCTTATATATTATCTACAAGCACAAGCTTTCATATTTTTAATGTAAAAATGCATACAGATCATTATATATATAAAAATCAACTAGCCTTGTAGCAAACTGCCAGATGCAACTATCCCCAGGTTTGGGGACAACTTGTCTGGATCCAGGTGCAAACTCAGTGGCTGATCCTCACTTCCATCTGTGGTTGCACTGAACCCCCAGATATGAAGATTCTCAAAGTTCTAGGGAAGTCTTGATTCCTGATCCAGGTCTTGCAGCATGGGCATGACTAACTCTTCATCAATTGAAGATAAATATTTAAAAACTTCATAAATGACAATCAACTTGTTGTAGGTAACAAGCATCCGTTTCACCTTTCCTCACCCTTTGTTTATCGTCCTTCCCATCCTCTCTCCACAAAAATGATAACAGGCAGAGGAGAGGAATTTAACTTTAGCATCATATATGTACATTCAAATAGCAGCAGTAGAACATAATTTAAACTGTTGATGTCTGCTGCGGAAAGGCTTCTGAATGTGGGTTCATGTTGCATTTGGCCTTTTCAATGCTTGGGCACTTCTTGGCTCAATTTGCACATTGTAGAAATATGACACATTTATAGCATAGCCAATAATATGTTGCAACATTGTGAGCAACAGTAAACCAGATTGCATTTAATACTATGTAATATGTATCAAGAGATTACAATATACTATAATATATCTGGCTTGACAAGCAGGCCATTAGACCAAGGAAAAAAAAATTAATGAGCAATTAAGTAAAGAAATTTGTATTTGTGTGGGAGGAAAGGTCACAAAACAGCAGCCTCCTTTTGACCATGTGTTTATCATGTTCAGCCCTTTCCAAATTCAGCCTTTGCAAAGGAATGTTACTATTTTTATTAGAGGTTCCTTATGTAACAAGTCATATTTGCACAGTGGAACATTTTCTTTCACCAGGATTTTATAAGTTCTTCATACAGACGGTATAAAAGAAGATACAATTTGCTGGGCTTCTTTTGGAAAGTATTAGGGCCATAACAGCCCCTCCTTCCTTTTACCTCTCCTAATATAAATATGATTAATTTATTTCTCTTGTCAGTCATATATTACCTTTTTGTATATTAAATGCAGCTCAACCCTGAACCTCAAGAAAGGCTTTCAGAGAAGAGAACTGTTGAAGTTGTCTTAGAGAGGGATAAATCCATTGCTTAGCATACCAACATAGAGACTTTCCTCTCAGCTCTGTTGTCATGGGATTGAAGGTAAGGATTTTGTTTACTTCAGATTTGTGCAACAGCACTGGTTTGAAAGATAACAGAATGACTTGGTGAAATGCTCAGTCTGGCTCCTAATGTAACATACATGTTTGCAAGTTCAGACCTTCAGCTAATGATTACTGATGTGTGAACAGTAGCTCTTTCGTTTACACTCATATTGGTTCTGTGTTAGTAAAAGGACTAAAAATGGCAAAACTACTTCTTTTTTTTCCCAAACAAAAGTTAAAGATGCGACCAATAGTTTGGGCACAGGTGTGTCATGGAGATAGTGACACCACCTGCTGGAAGAACCCCCTTCCCAGGAGCACACGGCGAAGATTGCATTGCGGCGTGTGTGGCTGGTGTACAGTAACATACCTGAATTTGAGGGCCAAACTATAGGTATTGATTCCAGAAGAGTGGACTGAATTTTCCCTGTCTAGAATGTGGGAAACAGAGAAAATAAACAACAATACAAATAAAATATACACCTGAATGTGATGTTCTTCAGTGCTGGTTTGGTAAAAGATATGGGTGAGAGAATGTTTAAAAAAATTTCGCTTTGGTAAAATACTTTTAAGAGAATCCTTTTGGAAAGTCCTGACTTGGGACTTTTCTCTGTCCACAGGGATATACAGCCTTGATTCTCCAGCCACTTCCACCTCTTATATGGCTACCTATAGCTGTATAAAGTGCTATCCAACCAGATACCCTCACTCTCATACATCTGTGGCAGTTTGTGGTTGATAGCCTTTTGGTGTTACTTCCTTACAGAGTCAAATAACCATATGAAGTCCAAAGCAGTGGAGAATAAAGTCGTAAGTAGTTGCTACAAGAAGGCTGTTCCTCAAAGGAGAATAATGCTGATATTCCCATTAGTCATCCCAACCTCCAACCTTTTGCTGTGGTTCTACACAGTGTCAGTCTGAGCTGCACACCATGCTGCCTAAAGGGATGCAACACAACTGGTGGGAGACAAGCACAATCTGAATGAGTGTCTTTCAGTCTTGGTCTTGCATCTCTTAGCAAAAGGTTAACAAGCCAAGTAACAAGGCAAAACTGGCTTAAAAGAAATGCATGAGGGAGCAGAAGGGAGGAGAAAAAACTGGACACCTTTTATGCCAGGCACAAAAATCTGATAAAAATGCACTTTCAGTTGAATGTGCCAAGTAGAGTCACAAAAGAACTGTGCTAGTCTAAATGACAGAGTGCTTCAAGCAACATCTGGAAGTTTAAACAGCTGGAAATTATGGCCTTTTGATATGGTAGAGGCCATTCACATCTGATTTACATTTGGGCTTAGACTTTAAACACTTGCCTTCCCATGGATTCAGTTCTTTTTTGGTATAAGATAGAATAAGAAGAACTACTTGAATTGAAATTAGACCAAAACAAAAAAGCAAACAAAAGCGAAAAACTACCCATAACTAAATCAATAGTAATATGGTTATTTTTTTAGTGTAATTTCCCAACACATAAACTCCCATTTCCCCTAACACAGTACTGTGCTTTGAGGCAGAAATGCTGAAATGCCACTGGACTAGCTGATTGTTTCTTGATGAATTCTGCAGTTTCAGAGACTCTGGGAAAGCAGCTGAACTTCAGCTCTGTTGAAATGTGTGTCTTGCTGGCTAAATGCTCCATGAAAGAGACCTTTCCTGTATTTTTTTGCATACCTCGCTAAGAACACCAGCACTCATCGATTTGACAAAAATAACAACAAGGAAGGTCAGTTTGGAGTAAAAGCACACAATGCACCAATTTAGAGCTGGTGAAAGGTGTCAGATGAACTTTCTAGTAAAACGCAGCAGCCTCTACATGTATTCAGTCCTTGAGAACACCAGTTGTGATGGTTGTTGATGGACTGGGGACTGAATCATTCTCTCCAATGGCTACTGAGCAGCTGGCTGGCTGGAAATGATGTTTAGGCACTACTGACTTGCAGGGGATTGGTGCCAGCCTTGTAAAAGCACAATCATCTAGTCCTTTCGATTTTGCCTTTTTTTTTTTTTCCTTCCTTTATGTTAGCCAGAAGCAGTGTGGCTACATACATCTTGAAACCAGAAAAAAGTCTGACCCCATGTTACTCAAAAAAGTAGTGTGGCTTGTCTTTTCTATTTTTTTTAATTGCAAAGCTTTGACCATTTTTAATTAAATGTGCTCTGCCTGCCTCATCCCTACTCCAAGCTAATATACTCTAAAATGCTTCTCTGGCTTCGTACAGCTCTTTTTAGCTGCTGATTTTGGTAAGCATCTTATTAATTGCCTGCTTGACGTGGGTGGTGGAGCTTCGTCTCCGAGTCTTGCCCTGGACCATCTTTCGACGCCGCACCTCACGACAGAGCTCATAGAAGGCCTCCATAATGTTGCCCTCTCCTGTGCAAGCAGAGCACTCATAAAAAGCACATGCTAGTTCTGTGGCCAGCTTTTCACCTTCCTCTGTGCTGACCTGCCTGGAGTGATCCAAGTCTGCTTTGTTCCCCACCAGGATCAGGGTGACGTTTTTGGGTTTTTTAACCTCATCCAACAAGTTCTTAAGTGGCAGCACTTCCTCAAAGCTGCCTCTGTCCGTGATGTCGTAAACCAGCACAAAGCCTTCACCCCATCGCACATGTCCTTCTTTCTGAATAGCGTCCTCCTGTTTCGAAAAGACAGACACCAGCCTTAGGAATTTCTTTTATGAAGGAGACACTAAGCCTTCAGACAGACGTTGGTCCTCCAAAGCCTGCAAAGCCATGTACATCTGCTTTACTTTATAATTTATGCATGTCACCTTTTTTATCACCTAGCATAGGAGATCTACTCTACCAAGGTGTCATGAGCTGCCTGTGGCAGGCTGGTAGCAGGCAATTGGAACAGGGTCTCTGTGGAATGATACCCAGCACAAGAACCGCATAGGACTGTGCAGTATGAGCACCTGCTATGTTTTGAAAGGAAGGGGGACCCAGCTATGAGAAAACTGCTCTTCCCTTTGGTGGGAATCATTGACTGAGGCTGCCAAGCCTCATCACTCGACTGTAGAAGTAGACTGACTTTGTGCATAGTAATAACATGTCATTGGGTTGGCCCTGAATCAAGGAATGAGAACAAAATAATTTTAATCCCAGAGTAAATGCTGACTTTATTTGTTCTTCCAGTGTTCAGAAACTCTAACCTGGGCCCCTTGCAGAAGGGTCTGGATCCAGCATGCTGGGTCCAGCAGCAAGCTGGTGGTGGTGGAGGAGGGGGAGCTCTGCTCAGAAGAAAATCTCCATCCTCAGAAGTGGAGTACACCTGCCACCACTGCACTGCTGCCATGACCGCACTCCCCTTCCCTGCTGTCTATCTGAGCCAAGGTATTGGATAATAGTACATGTACCCACGCACCTGACCAGCTGTATCTAGTATCTCCATGGAAACCACTTCATCGTCAATGGTAGCCTGGTGACGATATGTAGACTCTGAAATAAGAACACATACTGTGAAATATATTAAAACACAGTTTTGTTTTTTTTTTTTTTTTTGTATCTTTCTTACAGCGACGCCAGCACAGGACCTGAGATGTAACACACAAATTCACTAAATTTTATTTGTTGGAGCTCTTCCAGGCATCCTTGAGCACACTCAAGTCCTCCTTTACAGCGGTGACTATTTTACCGCTCCCCATATGGAACAACTCTTTGTTTCCCATGTCTTACACCTGCAAAGGGCTCTGCCTGTGGATGGTGCACTCTGTGCCAAACAAAAGGACAGTTTCCTACAGCAAAGAGCTGCAGTCCCTTTTTCATGTTTGCTTATAGGGAATGTTGCCACCTTTGAAACACAAATACCGCTACTCTCTAAGTATCCAGCTCAAAAGCCTATCATTGTGATCAAAACCAGTATGGTTGCAAATCAAGGAACCTAACCACTAAGCTCAGGCCTTACACTGTGATAAAATTACAGAACAGTTAGCTATTTTAGGAATGTCTCTTTGAAACATGCTGAAATCATCACATTCCCATCTTCTAGCAAGGGCTCAAGCAGTGATTTTCCTGTGTATGATTTATAAGGATAACCAGTGGGCATTAAGGATTCACACTATGCTACAGGAAAAAAAGGAACCTCTTTACTGTGTCCCTGGTTCTGGAACCAGGCAACTAATCAGAAAGCTAGTGACAAAAGGGCTTGTTTTATCTTAATGAGCTGATAAGTTAAATTTGATAGCATTTGACCTAAAACTTGGAAAATGATCTGTGCTAACATTCAAATTTATTACTGTTGCTAGCTCACAGATATCCTATATCAAAAGGCAAATGCGTGCGCTGTAAAACTGTGGCCAGTGACTACGAATGCTTTGTATTGTCAGAGACACAATTCTTTTATTTGGTGCAAATCTCCTCAATAGAAACAAAGGATATCTTTAAGGAAACACATTTCTTGAATTTGAACTTCTGAAAGGGCTCATGCATGGTGAATGCCTTTTTCTGTTACATATTTAAGAATGTCACCTCTTCATAGTGATGAATGTTTCAGTGCTGCCAGTGCTGCAAACACTCTCTTCCCAAACAAAAAATGTCACTTCCCTCCTGTGCTACCTTAATTGTTTTAAGTAGCACAGCTGCCTCTAATAGGCACAAATGGTCAGTTTAATTAGGCAGATGGCAAGCAACCTTGCTGTCAGGTTTCAGGCAATGAAGACTAGTTTTTCGGTTTTTTTAAGTCTGTATATACCCCTTCTGTTTAGTGTTGCAAGGCTGCTGAAGGAGCAGGAGTTCCACCTTTATGATCCTGAGGCTATACCTATGCAGCAGAGTGAGATATAGCCAAGTGTCTCAGTGGTATGTCTTACCTGTCCCTTCTGTATGCCCTCCTAGCTGCTGCAATTCCCCCAGGGAAATGCAGAAAAGCAGGACCTGACGTTTGGTGTGGAAACTGCAATGATACGCCTTCAGCAAGTTATTTCAGCAGCTAAAATGTTCAGTACTCTGTTGGTACTCCCTGTGTGGTGCTCCCCATCCAAGGTCGTTTAGGAGCTTATGCTTTGTTTCTTTGGGGGAGAGGGCTGTGAATAAGACACGGCTTTCTGAGTGAGTAATGTGATACTAGCTCCTTACTGTCTAGCCTGTGCAATGCTTAAATGGCTTCAACCATCTGGCCCTGCTTGACAACTAGCTGTTGTGAATCGGTCTATGCAACTTGCAACTACAACAACTTACTTGCAGCCTACCTGTGAAATGTCCTTCTTAGGAGGCAGAGTGTGGTAGGCCATACAGCTCTTCCTTGTGAAATGGGAGAATAAATCTCGAGAACTAGAGTTGTGCTTGCTGTGGAAAAGCAGCATTATTCTTAAATGATACTTGAGTTCTCAAAATAGGACTCTGGCAGCACTTTATGTTGCATGTTTAACACACTTTGGCTGCTTACGTTGGGATGGAATTTGATTCTGGACAAGTAGCACTAATTTGGGTCAGATTAGTGTAAATATATCTTAGTAAATGTGTCTCTGTTCCCTTGCTTTGGAATGTGCGGTAGCTGGGTGAATTTTAATGAGGAGTGTAAAACAGCTGGATGCTTAAAGCAATGTTTTGTGTAATCACAGCCATGGTTTCTCTTTCAAGGGAACAGAAACATTTGAAGAATCTGGTCGTCTTGCAAGTTACAAGCCTTGAAGTTGTGATTGCCAGTCTGTTCACATCGATCACAAGGTACTTCACAAATGCATTGCCTGGCTTTGGGATTTATTAATATAATTTTCCCTGTGGCACTCTGTTTTTTGAGACATGCAGCTAGAGAGAAATTAGATGTTTTGAGATATCTGCTGGATCCCTAACTGAAACCATCAACAGTGCAGGTGTCCAGTGTTTCAGCTAAGCACCGTTGACTCCTATTAGGGTTGATGAAGTGAAATAGGTGCTGGATATAGCTTGACTGATCTCTCTGCTGGGATGAATCACACCTCAAAAGCACTTAGAAGTCTAAAATTGGTCAGACGAATCCAGGCTGTAAATGTTTTATCCTTGCATCATCATGGTCTAGTAGAAAGTGCAAAGTGTAACACTGCCAGCAGCCCTCCTGATATAGGCTCCCAAGACAGCCATAGACAACTTTCTGAGCTTCAGAATACCATTTGCACCAGGTGACGCCTATATATTAGATCTATAGCTATATGACTAAAACCTCAAAGTTGTGTTTTGCTCTCATAGACTCAGTGTCAAAACTGCCAGCCTCAAAGCAGACCTAGGGAGCTGCTGCTGCTGCTGACTTGAGCTGTGGTGTGCTCGACCTTGTTAATGCTGTGGCAATACAGTAGTCATATTTGGTGGTTTGCTGTTTCAATGTAAGTAAATCTGACCTGTTCTTCTTGGTTTGGGGTTGTGCTATGCTTCTATTCATATTCCCAATAACAAGACCAAAGGTGCTGATGAGAGTGGCTTGGGAAGCTGGTGTCAGATTTCAGGGTCCCACTTGGTTATAAAGCTGCAATCCCCCAGCACTCTTGCTGTACAAAGCACTCTGGTTCTCACAGTCCTAGCGTTTAAAAAAATGAAATATATTCCAGAAACTTTTTGAGCTATCAAAAGGCCTGAGAAACATGTTAGAAAGTGGTAGCAGTTGGTTTGGTTTTGAGTCTATCATGTATTGCCACAAAAATTCATTAATAAGAACTGGATAAAATTTTCAAATTACCATAGCTGCTGAATAGTTATGGAAATAATGACTGGGGGGGGGCTCTGTTGATAAGCATGTTACAAATCTCCCTAATCTTCTGAACAATATTTTTTTTAAAAATGCCGAAAAAAACCCCTGTTAAACTTAAATAGAGAAAATTTTGAAGCCCAGGATCCACAGGCTCTCTATGGATATGATATTCAGTCACAGCTTGACCACATCACATCCTTGTGCTATACTTATTGTAACATGTTTAATAGAGTTTTGGCCTGTAAGACTTAGCTGGTAATTTATCAAGCCTATTTGTCCAGGACTATTCTGATCTATTGAATGTATGTGTTCCAGAAGATTATATTTCCAAAAGAAAAAACTATTATCTAAGAAGTAATTGCTAGATCATGGTTTATATTTGCAGTGATGTAAAAAGCTGTAGTGATGCAAAAAGCTGTTTTCAGTACCTGTTTATTTTGAACAGGTAATACATATCAGAGGTATTTCACAGCTCTGGAAGGAAATAATGCATTGGAAGGGTTTATGGCTTTTAGTAAGAGTAGGTAAATTGGCTGAGATAGAGCAATGACATACCATTTTACGTGTAAATTTAAGGAACAGCCTAGTATCTTTTGATCGCTTTTAAGTACAGAGGAACACAAACTCTGTTTCTACAGAGAATTTTAGTTCATTTTTGTCAAGAAATGGTAATAAAACTAGGACATTAAAAAAATTCTCTAAGAAACTTTGGTCTCATGGTGGTTTTTGGCCAGTTGGATTTGAGAACTTCAAGAGATGTAGAGAAAGAGATTCTGTGTAATAATTATAGCTGAGTTTCCAGACCAAAAAGCTACAGCTAATAGGAATGAACTTCGAAGTTATGGTTAAAGTCTTGTCTGATGTTAATGCAGCAGTATGTTTAAAAGACTAAATTTTCCCATATTTATTTCTGATTACTTAATAAAGGTTCTGTGTTTTTGATTGGTTTGTTTTGTTGTGTGGGTGGCTTTTTTTACTAAACTCCCTGTTCGTTTAGCCTCCTGCAATCTTTGACGTCCATCAGGATGGAACCTGTCTCTCTCACATTTGAGAACAGTGACTTTGACAGCCTATTACGATAACAGTTTACCTGCATTACTAACCCTGGCGCTGCTTGGTATGTTCTCCAGAGCCTTCCTCCAGCTTGCCTTTGTGAATTCTGCCCCCCCCCCCCCTGCATTTCCTTGCTGCTTTTCACCTTTTAGAAAGCCCCTGCAAGTTGAACATACCCTCCTCAGAAAGTCTTTCTTCCTTCTTCCACCTCAGCTCCTCTCAAAACTCAGCTGAATGTATCATTTTACATCTGGCTATTACTCCATCCATTATTAACTTTACAGGAGGGTTTTATCCTGCAACTATTGGTAGTTTCACAGGAACCACAGCTCTGCCCTTGTGTATTTAGAATATCTTTCTAATGCTAATGCAGTGCATCCCCATGTGTGTCTTTATTAACTGATACTACAGACCCCAGAATAAGCATAGTTGGGTTGTTTATCAATAATATCATCAAATGATATGCCGTACATTGTTATTGCTCTCATTATCATGTGTAAAAGAGCAAAAAGAGTTAAAAAGTTACTGAAAGGAAACTCAGACTCCAACAGATCTGGTGACTGGACCTGGACTCTTCAGTGTTGTGTTCCACATGTGTACCTCCAAGAGCCAGGAAATAGAGAAGGAAAAGTTCTACCTGTGATGTGCTTTATATGTATGACTATCGTATTACACAAACATTCATGTCCAGCCACAAATTCAAACCAAAATGTGTATGAAAGAAGGTATTTGTTTGCAGTGATATTTAATTCAGCTCTAGGGGCTGTAGCCTGCTTCACATTCAGTCTGCTGTTGTGAATGCTGCTTTTGGAATTGATATAGCGATGTGCAAAGGAGTTTCCTTTCTAACATCATTTTTAGGTTTTTTGGCTACAAGGTTGCATTTGCTGTAATCAGAGTGGTGACTGCTGTACAGCAAGTATTCCCAAACTAGTCAGATTAAAACTGAGTAAAAGAAGTGATGTGGGAGGCACTGCAGGCAGCGAGTGTGCCCTAGCTTGCCGAGCTGCTCTTCATTGCTGTTTTCATTCCAAGGCAAAGCTCTGAAATATTTCCATCCTGAAAGCTTTGCTAAAGTCAGGTTTGGGTGGAGGGTAAAGACCCTATTACTGCCTCTGCAGAGGCACAGGGAGAACGGCCCAGTGTCTGCTTTGGGCAGTCAGCAGGCATGTGCCTTTGCATAAGCCAAGCTGTGGGGCTGTCCCTGGCCCATGCAGATAGGCACAGACTATTAGCAGGTCACCTTAGAAGACACTCCATGTACTGTGGGGACCCATGGGGGACAAAGGACACTCTGTGGAGCACAAGGACACATGCAAAGGAAAAAAAGTTATTAAAGTATGAAATATGGAGAACAAATTCAGAGGAAATGAGGCTTCATTAGGTCTGTTGCCCAGTAAGCAGCTTAGTTTTTATCATAAAAAAGTGGGAAGGAAAATAAATGCCTATTGCATGCATAGCCCCGTGACTATAAAGGTCTCATCTTTGTATTGAAAGGACTTGTTGCATGCCCAAAATTTGCTCTTTAGGTAAAACAGGAAGGAAATATAAAACTAGCCTACAGAAAAACATTTTTTCTTGTTGATATTTGCAATAAATAACATATTTTGGCCTCCAAAAAGAAATCCTACAATACAGTTTTCTTGAAAACAACTCTAAACTTAATGGGAAGTATTTCTATTTGTTGGCTTCTGCTGCATATGATTTTTCTCCTGCATGCAAAGAGGAGAAGGGGAGTGGTGTTCCATTTCCTTTCCTATAGGTTCTGTCTTTACCCAACTTTTCCAGAGATAGGCAGAGAAAATGTGTGCAGATACTTGGGAACTGTGTTCATTAAGGCATGCTAAAATAAAACCAACAAAGGCAGAGCAGTGCTAACCAGTTGGGAGCAAGCTTCAAGGCTTTAACTTTTGTTGTTATTGTTTTGTGTGATTTTTTGTTTGTTTTGGTTTTCCTTTTTGTTGTTGTTGTTTTTGGGTTTGTGTTTTCTTCTGATTTAACTTTCCCACCAACACTAAGCAGAGGCATTAGTTCCTGGTGGGAATTATGCCCATGACAAGTTTAAGTCTAAATAAACCATATTTTGCTACATTTTTCTGTTTGATTGTGGCAAGAAGTCTTTGTTAGTGAAGCTGTGAGTTTCACCTTACTTCTGCCAGTATAAATGAAAACTAACCAGCGAGACTTTTCTCACACCTAAAACAAGCAAAACAAAAGCCTGCTCTCCTGAAGGTGCAAAAGCAAGCACTGGAAACTTCTGCTCATCTGGAGAACATTTCAGGATATGATGAGTAAGAAAAGTAGGGGCAAAATATTTTGCAGATGTAGCTACAGCAAGAGCAACCGCTGACATTCCTGATTTTTGCTGTCTGTTGAGCTACCGTAAAAAGGCAATATTTTTATTAATGGCACCATGAATATCTTCGCCTTGAGACTCATATGAAAGAAAACAAACCACATTTTCAGATAACTGCTTCCCATGTTATTTTAAGCATCTTCCTCTGCTGTTCTCAATTACATTCCCATCATTGACCATTTTAGAAGCCAGTGTTGGGGGTTTAAGGTGCTCTAGGCCATACCAGTCCATTTCCTTACAAACACCTCGGAGAAATTAGGAAAACGTTCATGGCTCATTGCCATAATACATTCAGTATAAGTTCCTACTGCTAAGGAGTATAGTAAAAATTATATATAAAATGTGTATCAAGTTAAGCAATGTTTCAACTGTTTTGAAGCGAAGAAAAATAAAAGCCCAGGAAGATAACTAGTAAGGCACAATTTTGACTATTGAGGGCTGAATCTGTTAAGCACTGAGGCAGAAGAAATGAGTAATTTTGTTATTAAAAATTGAAGATGTTAATAGCTAGAGTCTGGCTTGAAGATAAGGCTGTTTTCCAGCAATTTATTAAGCGTCTACACATTTGTCATGGTACTCCCTGAAACACAGGTTGGCAGCCATTCCTCCTAGCCCCAAATGGTTGGTTACCATTACATCTTTCTTTGGCTGAAAGCCCATACTGGACCACATATGTTATTTCTAGCTTGTGCTTGGATAAGCTGTAGTTGTCAACATGGGTGTTCAGATGAAATATGCAGAAGTTAAAGTTCTGCAAGATGATGGCAGAATTCTCTCCTCTTTTGCTCGTTGTGGAAAATAGTTATTTTTAATCTTGAGCATGTTGATGATCTGGTCTATAGTACTGTGGAGACTGCAGTATCCTGCTGTGCAGCAGGAGGATGAGAGGACTGCGATGGGAGGCTTCTCCAGGCTGCCTTCCTCCTGGGGCTGCTGGTTTGTCAACCTTTACACCCTAGGACTGAAGGCACCATCAGTTAATGATTTATTAACGCTTATTTTAGTATGGCCCCCTTTGCTAAAAGTTCTGTTTGCTGTCTGGGCAGTTTCTCTCTCAGCTGTGCTGCTGGGAGTTAGTAATTTTATGGTAGAGGCAGGCAGTAAACCTTCAGGAGTGTTAAGACAAACTTGCTGAGTGAGACACAAGTCAAGAAAACTAGAAATCTACAATACACAGAGACATGTGGTTCTTCAACTTGTGATCTGCAGCAGTGAAAGCAATCCTGGGGATAAAGAGTTTGTATTGAGACAATATTCCAGCTGTCCAGACAATGTGTTAGCTGAATAAACCAGAGAGCAAAGACAGTCCTTGAGAATTGTTTTTGGACCTGAGCTCTCTTTCATGGCTGCATGGGTGAAAAATTAGCCCAGAAAGATAGTTCTTGCATCTTCTTTTGCTACAGTAAATTATTCTTAGTGAGGTCTTGGCTCCCTCTGCTAAGCTGTTTCTGGTTATCAACCATTTTGATGGAAGCTAGTTTGGATATATTCCCACTCCACTCTGTTTATGTTGTTTGTACAGATCTGTGCATATCAGGTGCAGAAAAGAAACTCAGGCTAGCAATATTTGCTAGGGTTGTATTGTTAATTACGTTATGTATGGTAACTCCAAACTTCCCTTGTGGTCCCTCAATGATACCGTTTTGCTAACAGAACCCCCAGCTACAGATGTGGTTATATAGGCAAAACTACCCTTCTAATGTGAAAATAATCTCCTCGCAACGAGCCTTCCAATGGGAAAAGCCTTCTTGCCAACTTAAACAATATCTTCACAAAGTGATTTCTGCTGCTCTTGCCGCAGCAGTGAAATTTATAAGTCTTGAGTTGGTCTATAGGAGATGAAGTTCTGTGCTGTGCGATAATTCAGGGCACTAACAGAGGTGTCTGTCTCCCTCCCTCAAGTACTTGTTTACCTAGTGTAACTTTCTGCAGTCTTTGGCTGTAGCATGCTATACGGGAGAACGATGCTGTCATGGCCTTTTCATAATCAAGCTGGTGGGGCAGCAGTTTGTACCACCTTATCTCCTATCTTTGCTGCTTTACTGATACCTACCTGTGTTTGATGGTGTCTTATGGGCTGTCTGTATGTTGCATTATATAGGACTTTATAGTTTTTTTTTTCCCCTCCCAGTTGAAAAAGAGTAAACAAAAACCTGAGTGACTTAAAGAAATTGTGAAATAGTTGGAAACAATACTCTTTGAAGATCTCACTATTAATCTAATAGTCTAGAAAAAATATTTTTTCTTAAGACTCATGTTTCTTTATGGTTACCTCTGCTCCTTCCAAGTAATGAATAGTCTTTTCTCTGTCCCATTCAAATTAAACTCCCATGCTTTCTGTCCCTCTTTGCCTTCATAGGTGGGCCAGTCTGTCATGCACTGTTCTGCTGATAATCTGCTCAGAGACAGTTTTCCTTTCAGAGGATTAGCAAAGTTGTATGAAATACGTGAACAGCTAGAGAAAGACATCTAGGGATAGTGTGAGAAAGTCAAGTGACTTTTAGAAAGGTCAACAAAAACATTAACTCCTTGGTTGCTGTTATTTTATAAGTAGACTTTTGTTTAAAGCACCTTTGATATGTGAGTCTTTAGGAGTACCAGTTACTTAAAGGATTTACAACCCTTCTATGAGATGAAGGGTTTTGTATGTGAGAAGCAGAGGCAGAGAGACTGTGGGCAACAAATCAGTGACAGAATCAAGAAAAGAACTGAGGAACCTGTCTCCTGCACTTCCTTGGAGTTTTATTTGTTTGGGTTTTTTTTCCTCTGTAGTGCAAAGGTGGATGTCTTAACTCCCTGCACCTCAGAAAGCACCTGATTTTTCCAACTGTACATAAAAATGATAATTCAGAACAAACGACAAAACCCAGTTCATAATCTCCTCTTTTTTTAAAATCTTAGATATCCCAGCTTTGTTTCTAGTTAAGCAAATTGTTCTGATTATGGTAGAACAAAAAAAAGTGTTTTAAAAAGCACCCACATCGTAGCTACAGCTACGATGAATTTTCTTATTTCATCATTTGATCCAGGAGATTCTCCCTGCATATCATGGCTCATGGAAGCTGGTAATTTGCTGTTGCCCATGAAGTATTCTGCAGGCCATCAGTGCTGTCTGTCTACTGCTGTGATGACTCTTTGGAATTCCTTCTCCTTTTTTGCCCCCCAGGAAAATATAAATTTACCATTTCCCTTAATGACTTATTCTGATTTAGCATCTCCAATTTAAAAAGCAATTAAATACCACTTGTTTGATGACAAACCACAAACCATCTTTGAGGTCAGGTGAAGGCACCCTAAATTCTGGGCACTCCCACTAGTTTGTGGGGGAAATTCCTGAGATCCAGACTGTTATTCTTATTTACCGGCACGGAGGAGAACAGCTATTCACAGCAGCCTTGAAAATCGTGGTATTAAGTCCTGGGTCACTGAGGTCTATGGGATTCCTACATTCAGGCCAAGAGTTTACCCACAGAGGGTAGGTGGTCAAATAAAGGTCTTTGCACCTCCACCTTGAAACTCATCCCCATGGAGCATGTCCATCCCTGAGATGATGCTGGCTGGCAGGTGTTAAGCCTGGTTTTGTGGCAGCAGTGAGGCGGTCAAGCCCCGAGAGGACCACCTGCAGCGGCGCTGCTGCGAGGGTGGCTGCTTGCAGGCTGCAAACTCTTGCTGAGCCAGGCAGCCTTGGTGGCAGGCAAATTGTCAGCCTGCTGTCACCCTTTTCTTGGCAAGCACAGTTGAAATGGCACATAGGAATGCTTGTTTTTGTGCTTCCATGAATCTCTTAATAGAGCCAAACTGACATATAGCACAGATTTCCAGTTCTGTATTAAATCCACAGCGAATGTGTTGCTTATGTTGGTGAAGCGCTTTTAGGCTGTGTCTTAAGTGGTGCCCTAACCAGGCCAAGTGATTTTAGGCCTTCTAACACCACACTGAATTTGCTTAGTGATTTGTGAGTCATGTTCTAGATAAAAAAACCATATAGACGTTAATGAAATCTGGTGAAATCCATGTGGTAACCCAATTCCCTTTCTCAGTACATATTTAACAAGCTAAAGAAGACTAAGTTTAATGCTGAATTCATATATTTAATATTTAAGAAAACAACTGTGTGTATTTTTTCAAATGGGCAGTTCCAGCCTATTTCCACATAGAGCTCTTTCACTGGGCCTTCTAATTCTGTTGCACGTGTGGGATAGTTGTGGGATTTATTATAAATACAGATTGAAAGTGGAAACTCATTTGCTCTGATAATGCCAGGTAACCACTTAGATAATGCCAGGTAACCACTTAGTCTGAGTGATTAAGCACCTTTTTAAAAAAAAGCAATTGAAAAATAAAAACATGCCAAGATGATGATGGTGACTTGCCAGTTAAGCAGAAATGGAGAAGTTAAGGGTTGACGGTTAATACTCGCCTGAAAAATGACCTTTGTTGCAGTTGTTACCCCTTGGCTGAGAATAGTAAAATAAAAAGCAGAGTGATATACACGTTTTTGTGAAGATGCAGATGTCCTACCAATGTTTGCACAGATCCAACATCATGCACAAAGGTGGCATAGCTGCAAAGCCCTGGCTTCAGCAGCTACGTATGTGCCAAAGCTTGCAAGATTCAGTGATGCTCCTCCCGCCAGAAAATGTTATTTTTGTGGTTTGTAATTTGGCTCCTGCAGCTACAGCGGTATATCCAGATGCTGCTAAAAATACGGTCCTTCATTTTCTTCTGGCAGGTTAGAGTAGTAAAGAATATTTATAAGGTGTGTTTTTCCTTTCCAGTTAAAACGTGCCACCCTTGAATAAAGAGGACAAGGTTTTTTTTACCCTGATGCTTACTTTACGGTAATGTTGAATTTCCATCAGGCCTTGTACAGCTTGGTGAAAGCTTTCCTAAAAATAGGAATTATCTGGGGATTCCTTGCATCAGAGGGCTAATGGGTGGTTGAAAACTTGACATAAGAAATAAACCATAAATATGACATTTTTGTCACGGCCCTGGTGATTTTTTGCAAAACCTCCTGTTGCTTAGTAGCTAGATAGTTTGCATCTGTTTTATCCTGCCCTTTCAAAATTACTTGGCAAAGCTGCTTATTCTCCCTGTAGCGTAAATGGGTCTCACTGACACAACTTAAGCTTGAGCTTTTTTACATTGCTGGAATATGTAGATATCCCTCTTTCCACCCAACTGCCAGTTCATTACCGCTAAGAAGAAATGAATCCATTCTGCTAAAACTTCTCAGTGGCTTCAGCTCAGTGATGTTTACAGGTAACTGGACACTAAATCACCACAGGATGATAAAGACAGAAATGTATTCTTTCAAGCACTCTTTCTCAAAGCTTTTGGAGGTGCAGTGCCCTTCTGGCTGTTCTCTGAAGTCCTGAATAGTGGTTAGAATTTTAGGAGTTTTCTTTTTTTTTTTTTTTTCCCCTGAACACTTCAGACCTTCCTTTGAATCCCATTGTGATCCATAGTTTGAAAAAAGAATACTTTAAAAAACAATCTCTGGTGGGCAGCTTTCACCAGAGATTACTGTGATTAAGAAATGACTTACTGACAAAAGTTCATTAGCTTTTGAATTTCTCAAACCTTTTCCTCTGAGCAACTTAAAGCAGTTAGCTTCGCAGTAACTGTAATATATAATTTAAGCTTTTATCCTCTAAACTGAATGAGAACGTAGAATTCAGTAAGTCAGAAGAGATTTAATGTTTGTTTTATTGAGATAGGACTGTTGTCTGCATGAAAGGTTTCTGTGTTGCAAACAGAAGATGATTAGATTCCTGAGGGGCACGGTTAATTTGCAGTTGTATTCATTTGTAAAACAGAAACAAATGTCAAGTCTTGCACACCGAAAAGGGCACAGGGCCTTCATAATGGGGCAAAAAATAATAAACCTTGCAGCTTGCTAATCGCTTTGTGTGCTTAAGCAAGGCTACAAGGATACTTTTGTATGCAGTGCCCCTGTAAGAAATTGATGAACATGGACTATACTGAGACAAAATGCTTAATATACTTCTACCATTAAGTTCTTAAAAATATGTTTTAGTTATAGAGATGTGAAGTACTAATACTACTAATAATAGAATATTATACTGAACATCCCACTGTGCGGTACAAGGCAAGTGACATATAATTCACTGAAGAATACATTGATATTAACAGATAAAAGAATGTATTTGAGTTCGCGTTGTTCAGTGAATTATTTTCCCAATATGAGATTTCTGATATCTGTCATTTCTACATCTTACCAGATGAAAGTACTTAGTATGATACTGAATACTTTGCTTTGTTGAAAGGGCTGCCTAGGTTTTGCAATAAAGAGTATTAAACTTCTGTCTTTGTTGTTGCTGTGCAAGTTTATGGTGTTCTCTGTTTCTTTAGTGAGACCTCTGAAAGAAGCTTAAGAAAGAAATAGGTATTTAACTGTGTGATCTGTATCTAAGCCTCCAAAGAAATGTTAGGAAGAGGTGGCAACTGATTGCAGGAGAAAAGGAAATTTCCCAGCCCCTTACTTCATGCGCGAATCAGTTCTGAGGTGTCAAAGGTGCCTTCTAAGATGTTAATGCCTCATCTCACACTTCTTGGCCTGGATTTTCCCTGGTGCAGAGCATTCAAATATTTGCTAACTTAGGAAATACCGAGTAATCGGACCTTGGCCCAAATTTTCAAATAAGGCTTCTAATTCAGAGCAATTGTTTGAAGGGTTTTTTGAGATATCTGTGCCAGCTTCTCCAAAGTGCCAGACCCAACACAGTGATGTGGGAGCAGTGGAGGAGACATGTTCCTTTTGATGCCTGGTGTTCCTATCTGGTCACCCAAAAGGTGAGACGCAATGTATGTTTGAAAGTGAGGACAAAAAAATGCTTCTAAGGATAGGTAGAGTGACTGTAAGTACCTAAGTTTTTTTTTCCCCTTGAATTTTTGAGATCTGCATCCCAGCCATCTTATTCTCTAGCAGCTGATGTTTGGGTTATCCAAAAGCAGAAAACTGATCGCATGCTAAATAATTTTCAGAATGAAATAGTAATGCAATGGCTTCCAATGGCAAAATTCCCACTGACTTCTGTGTAGGCAGAAATGTGCCTCGTGTATTAATTCTGCTTTCGTTTTGAGTGCGTTACTGCTTCTCTGTTCTGCCATCTTAGGTAAAAATTTGTTCCAGCTTTAAATGACCATAGAGAAGCTTTTTACAGCAAATTTAAAGGTTGACTGAGGCTTGGAATTTTAACTCTATGACTTTCCATTACTTCAGGCATGCTATTATATACAGCGTACCATTTGTACAGAATAAAATGCAACTTACCTAGCGTTGGGTCATATTCCCAGATGAACCGTTTGGTCAGGAAGCGTACAACAAGAGCTGGAGGAACAAAAATACAACATTGAGATGCACAAGCCATCAACTCATCTGTTTTTTAAAGCTTTCCCAGCAAACTTTTCTGTGTCAATGAGCATGTAGCAGCTCCCCTGAATGGTAAGCAGAATTCAGTGTTGTTTATTGCAGCAGTTGAGACCTTTTCTCTGTTTGTGGTCCACTTTACGCTTTTGGAGGGGGGAAAGAAATGAAAAAACCAAACTCTTTACAGTGTTAATCATCTACCCACGTAACAATGCAGGACAAATAATACCAAGAGGTTTTTCTATGGTAGTCTCTAACTTTTTTTCACTTTTTTTTTTTTTTTTGTTACAATAGCTTCTACCATTAAAAAGCCAAAACAACCCCATTTACAGTGCTATGAGCAGATGACCTTTGAAAAACACGTTATTTTGGATGCTCTAGATTTCCAATAACCAGTGGAAAAAAAAAGTTGGCACTTTTTGAACCAGGATGCTTTGAAGTTTCCAAACTAGGGGTGTTCAAAATAATTTAATTCTTGAAAACTTTCCCTTCAGATTTTAAGCCTTGTAAGGTAAACATATAATCGGCTAAATAGCTTTCTTCTGTATTTTGGCATGCCTGCCTTGCAACAATTTATCTTCCATGTTTTGCCCACTTGTCACTTAATGCCGTCAGCTGTAATATTTTAAAGCAATGGTCAACAAATGCTATTAATGAATTTGCAAAAGTAGAAAAAAGCTTTTCATTTTGGACCACTGGATAACTAGTTCTCGGTTTCAGTTTATGGGCTAAGATCTTGCTACTTATGTTCTTACATTTAATTTTTTCTATCCTTCCACCCTCCTTTAAAAACAACCTATAAAGGCTTTGTCAGGATATTGATTATGTTCTAATTTAAAACTAAGCAGTGCCTTGAATTTCTAGTGGTGTAAATGAAGCGTTCACCACTGCCAACTATTTAAAATCCTTTCTGTGTTTCTAAAATGGAGCTAGAGATATCAATGCAGTAGCTATGATTGCAGTGATTTCACCTATAGGAAAAGTTTTCCTTGTCAGCCCTACAGGATAGTTCCATTCTTCTTTCAGTTGCAGACAGACAGTAAAAGGTGACAGCTTAACCCATTTCTGATCCTTTTCAAAATTAAAGCCATGAGAGTGCCCCACATACTGGATTTCTGTGCCCAAGAGCAGGACAAGGCAACGCTCTGCAGAATAAATATAATTAATTAAGCTTTGTTTAATCAGAACCTATTTTTTAAATACAATCAGAACATCAGTTTTAAGGAATATGTAACTATGCTTCACACTTGGATGGGTAATAAGAAGTTGATCCTAAGGAAATGAGATCACTAAATAAGAAGAAATTTTAAATTGGTGTTATTTTAAGTTTGTATTTTCCTTAGGAAATCTTATTTTTTAATTTTATTAGCTTTTGCAGAAATGCTCTTCTTGGCCCTCGGAGTGAATGTGGCAATTCTTAGCCAAAGTAACTTTTCAAGTCGTTGTCTAATGTGGGTGTCATTATTCTTCAAGATCTCCACGTAGCTTATTTTCCATCCATGATCATGTCTGCACCAGGACTTTTTTCCCCACATTTTACCTCAGCTGGAATAGTTTAAACATCTTGATGTTTCAAAAGTTTGGTCATGACTGTTGTCTAATTGCTAGTAATTGCTTCTCTAATTGCTGGTCAAATACACAGCATGGGGTTTTTTCCTTTTTTTTTTTTCTTTCTTTTTCTATTTTAACTGGGGAAGTGATGGAGGGTAAACATTTTCCTGACATGCTTTCAGAAGACTCCTTACCACCTTCCTTTTCAAGAACAGATTTTAAAAATGCTTTCTCCTTTCACGGTCATACTCTGAAGAAGAGGCAGTGATGTGCTACCTGTGTTGCAGTGCCTTACCCTGTACCTCTACCTGGAGTTGCTAATGGAGAGAGAGAAAAGGTGGAAGACAGTGCGGGACCCTGTCCAACTATTTTCGTATTTAAACATGCTCCACTTATAGTTATGATAACCTTGTGCTTGTAGATGGAAATTGCTGGAGAGGAGGGTCAAAGTGATGAAAGGGACTGGAAGGAAGTCTGTCAAGCACTAATGTCTGAAACAGGTGATAGAGCAGCAGCTCTGAAGAAAAAGAGGGAGAAGAGCTGTTTTGGAAGTAGCCCAAAAGAAGGAGGTGAGAAGGTGACAAGTGATAAGAAGGAAAGGTAGAACTGGGCCACAGCTGGTGAGATGAGCCTGGGAGAAGAAAGGTACAGCTATGTACACAAGATGAAATGGTATGGGTGTTGAGTGCTACAGCGGCAAAGAATTCAAGATCACAGATGTAAGCCCTGGTGAGGAGGTAAAAAGTAGGTTGTATTCTTCTCCAGCAGGGAGGCTTGTATGCAGCAATAACAAATGATCACGTATGCAGGAGGGAGCTGGGGAAAAGAAAGGAAGGGTAGGAGGCGGCTGGCACACATAGGGCCAGATGGCAATTAGTCTCCCTTGCTGGCAGGTCTCAGCGGGGAGCACAGCAAGCCCAGCGAGTCGCTCGCTAGGCACTGCCAGTAATAAAGTACTTGCATAAGGCTTGCTTGGGCCTGGTGAAAGGAGGAAAATGCCACCCCAGCGCAACCCCAGGTAAGAGGGGAAGTGTCATCTTCAGAGCCATGTAGTCTGTGCCAGTTTTGGGGGAAATGGTCACAGCCCATCCTATGGAGCTTTTCAATTCCACTCATTCTTACAAGGCTGAAGATTAGCAGCTGCATTTCACAGATGGGGAATGTGAGATGCTCTTGATCCAGTGTCTGTCCCGTTTATAACTACTGCAGACTACTTTGGATGGGAAATGTCTTCACTTTTGCTTAGCAGATGGGTGCTTAGCAGATGGGGCCCTGACATCCAGTTGAGTATTAAAACAATGTATGTGACACTGCTATCTCATGACACTAGTCAATGAGAGGAGAGCTGGGAAGGGCATCCAAGTGCTTGGGCTGCCAATCCACAGACCACTTTGCTGGCTTGTGCCGCCTGCCCTAGCAATGGTCCCCCTAGTGCAGGGGTATTACTGCAGAGCCATTTTGTTTATGTTGAGCTCCCTTACTGCCAGATTACATCACTTTTTAGTAAAATAACTTCTGTCAGTGGAAGAATCAGAAGTAAGGACATTAGGAAGTCACTACACTCAGAGCTGTAGCGCTCAGATTTCTGCTGCTGGCATAAATGATGCTTCAGGCAAAGCAATAAAATTTTTCCATGTCCTTAGCAATGCTGCATAGAAACAGTTGAGATGGGCATTACTTCCTTCTCACCTTAGCAAAGGTGTGTGACCCTGTTTGACCCACCAGCCTTATTTAGACATGCTTAACTCTAATACTAATAATTAATGTGCCAAAAATAACCCAACACACTAAAAAAAATAAAATCCAAATGCTGGGTTTTGGCTGAAAGTAATGTTGAGGTTGAGAATGTGTGAAATGCATTATTTTTTTTTATTAAATTAGGTGACTAATGCCAATGTTCATATTAAAATTACCATTTCCAGTGCTTATCCTCAAAGAAGATCAAATGTATTTTGAAATAGGCAGGATTTGGATCAATGCAGTACCTAATAGGAGTGAATTTCATGGTCCTCCACTGACACCAGTCCAGGCTGTTCCCCAAACACTTGTGGAATAAGAGAACATGCAGGATTAGAAGATAAGAATCTCCAACAAACTGCAATTCGGATTCCTGCTGTGTTTTTCGGAGACATGACCATTACCTAAGGGAATTGATGTAATGTCCCAGCAAAGGAAGAATAGGCTCATGTCTCTCTCTGCCTTTCCTTATGAACTCCCTTCCAAGTCAGCTGTTTTGTACAGGGTTTATATTAGGGCAGAACTTGGCCCAGGACTTTCATTCACTCATGTTTAAACATTCTGCCTTAGAAGTTATTCTTGGAGAAGAAACATGACTATCTGTCAAATACATTTGCAGTGTAACTCCACTGAAGACAATGAAGTTATATCAGGAATTAACTTGGCATATAAACTGAGATTATCAACCATGTAATTAATCAGTTTCTTTGGGACTCAGCTTTAAAAATCTTAGTCCATATCTTTTGGAACATTTGTTTTTGTGGTGTTTCGCTTCTTGCTTTAGATCTTTGTTTGGATTTAGTAACATATAAATGCTCTGGCTAAATTTACAATCTGCCTCAACACATATCTTCATGAATTTGTTATCGTTCCAGCTAATACAAGCTGAGCTTTTGGGGAAAGAATGGAAGCAGGGTTTTATTTGAAAAACATCCCCCTTCCCCAAAAGCTACACAGTTCAAAGTTATTCTAAGAAAAATAACAGTTCTCCACAGTGAAATAACTGTATGATGACTCTTTTATGCCATGAGAATTTTCAGCTATAAAAATGGTCTGAAAGTAGTCCCATTATTTAACTTATCAACAAGTCCATTCCTGGTGCCATGATGATGTGTCATCAGTAAACCATACTTGGCAGGAAACACCGGAGTGGCTAAAACCAGAGGTTATAATGATCAAAAGTCACTTTCACAAATGAAGTATTTAATTTTTTTAAAACATATTTTTGTTAGAGAGTTCACCCCCCAATCACTGTCTTGGAGGCCCCTCATGTATTGGAATTTCAGTCCCCTTGGAGCATGTGGTGAGCTCCAGCCTGCAGGATGGCAGTGCCACAGGATTCTGGCATGTGCTGCCTCCTTCAACAGCTCTGTGTCCAGCTTTGGGAAGTAACGGTTTGTTTTAAAGGCACTACCATGTGAATTTAATTTGCTCCTGAAAGTGCAGGTTGTTTGGGGGAGGGGGGTAGTATGGATGGGTTGGGGAGGGGGCGGTGGGGCAAATATGAACTTACTACGCAGAGTCCTTTCCTGATCCTGGTACGTCATAGATGTAACCATGATTTCTTGCTCTGCGTCTGTGGGCCTGGGTTTGACTCAATTTTGACAGTATCTACAGCAATTCAGTGATGTGGGGATATGAGTGCTGAGTGAGACATCAGCAGAGGATTTCTCTGCCTTCCCTCCTCTCTTGGTTTCTTCACTGTGGTCACTTATGTTGAGACCTAACGTGCTTGTAGTAAACTAGAAGGTAAATTTAATGGTGCAAACCAAGATCAGTGGGGGGAAAGGAAGAACTATATGAAGTATAAAAATGACCTGTTTTACATTGCCTTGCTGTCTCAAACTCTGCATGTTTTCTGCATATTTTAGTCACCGTCTTAAGCAGTGAACTGTTCAGAGAAATTACTGTGTATGCTTGTATGTTTTTCCTGTAACAGCACAGTGAGGTCCTCCACTTGACTGATGATATAAATAGCAAAAGTATATATACTTTTGCTATTTATATATAAAAGTATACACTTTTTAATATACTCTGTATATATTGCTATACAGTGCATATATATAACAGCATATATATACACCTCTGTGAGTATATATACACTGTGTAATAGTAAATACAGATTAGGATTCAACAGCTTTATGACAAAATGTGTTGCTGTTCCCTTTTGGAGGTTATGTTGCGAAGTGTAATATAAGCAGTTTTTCTTCAGTGGTAGTTATGTGGGCTACAGTTCTGTGGACCCAAATCTGAATATCAAAAATGGTTCAAAAGTCTTTTTATTATGGTGGGTTATAAAGGGACTGGAATACCTGTCTCAAATCTATACCTTCATCCCTGCTGCAGGATCATGGATGAAACCAGCATCCCATGTTCAAGTACTTTGAAATCACTAACATACTTTCAAATGTCAAGCTTAAGCACTGTATATTGGATTTATTTTTACAGTAAATAATAGTTTACATGCTGAATATGCACGTAGCAGGACTCCAAAGACTGCTTCAGATTCTAATTTAATTAGATGTCAATAACTGACCTTCTTTTGACAAGCTGTTTGGAAGGACTCTGCTATTGTGGAAAAGACAGAGACCACAGTTGTACTCATTTGTGTTTTCTAGCCAGTCTTCATCAGGATATTAATCCTTTGGCCTGGCAAAATGTCAGTGTAATTAGTGTAATTTTTAAAACAGCTGTCACTTTTCAGTTTCTACTACAAAATTCTGGGGAGTATTTCTTTTGTTAGTGGAACTTCAGTTTATCTCAGATGTAACTGCATTTTACTGCTGTGGGAAGTACCTGATTTTAGGAACTTTTGAGTGGAAAGGGTCTGGAGAAAAGCAACTAGTTTCAAGGAGCTAATCTGAAACTCTGGCAGTCCATACCATAGTGCATTTACTAATTTCATCTCAAATGTCTTAATAGCAGACTGGAAGGAAGCACTACATTGGATTATTTTGCAAGCACTTTTTAATTGCAAGGAATGATGCAAACAATAACTTGTGCTTTTATCAGAGCATGACATTAGTTTACTTCTGCTGCCACTAAAAATGAACGTAAAAGTCATTGACTTCAGTGTAATGAAACTGATGCTTGCAGGCACTTGTGAAATGGAAAGGTGAGCCACCCATTTCCCGACTTGCACAAGGGTAGTTGCTCTACTTATGCTCACACTTATTTCCAGGGTGACTGTTTACCCAGTGCTCTGCTCCCTGCGTGTTTCTGCTCTCTTGCTCACCAACCAGACCATATGTGGGCTGCCCGGGTTTAGGGGTGCTACCTGC
Source organism: Phalacrocorax carbo (assembly GCF_963921805.1). NCBI lineage: Eukaryota > Metazoa > Chordata > Aves > Suliformes > Phalacrocoracidae > Phalacrocorax > Phalacrocorax carbo. The sequence continues at coordinate 70,226,674 of NC_087513.1, forward strand.
CTGTGTATGCCCAGGCACGGGGTCTTGTGGGTGCTCCAGCTCTTCTGCAACATCTATCTTTGCCCGGTCCTGCTTTCGCAGGCTTGCAGCTTTCATGCAAACTGAGTGTGATGTAAGAGAATTGTCAGTATCTCCCTTCACTGTCAGAGATGTCTGGCTCCCAGGTTAGAGGCAAAATTTGCCACTGCTCGGAGACTGGGGAGAAAGCAATCTTGGCACAGGTGTGTTAGCAGAACGAAGCCCACTTTCCTTATTCAGTACTGAATACGGAAAATACGAAAGTTGTTTGTCAAAAGTTTTGGCTATAACCACATCCTAATGTTGATAGCAGGAAGTGTTTCTTGTCTTGCTTCTGGTGTGGTAATTTCACAATAAAAGAACCTCTCTGTATATTAATTTGGATAGTCTACTGTGGATTTCATAAAATACACAGCATTGTAGTAGTTCATCCCATCGCAATGGAGCAGGAAGATTTTTGTAGTAATGTTCACCCCATTGCCTTCAGTGCTGGAGTAATTTTTTCCTTTTTTTTTTTTTTTTGTAATAAAATGGTTGCTGCATATGGAATACAAGCAGAAGGATTAATTTATATTACGTTATCCCATTCCATAATATATTGGTTCAATGTAAGGTTGTTTATTTCACAGGTCTCCTCTCATATAAAAGATAAATGGTCAGACTGCTGTGTCAAAGGGTTTTGATCATTTTAGGAATGCAGTGTGTAATATCCATACTTCTACCATTTCTCCTCTCTTGACTTTATTGTATAACTTGTTATGTCACCCCTTCGTGAAGACTAAACTTTCTGGTGTGCTATTACTAACACATATGGTTTTCCAAAACAGTTAATGGTAACACCTCCAGGTGTTTGTGTGTCTGAGACAGAGTATATTTGTGATCGGGCTGTAGAGCAAGTCTTACAGATGAAATCACACAAATAACTGTTATTTTTCTAGATGAGTGACACAGGTAAGGTTTAAATTTTCATGCTGTTTTGAAAGACACCGGGAAAAGTAGAACAGGATTCTCAGTATAAAACTTTGACACAAACACCACCCCCCATCTCAGGGTGAAAAATAAAGTTTGACTCATTTGAGAAAGAACTGAAAAAAGAAAGCAAATCTTTTCAGAAGAAAGAAGGGGTGGATAGCTTTTTTCTTTAAAAATCCAGTACTTCATTAAGACAATGGCAAGATGACAACTTTCAGTGGGCTGTAGCTTTTTTGTATCTTTTTTCCTTACATTTCTCCCAGTGTTGACTTTACGGAACATCCTACTTTTGGTCAAAATAGTTTGTCATCTTTAAAAAGGAAACAGAAAGAAAGGAAATAAAGGAGGGAATTCTATAATACTTTAGATGGCAGGATAACCTTCTGGTTATTGTCTAAGCATTTTTGTATGAATTAATTTTTGTTGGAAAATGCACTTTGAACAGAAAGGCCATTTTTTGGAAGGAATTTAGTTTTTTACATTTCTCTTTCAAAGAAAATGCCTGAACACCTTACCATGTGTTTTCAAAGAACCTGTAATTTAAGAAATGCAGATTTAAAACAAACAAACAAACAAACCCAATATCTCTAGCCTCCATTTTGTTCTTTTATTCACTGCAGTGTTATTTTGTATTGCACAGGAGAAATGTGTGCGAATAAATTGTTTTTTTTTTAACCAGATACCACTGCTACAGGGAGATGGCAAAGATGCAGTTTCTTGGCTGTAGCATCCACCAGCTACTCGGCTTCAGCTGATCTGTGTGTACCGAAAGGGTTTAAAGTTGATTTCGCCCTGCTGGTGCTAAAGGTGCACACAATGTGAGTTACTTGAGTGGAGCTCCTGAAAGGAAGAGTTGCCTGGCCGTTTTGGAGATGCCCTGAGCTGCAGTTAGGACTGTGCGGAGCTGCTGCCTCATTCCTTGCTAGTGTGGAGGGAGTAACATGCATGAGCAGAGAAGGAAGCAGCAGCCAGTGCAGTGCGGGAGTGGGGATTTCTGTTGCTGTTCTGTTTTTTGGTTTTGGTTTGTTTTTTTTTTTTCTTTTGTATTACTTGTGTTGTTGCCTTTTGTTCTTTGGGCTTTTGTTCTTAAGGCTTTCCTTCAACTCTTGCTCTGATCTCTGCTTTCTCTCCCTTCCCATGCTCAGAAGACAAGAGCTGAATAGGAGAAACTGGAAGAAAGGGGAGAGAAGTAAAGTTGCCTTATAAGAGAAGGTCTGCATGTCCTGGGAGAGCCGCGGACCCCTTTCCCAGGGAGTAGGGGAGGGAGCATGGTCTCATGCCCAAAGGAGATGAAGAAATTTTTCCAACAAAGTGAAAAGCCAGTTCTATGTGAATCTTTGCTCGGGGTTAAGGACTGGTCTACAAGGCCCAGCTGTTCCGCGAGAGCATCCTGGCTGCCAGCAGCAACTTGGACATAAATTCTTACCCCTGCCTAAGGGGGAGGCTGCTGGTAAGGAGCTCAGCAAACCACTTTGCCTCACGCTGGGGTTAGTGCTTTGTGATCTGGGGGGCTGGCTGGTGTTTCATCATCCTACTGGCTGCTGTTCTTGCCAGGAGCAAAAGGCATTTTGTTTCTTGTGGTATGTCCAGGTCTGACAACCTCATTCTGGTAAGGTGCAACATATTCTTTTGCTGCTAGGCTGAAGATTTAGTGTAACTCTAAATATTTAAAAATAGGGCTTTATCAGGCCCTGGTGAGTCAGCCTGAATGAGAGGGCAGTTAGTGTACTATGAGCAAGACCACTGGCATTAATGCTGTATTAGTGCCTGTATTTGTAACCTTCAGGATGGCAAAAAGTACCTTCATGGAAGTATTTTGCTGTGCTATTATTTCAGCACAAATGGTAACTAGAAATGGCATAAAGCGTACCTTCTCTCAGTTGCCTCAGAAAGCCAGTAATGTAAGGGGATGCAGGACTCCCTATTTCATTTTGGTAGACAGCACTGGTTGTTTCTGCGTGGTCAAAGTCTGAACAGACTATCTAACATGCTCTTCGCCTTGGCCTGACTGTAATAATTTTCTCATCTTATTTTAAATCTGTGTATACTTTATCAGATGAGACTACAGCTCACATCACATGAAAAGCAAGCTGTTCCTTGGCTTTTTCTGTGATATACTTCATTTCTTTTACATGCACACCCTGTCTTTCTGTGTTTGGTTCCATGGAAATGACCGATTACCTGGAAAAACTTTACACTGCAATTACAATCCAGCTGGAGCAGGATATACAGGAAAATCTTTAAAGATCCTCTGTCCTGTGCATTTTCTAGCTTTCTTTGACAAAGGAGCTTAGGAACTAGAAGTTCGTGTCAGCCCTATTGGCTGATTTGTGGCTCACAGATCAATCGATGCTTGCCTGTAAGGTGCTTGTGTCACAGGGAAATGAAGAATTAGGCAACAAAATACATTGAAAGCTGACTCATGGATTTTTCTTGATCCTCTTTTTTTATAAGCCTGATGACATAAGTGTTGATAAATGTAACATCTTTTTAATACAGTGCAGAATACAATATTTATGGGAACACATTCTTTTCAAATAATGCTATTAGCTGATTTTGCATTGCAGCTCCTTGGCTACCTGGAATTTTAAAGGCTGAAGATAAGGAACTGGGTTTTTTTCTGATGGGTTTATTGCCAAGTACCTGACCCAGACACCTGGAGAAGTTCCCAGAAGAATGAATGGAGAAAGGCATGTGAGAACAGATATATCAGCCAGTGACATAAACCACAATGGTTTTCAGGCTTGTGTGACTAGTTACTAGCAACATAGTGCATAATCTTCCAACTGCCTCTAGCATCTCATGGAAAGTGGTAGCAAATGTCCTGACGGCTGGTCTTGTGTTTTATCTATGCTTCCCCCCCACCTTTTCTCTGTGTTGTTAAGACATCTGCTCATGTTACTTGCTTGCCACCTGGAATCCTGAACTTTTGTTTGTACCAGCAATTTATTTTTTTTTAAAGTAAACAGCTTTGCTGCTATACATGGGGAATTAAGAGACACAGCCACAGAAGCAGAGAAGCTCTTTAAGTGACAAAGGTATAATTTCCACAGCAGTGTTTGTGATACTAAAGAACAAGAAAATTGAATGATAGAAAGGCTATGATCAACAACTGAAGTAAAACATAAGTTAAATGCTATGGATCACATGTTTCTTTCTCATGGTACAAAGACGCAGGTGGCAAAGTGGAGAAATGATTAACTGAAGAAGAAAGCTCAGCCTGAATAAAGGTTTTTCTAACAGGCTCTAGAGATGCTCATTTCTAGAGGCAAAAAAAAGACCTTAAGGGAGATGGGACTGGTAGTCACCTTAACAGTATCTAACATCATCACCTCCTTTCTTTTGTGGAGCAGGCTGGAAGAGCAGGTGTGGGTAGAGAACAACTTTTCATAAATCACTGCTGACCAAAGCCTGTTTAAATCTGAAGCCTACCTGGTGATCTGCCTGATCTCACATCACTGCTCATCCCATACAGCCACTCCCAGTAGGAAGATTAATTCACCCCAGAAAAGGGAAGTAATGATTTCCTATGATAGCTTTGACATGTTAGGATGGACAAAGATAAGCACTGCCACGTGGTCCAGCCAGTATATTACACTTGTGCCTGGTGTTCTTCGTTCCCAGTACTAGAGACAGTGTTAAATTAATTTAAACTAATTCATTGTTTTGATAAACAGCTATCATCTATCTCTGGCTGCAGCTACAGTTTTATAGGCACCAAATGAGTGCTCATAATGTAGGGGTTATTATTAGTCTTCTGCTTGGAACCTGGACACAGAATCCTGGGAACTGTTCAGAGTAGTTTAAAATTGTGTGTGTGTGGCAGGGGGGAAAGCATGATCTAAATTTAAATGGTACATTTCTGCTTTCATTTCCAATATTTAAGGCCATTCAGCTAATAAACATCATATGTATTGAAACAAAATAAAAAACACAGTAGTAGGTAATGGATGCTGTAAAACCTCTGACTTATCTCAAGTCTGAAACTTGGAGGATTAACATAACATAGCTTATGATGTTCATCACAGCTGCCAGGAGACCTGGCCCTGCCTCCCCAGAGTGCAATAGCTACAGGGAGTGTTCTTCTGGTCTCAGCTAGTTAATTCTCTATACTTAGTTAAAAGTCTATACTAAGAGGAAGCTCTGCTACATATATTCATGCTGAATAATGAGTTATACCCCAAAAATCTGAGGTGCTATCTGTGTGAGATTTTCTTGTCCATAGAAATTACACAAATAGCAAAGATAACAAGTCATATATACAGGACTCTTCCAGTCATTATCTCATTCAGCGGTTTATCCAGTTTCAAGTGACCTTAGTGATGGGATTTTCTTCATTCCTGTTACATGAGGCTGCAAACAGCAAGTTCCTGTTTGTTCTAGGGGGTCGTTAAAAATACCACAGCAGTTCAGCAAGTGTATTTTGTTATTGTTCCCTGCTAGGATCCTTTCCTCCATCCTGAGGTTCATTAGGTACGTACCACTGCAGTGATAACAGTGCCAGGTGCTCAGAGATCCTTCAGGACTAAGGAAGTTTACAATTAAAATATTAACTTGTATTATTTTTTCAGGCCAGTTTGATAAACCTCTCATTGCTGAGATTTTCCTCTAATGCTTTTTTAAAGAACACTTCCTAAGTTTCATCCCATGATCTTTTTAGAGTGAACAGAGAGAATATAAACAATTCCATGTTCTCTGCCAGCATTTGAATAAAGCAATACACATTTTTCCTGTTACTGCCCTGCAGAGCGCTGTATACTGACTGCAGCAATCTGCGTTTACTTAGCCGTTCACAATGACATCATATGAGCTGTGAGGAAACACAGCCCTGGGAATCTACAATTTGACAAGTAAGAAAACCTCCAATTGCTCATAATGAAGGCTGATGCAGTGGCTAGGGAGCCAGTCTGAGACATGGTATACATTCATTGCTTTGCCATGCTTTTTTTGTTTGGCTTTGCCCAGAATAATGGGTGATTAGGTTTTCAAAGCTATTAGTGTGCCCAGCAGGGCAGAGAGGTAGCCAGTGTGATGCCAGATAGCATTTAAATGGTGTTGGTCTCTAAGAATGCCCTTCCCCAGTGTTCTCCCATCTGTCTGTCTCCACCAAGTCTCTTGTTGTCAGTCCCTAGTCTGTAGCTCTCCAAGTCCACCCACCCAGTCATGCTGACTCATGTGTTTGTAGGGATGAACTCTACGTGGAATTAATGAAATTATACTGGTTCAAAAGATGCCCTTTCACCAAGACTGCTGTGTTGTGTGTTGGGGTGGGGGGTGGGGTCTGTGGTTTTGTTTTTGTTGTTGTTTTTTGTTAACTGTGATCATTCCACTGATCTTGAGAAAGGCATGGTGCCTCCCACAGCCGAAGTGGCCAAACTGAGAGCAGAAAGTGGTCTTGTGAGAAAGGTGAGGAATGCTTAAACTAGCTTTGCTGATGGAGAAAACACACCCAGTAAGTGATTTCACTTACACTAGGGCATTTCTAGAAATTTATTTTGTGACCTATCTTCCTCTTTCAGCCCCTCAGCAGCTTTTGTAAAAATCTGGTCTTTAGTTTCTCTGCATATTCCTCAGTTTCATCTGGAACCTGGGTGTAATGGTACTGCTGCTGGGATAAACTGATTATCACTGCAGATAGGCTGATGCTAACAAAGCAGAAGCATTTTTGTAATATAAATAGTACTTTTCACTTGGATGCTGAAACAATGCTCTCACAGGCTTACCTTTAAGGAAAGCATTTGTTTTATTTTATTGTTTGTTAGAAGCTGGATTTTCAATGAGCTGTGTACAGACAGCAAGAATATTCTGTAACTGTCGGTTCCTTACTGCTTTTAAAAAAGGAGGCAAATTTAGCTGGCATTTTTTACTTTCTTGATGCACCCTGACACAGCCTACCCAGGAGATAAAATGAGTTTTGTGGTCCCACAAATGACTGCTGCAGGGTGGGATGAACTCTTCAGCTCCAGCTGAGTTCAGCCATAGCTGAGAGCTTTGCTCACTTTTCTTTCAGAAACAAGGCTTATTTTTAAAATAGTCTGATCCCCTCTTTATTGTTTTGGTTTCATATATAAGACAAGATATGGTCTTTAAGCTCCACTTACAGGTATTGTCCTACCCTGTGGGCTTGCTGTTTAGACAACAGAGCACCTGGGAGGGCAGTGGCACCTCCTGCACCTCCACCTGGGGCAGCAGTGATGGAGCCCCAGTGACATGGAGCCCTAGGGGGACAATAAAAGCCGCAGTGATCCTGCTCCTGCCCCCCAGCAGCATTGCTCTGTCACGCTCCTGCTCCGGGCAGGCTTAGCTACTGTATCTGCTCTACCCATTGTCCTGGAGGATGAGCAGTCAAGGCAGCAATTCCTGCTCTCCCCACTGTTATCAGGATCAGAGATGGAGGAGGAATTTTGTTATTCCTCCCCATTCTCTGAATTCCCTTCCCTCCCATTCTGCAGGGTTTAGCCACCAAACAAGCAGGACAAGTGGCAAGAAGAGATGAATAATTCACTACTCTACAAGAATGAGCATGGTCTCATTAGAAAAGGAGCATACATTATACTTTCATTTTAATTAGGTGAAGTACAACATTTAATGGTATGTCACTCATTGATACAGGAGATAAGAAGGCCAGGACTGTGTTTGGGAAAGCAGAGAAGCAATCGGCTCATTGCAACCTATTGTCAGATAAACCACTCTGACAGAAAGCATTGGCCGGAAAAAAGAATATCATCGCTGGAAAGAAAGCTGACAATGAAAGGGCAGAAAACTTACATGCCACTGAAATTATTCCTAGAGGAACATGCATCAGGAGGCTATTTTCAATCGGGCTGTTAAATTGTTCAACAGCTGGAAAGTGCCCTGCCATTGCTCAGTGTAGCTATATATTTCTGGGATGACTTTTGAACTGAATTCTTCCTTCCTCGAATGGAGCCTGAGGCACAACCCACTGAAGTCAACAGCTTTGCCTTTCTATCTGTAGGTTGAGGCTCATGCCCCCTGGAAGATGTTTAGGTGTGATAAGTAATGTGCTCAAACTGATATCAGCAGCAGCCCCACCCCTACAAGAAAGAAGTTAAGACTGAGATCCCTGTGCCTGCAATAGCTGGAAACAAGGAGGCTTAGGCTAAACTCCCGCATTGTAGAGCAGTCTCTTTTAGGAGACTCATCTCTCGAATGTCTTCTGTGTGAGGGTTCTTGCAAGCATTTCACTAGCATTTTCAAGAGTTTCCTTTACTATTCATGGCTCTGAAAATCTTGCCTGTGCCTGGAAAATTATCTTGCATGAAAATTAAAGTACAACTGCTCTGTCTCAACAGCTCTTAAGTGGATAGGCTTGTTCCTGGTCTTTCTTCTATGAAACTTGGATAAACTGAATCAACTTCAAAAATCATTGGGAAAAGGGTTGTTAGGCCAAATTCTGACTGTTTGGGCAGGGAACTCAAAATCTGGCTGGCTACTTTTTATTGCTATTCTTTAATTGCTCACCTGCTTGCCTGGGCACTCCACAACTGTCTAGATGGTGCCGGCGGGGAGCACTCCAGCTGCTCACCAGTTACTGCTGGGGGCCTTTAGGCAGTTGCTGTGGAGTGTGTTGGCAGGTTTAGTCCCTTGGAAATGTGTACAAGTGTCTAATTTTGGTTGAAGGCATCGCTCCAAGTGCTTGCCTGTCTCTTCACGCCACTCTCTCTAAGACAAAGGCCTCATCTATTTATTCCAGCTGATCTTTCTTCAAGCTACACTACTTACTAAAGAAAGCATGCAGCCTAACAGAGGAGGAAATCAACATCCCACAAATGTCCATAAACACACCGCTAATGAAATAATTGCAAGCTAGGATTAGACTTAGCTATTGCTTCATTACAGTCTTGCTCCACCAGACTTGAGCTAGCTTCCCACTAGCCATGACCAGAGTGCCTAATGAATGGCAGATGGACGTGCTGTAAACCACAACAGGCGACTAATGAATCCAAAGAGGTATCGTAGGGTTGTGTGCCAAAGGGCTGCAGTAAAAACGCTGGTTTAGAACAATCATAGGTCTGAGGGGCGGGGACATGGCAGCTAAATTTATATAAGGGAAGTAGAGGAAGTATGTAGAGAAAAATGAGTATCATTATGACTATCCTTGCCCTTGTTTGTAGAGAGTTGACTGGAATTTTTGATGAAAATGGTGCCATTTTAGGCTATTGCCCCTCCATTGTCCTCCCTCCTCCCACTTTTGTTCATTCATTCAAATTAATTTAAAGTTCATTTTCTGACAGAAAAACTGAAAAACTTCAAACTGAAAAACTTCATATTTAGGTAAAATTTCATGGCAGGTTTCTCCATTCTTCTGCTTGATCACTCTATCTTTCTTTTCCTGCCATTTTAGGAAGGTTGGTTTTTTTTCTTCCCACTAGAAAGATCTTAAGACCAAAAAAAGTGAAAACTTTTCTGCTAAATATGGTTTGAACTAGTTCTTAGTAATAAAGTTCCTATACCCTCTCTTTCCCCTTACTCATCCAAATAGCATTGGCCATATTTCCCACCAGTCTAGATTTCAGTATCTGTCTGAGTCTTGATTCTCAAACATAGGCAAGTAAGTTGTGGTCCACCCACACAGAGGACAAGTCTATGATTTAAGCCAACTTAAATTAACTTTAACTCCATTTGAAAAGATTATGTAATAGATAAACTTTCCTATGCTTCTCTCCAATAGCACTTGATCTGCAGCAGGTATGCATTTTTTCCTCCTTTGATCAGGAAAATAGCAAGTATCATAAAAAGGTGGTTAATGAGTAACTAGTCACTCCATAAGCTTGGTGCATGGCTGCACAGCTGATGGCCCATGGGTCTTTTCCACCTAGTCCTGGCAAAATGATTTTTCCACTGTTCTATACAATCATAAAGTATATTTGTCTCCAAATGCCCAATCTGAGCAAATTCCTATACTAACATTTGGTCTATGGTTGTCAAAATTTTGAATGACTCCACTTCAGTGAGGTTAGATTTTTTTCAAGGGCCCAGATACAACGTCATCGTCTGTTGAAAGTCCTTATTTACCATAAGCATAAGTATATTTAAGGTCTTAAGATGCAAACAGGGACCTAATCAGATTTTCCAGAAGCACCAAGTTTCCTGGCACTTATTTGCAGCTCTAGGGACATACTTATTTTACAGATTTTGGCCCTCAGTCCCTGTTTATAACTTTCAATTTCTCTCTTTTCTACTTTTTCCAAGAGGTACAACCTCTACTAGCTTTGCAAGTACTAATAATGCACTTATGCCAGTCTAGACTTTTGTTATAGATTGTATTAGCAATATATCTAATTATTTCTATAGCTTCTATTTTTAAATAATTGGAAGTTTTGTGCATTAATATGGAACTGGATGAACAATACTATGGTATATGGGAGAGCAAAGTAGAGGTGAAAAACCACAGACCTAAATCAGGAGCAAGTGCAAAAGTGTTAGTTTTTTGTTTCCTCAGAGGTAGCGGTGCTAACAATGTTTTTCTGCAAGTCAAAGTAGTATATTATTCAGCTGCCAATTCTACTAGCAGTACTCAAATAGAGAAAGGCACAGAAGAGGGGCAATTCAGAGGCTTTATCTGAGAAATCATTAGGAAGCTTCAAATGATTTTGGATTGGGTTCTTAAGTCTAAACAAACCAGTGCCCAAGCTCTTCTCTTGCACCCTTCTTACTTAACAGACATGAAATGTATAGTTGCTCACTTGCACAATCAGCTAAACACAAGAAAATTTGGAGGCTTAGGCTAAGATCTAGGATATGTTAGGGATCTAGTTGCAACAGCTGGCTTTAGCCAGTTGACAGATTAGGGTTCTGCATTGCGTTAGAATCTGGAGGAGCCCATCTCTGTCCCTTGGGTAAATAGTTGCAGGGAGCTAATGCCTATGTTCAAGAATATCCTCCCTGCTTTTTCCCATCACATGCACTCAGCTTTCAATAATGTTAAGAATATTTGGGTTCTTTGAGTATGCAGGGTCATTTTGGCACACTGTAGGAAGGCTAGGGACAGCCCAAGGCTCTCTGTGAGTAAATGTAGAGCCTGTAGTTCTTCTGCAGTGAACTGATAAGAAAACTCGTCTGCTTCTCTGAGTAAGAGATGAGAGGAACAAGGGCCAAAACAATCAGCACCAACCGACCAGGTTTGACTTGTGTTTGTACTGTGGAGTGGGGATGTTACCAGCCTAAATAAAAGCCGAATTCATGCTTGACCGATTTGATCCAAGTAAAAAGTAGTTTATCTTAAGTCTTAAGTTTTCTGTGTGTTAACAGAAAAGGGTGGCACGGAACCAGAGGCAATTCACTGTGAGCAGGATGAAGGGAGAGAAAGAAGCAAGAAATGTTAGTAGATCCCCGGTGGAAAGGACAGCAAACACTGACACGGACAAATGCAGTCCACAATTCAAGCCAACTGACATGCCAGAAAAAGCAAAAAAGACCAACAGAGCTGCAATATTCGCCTTTCTGCAGAATTTCTATTTTGCCATTTAAGGCCATATCTAAAGTAGATGGGACAGGGAGAGAGAGAATTGACTATTTAGCACTGGCCAGAGGCTCTAGAGCGTGGGTCTTCACCTACATGAAAGAAACCCTGAATCAGACTTGAGCACGACTCGTCTCATCTTCGGGGCACTTTTACATGCAGGGTTATTTCTGACAAACAAAAGCAGAGCAGAGAGTCATTCATGAAGATAATGAAGGCAATCTCCTGGCCATGTTGCCTTTCCTTCCTTTCTAGCCATGATTTTCTGCACTAGTCTTGATAAAGTGAGTTAGTACAGAGGGCTCTAGACCAGACCATTGGCAGTGGAGGATCCCCATTTCTAGGGATACCTTCCCTTTCTTTTGCCAGTTGGATGACAGGCTACTGCCAGCAAATCAACACAAAAACAGCTATGTCATGTAATTACATGAAGCTCAGGGATCCTAGCATGCTTTGCACGGTATCTCTGCTTTGCACTCAATCATAACAGCCTGCTGAGCAGACCTGCTGCAGTTTAATTAGAGCATCTGGGTCCACCTCCTGTTCCTCTCTAATAACATTAGTCAGAAGTGAACTGTCTGGTTCCTGCCTCTCCTAGGCTAGAGCGAGCTGCTGATGTGGAGCTGGCTAAATTGGTTAATTGCACCCCTGACTTTTAAAGGTCAGGTCTTACAGAATCTAATAACATTCAGAAGATTTCCAAAACAAGGTAGATTGGAAAGAAGAGCCTGGATTCCTCTCATGAGATGCTGCCTATTGAGCTGTGGGACAAAACCACCACCCCTGCAGCATCCCCCAGTGGCGCAGCTGGCCGGCCCAGCCAGCAAGGCCACAGCCATATGGTGAAGGGCACCTTCAAGGGCAGCTTTCCCTTGGGTTTTGAGCAGCTGGCATGGTGCAGGGTTGCACTAGCTTCTGGGGGTGTACACTTCAGGAGAGAGGACAGAGTAATGGAAAAGTGTTCCTGAAAGTAAGCTGTAAAAACAAGTCACTACTTAGCTGACTTGCCCTTATGTAAGGGACTGCTCATAACCTAGAAACTTTTTATCCTTGGCTTATCCTAATAGAAAAAACTGAATGATTGCTTAAGCAATATCAGTTGAGGTAGAAGAACCCAGAAACCTGAAAACTGGCTTGAGAAGAATAAAATGTTTCAGTAAAGGATGCATGTCATCAGTTTCACGCATGATGTCCCAGTGAGGAAGGGAGTGGGTCTGCCGAGGGGGAGTGGGTCTGCTGAGGGGGAGTGGGTCTGCTGAGGGGGACACCTATCTAGGATCTACAGTTTGTACGGTTTATTCATCAAAGCTAATAACCTCTGTATTTGAAAAGCAAGTTTTCTTCTATTATAACCTACTTCATAGGAGAGGGCCCAGCAATCTGCATTATAAGCACCTCTTTCTTGGCAGAGGAGGGGAGGCAGCTGGGGGCAATTGCTGTCCTTTTCCCCTCGGTGAGTTCCCTAGCAGGAAGGGAGATCCTCAGCTGGGGCATTCCTTTCCCCAGATAGATCCTTTTACTCCTCATGCAAACACTTCAGTGAAAAGGCTGTAAGTCCTATAAATCTCCAGTCCTACCACTGTTCCTAGTTCAGCCTGCCTTGATCCAGGTGGTCTTTGCTGCAATAGCCACAGAAAGGGGGAAGTTTTGAGAGATATCAAAGAGGACACCTTGCTCCGCTGCTTCCAGAGGAAGAGGAATCAATCTATTTAATTACAACCGGGACTTCCACTTCTCTTCTTCTTGGCAGACACTCTTGTTTAAAAATATTCTATTTGCTAATCCACAACTGAGTTTATATAAGATGAGTAGATATTTTTTTTCTTTCTGTGGTTGACAGTTTTCTAATGTTGTTTATCAAGCAAAAAGTTTGAATAACTATTCTTATTTTTTCCTTGATTTTCTTCATCCTTTTTCACCCCTTCTTATTGCCCTTTTACGGGATTTTCCTTTGAATTTTAGCCTATTTTTCCCATGTGCTTATTTTTAACTGACTTGCATGTAGACTATGTTCAACTGAACATGCAGTTTGGGTAACGAGATGTTTACAAACTGATATTAAAACACTCTGCTTGTTTGTACAAAGCAGTAATTGAATAAACACCAGTTATTAGTATACTTGTATATTTGCTTTGCAGTCTTTGACTTGGTTTCCACAAACAAAATAGGGGTGTTTGTTCTATAAGTAATATCCTAAAAGGGTAATAAAAATTCTTGGTATGTCCTCTGTATAAAAATACATTTTTGCTAGACTAAGACTTAGGGTGTAGCTTTAGGCTTTCACAGTATTGCTGCCTTCCTGATTATTCATAGCCTTTAAATTTTTTTGTTACATATGCACCCACAGACCCCCTGTCCTTTTTTGTTGCTTATTCTTCCATTTGCTCCACTACACCCATTTTGCCTAAAGTATGCCATAAAATTAATAAAAGAAAGCCTAGCATAGACTTAAGTTTCAGGTACTGAAGCCGCTTTTATACTTAAGATTTTTGTTACATTCCTTCTATGTTATTATGAACTTTCATCCACAAAAATCCAAGCACGTGTTGTTGGTTTTTTACAATCATATAACGTTACAACTTCTGATTTGTTTTTAATTCTGTGCAGCTTCTAGATCACTTTTGGTATTACTCTTTTCCAAACTTCTCGCCTACTGCCTGTATTACCTTCCTTCAGCTATCACCTTGACTTTATATGAGCTTAATTTTGGGTTCCTAAATCGTGCATATGTATCTAGCAGCCTTCAAAATATTTTGGTAGTCCTGCCAATTTATCGCTCGTAAGCAATTGATGTTTCCTGTTTTCCAGTTAATCCTTCACAATTACACACTTGCATGTAGCTTCTATCCATGTGATGTTTTCAGCTATATAAGCAAGTTAATATAAATATTTGGTATTAGCTCTTACATAATTCTGTTTTCACCCACAGTTCTGCAAGATGACTTACTCACTACAAGAATGTATTTTACTACTTTATGATAAACACAAGGTACACGGATACGGCATAACTTGCTGAGCGCCACCCTGCAGTGTTGATGTAGAAAGAAATTGCCAGTTCTGGGTTCTATCAGGTAATGCCACTATGTGACATTTTCCTGTGTAGGCTGAAATTTTTCTGTAAAGTTAAGACATTTATTGCCTATATTTTTTTTTCATAAAATATAAAGTATATTACATTTGCTAAGCATAATTCTATGAGGAAAAACAGCACTCAGGTTTATTTTTTAATACCATCTTAATTTCATCCAAATTAATCAGTTTATTTGTTTCTGTTACTTGAAGTTTCTCTGTAAACTGAAATTGCTCAGTGCTTCTTTTGAAGTTTGAAATAGCTCAGTTAACTTACTTTTTCCATTACTTTTCCATGTGCTTGTTCTTGTTCGTTTTGGATGAGACCAGGAGAAAAACACTGAACTTTCCTCACAGAAGGTTCTCTTAAGATTTTGATATTACTTGTGCAACCAGAGATAGGTTGCAACAAAGCATCAAGACATTTCTGCACGTGCAACCGCAGTCCTGAGCTCTGCTGGCACCTACATACAGCACTAAACAATGTACAGTGTGCGGGCTCACGGATAGCAGCTGCACTATGTAAACATGGTAATTTGACAAGCTTTTGTAGCATTACAGAAGTTTAAAGCAAGCATTAATTAGATTAAATGTTCCTTCAATTTGCCATCAAACTACTCTTTTAGCATTAGCATTCACTTAAAGCAACAAATAATGCGAGGTGTATGACAGCAAGGGTACGTCAAAAATTCAGAGGGCAGGTGAGGGAAAAATAGTAGGTTCGTAATTCTGTGCCTGCAATGCTCAATCTAGAAGTTGTGTGCACCACCTTCTACATTTTTACTTACCTTAAAATTTACTTACACCTATTTTTCTGATATACACTTAGTTATGTATTTTTTAGCAAAATTGGAGTTAAATGCACTGTTCATATTTGCACATATGGATAACATAGAATAGGGAGCACATTGAATGGTCGCTACGTCCCAGACTGACTTTTGGCTCTTTAAGCTATGAGTTGCAAAGGTCAGTGCTCTAAGACACCTGAGAAAATATGCATTTAATATGATTGCAGTCCAGGTGGCTGGACTACATGGCAAAGCTGAAGATCTTGCTAGACCTTTATGTAACAGAGCTGAAAGAGCTCAGACAGTAAGAGGGTTCCCATGTTGAGAAGCTGGGTTCCTTGGTTCATTCCTCATTGTTGACAATCCTAGTCTCATGAGCATCTTAATAACGTGTAGGATCTGAAAAACTCAAGCGTAGAATTATACAGATATTCAAAGGTAACTGGAGTAGTTTTCTTCCAAACTCTCCCTCAGTTATGAGTCCCAGAAGCGCAGTGACACAATTCGAGAGCACTGTAGCTGCCGACCCATGCTCCAGTTGTCTACAAAAAGGTGGCAAGGTGGGAGTGACCATTCCGTCTCCTTCCTTCCTGGGTTGTGAAAGCCCTAAGAAGAGCAGGTCAGTAAGTAGAGGGAAAATGGTCAGTGAACTGTGACCTGCATGAACTACAGTGAGCAGTAGAGCAAACCCTCTGTGCAGACCAGAACAGTGTGACTGAAGCCAAGAGATGAGTTTGAGTTTTATTTGAGGTTCAGTGGAATCATGCTGATTTACACCAGCTGAAGATGTGGTCCAGTAGCACTGGCTTGACTTGAATGTAAAAAGAAAGCGTTGCCAAAAATAATGATCTCCTACTGTTAAAATTTTTTAACCGAACAAGAATTTGGGGGGGCAATAGGAGGTGGAGGTGGAGGTGTAAGAACTGGTGAGGTTTAAGGTGGCTGTCATGTTAGCTCAGAGAAAGAGTTACTATTCTATACAAGTGTGCTGCCATAAGATGCCCACTTTAATTTCTAGATGAAGTATGTTCAAAGACCTTTCCAGATTAGGATGCATTTTAGGAGTTAGGTTAGGAGTAAACCGTTTCTTGATATTGTAAATCTTACTTGATATTGTAAATTCTTTTACGCTTGATTACTGCCTTCTAGTGCTTAATTTTTGTGTGTGTGTGTGTTTTGGTTTTTTTTTTTTCACAGAATCACAGCTAGATCTCACGTTTATTTTTCATGCTGTGGACTTAGATCCTTGGTAATGTGAGCCCAACATTCATATGCAGGATAAAACACACCTCAGGCCTGGCAGTGCTCCTCTAAAGGTCTAAATCATGACTCTTTCACAAAGGGCTCTGACATCCTACCACCCATAATTAGAGGTATTTATTGAAGACATGAAACTGTTTCAACTTTGACAATGAAAATGATGCGAAGACCTTCTCTGAATGTGCAATGCACAGGTTAAACAGCTGCTGTTTAGAGTATTATTTCCTCTTATTTTTCTCTCAACTATATGTACCAGCTATTAATTTTTCCAGAGAGGGATGTTCTCACATTGTAACATTAGAGAAACAGGAAGAAGTGGCTAGATTTCACCTTTCGCTTCATAATTATATGTTCTCTCTTACTTCTCATCTGTACTTAATTTTTATCCCACACTGTGTAGATTCTGGTGTGAACTCTAATTTTCTGTAGTGCCCTCCTCCTGAATTTTTTAAAGCTCAATTTTTGGTTAAGGTACAGCTGAAACAGTCCAAAGTTCAGTAGTTAGGAATTATCATGAGAATAAGTTATTGTGCAGTATATTTTATTATGGTAGTTTTTACATTAGTCCCTAGACCTGTCTAATGTACCTGTTGAACATTTACGTTGGAACCAAAGTACGAAGGCAGAAGTGGCTATTTCTCTTCAAATGGAGGACGGTTTGAAGAGGATGAACTCTCTGCCCGTCTTGCTTGTTGTTGCTTCTCCTGCTATGGGCTTCAGCTCTCATGAAACTATATAGTCTAGACAGAAACTGAAGCTTGAAAAAATTATTGCATTGCAGGAAGTCCATCACAGGGAGAAGCTGCCTTGCTGCTACTAGTGGGAGTGGAGGACTGGCAGCTCCTACAGCAGAGAACTGTATTTTCTTGATGAGTAGAGCTTGAGGGTTTGCTGGAAAGTTACTCCTATTTCTGTTGTACTCTGTGGATGTCATCAGGGACCACATGCAACTAAAAGTCTTTCAGCGTCAGAGTTTCTGCTTCTGAAGATTTGGTCCTGGGATCTGAATAGGGCAAGGAAAGAGCAGAGCCTATTGGGAGACATCCTAGTCAAGGCTGCAGTCAAGTGTGAGGCTGCTCTGGAAAATCAATGCAACTGATGAAGCTTGACATTTTAATTGTCTTGTTTGCAGAACTAAATTAGGTTATGAAGAACAATGATCGGTGGCTGTGATTAAAAGTTTGAAATGTGCCATGTACCCTGAGATTTGTACTAGGGGTTGAGTGTACTCTGCAACTGCTAGGTTTGAAGTGGCTGTTAGCAAAAAAGGGGCCAAGAAAACAAGTGAGATTGTCAAAGCCAAATGAAAATGCTTTTCCTCCCCCAGATTGCCCCCTGAAGAGCTATTGTGTTAGAATTTGGTTTCCAAAGTTACCATTAATTTGTGAACTAGCAAGATTTTAATGTTGCTTTAACTGCAGATGTCAACGTACCTGTAATGCTGGAGTCCCTAGTGGTAATTCTGTAATGGTTTCTCTATGCTGTATTTGACTTGCACCACTGCAACAAATAGTTTAAGTGGAAATCGCATGAAAGCAAAGGAACATGTATGTGTTCCTGAGCTCTTTCCAGCTCTGCTAGGGCTAAGACCACTGAATTTGTTTTGCTAAATGTCTCTAGGATGACGCAGCCCCCTACCTGTGAAAGATGCTTGATATTTTCTTTCTTAAATTTATTCTCCACCACCAGGATATAATATGTAACACCCAGGCAACCTTGAGCCCAGATAAACAGCAGAGTGTTGTTATAGTGTAGGACCTCCCTGTGGTTTTATTGCTCCCCTGAAACACAATTGCTAAAGAAGTGTCTGTGGGAAACTGTACTAAAACTGTCCCTTTGAATGTATTAATTAGAATCTGTCAAGCATATTTTGACTGGAAATAGTTCATGATGCAATGGACATATTTTTGGCCTTAAAAGGATACCATGACAGGGAAAAGAACAAAACTTAGTTAATACTTGATATAGATTTTTGTTATTAAAATTAGATAGCAAAATTCTAAGCAGGGACTACTCTTGATCTACTGACTACAAAACAGCAAAGCTTTTTAATCTTGGTTGCAGGCTTGGGTTGTTTTGGGCCTGCGTGTTTACTATCTAGAGACTTGCATTCATCAACCACACATGAACATGGCCTTCTGTTGAGCGATTTAAATGTTTGATATTTATGGTCCCACGCTGTTGTAGGATGAATGAGTCACATATTTACTTGGGAGATTAGACACTGGGGACCTGTTGCACAGCAAACAACCACGCCTGTAGGTTCTGAACCACTTGTGGGCTATAAAGCACTACAATAATGACGCTGTTCCTCCTAAGTAATGTCAAAAATGTTTTTGCTACTTAAATAGAGCCTCCAATGATATCTAAAAGGATATCTTTTAGGAGGAGGGGCAGGCACTGATGTCTTCTCTCTCCTGACCTATGACAGGACCCGAGGGACTGGCAGGAAGATGTGCCAGGGGAGGTTTAGTTTGATATTAGGAAAACCTTCTTCACCCAGAGGGTGGTGGAGCACTGGAACAGGCTTCCCAGGGTGGTAGTCACAGCACCAAGCCTGACGATACTTGGACACCACCCTCAGAGATATGGCATAAACTTGGGGTTGTCCTGTGCAGGGACCAGAGCTGGACTTGATGATCCTTGTGGGTCCCCTCCAACTCAGGACATTCTATGAGTCTGTGATCTGAGAATGGCAAAAAGAACCAAGGACAGGAATTGTGAAGCAAATAAGGTGGCTAGTTGTCCCAGTTCAACATCCCAGGATATTGAATGGTTTTCTAGACCTTGAGCTGGACTCACTCGCCCCACAGAGAGCTTCAAATATTACTTCTCTGTGTCAGAGAAGACCTAAAAGTATAAGAAGACAGGAAAAAAGAAGGCTACAGAGATGCACTGTTTCTGTTCTACTTTGGGGCAATTGCAGGGAGGTAATTAATTTCTGTCAGAGAAATTTCTGCCTTGGAAAGTCTTTGATTAAGGGAACCACTGCTATTCGCTCAGTTCTTTGGCAACCACTGCCACTGACTTTCTGGGCTGTGCTTGCTGCTGGGCTGGGTGCGTAAGGAGCAGTACAGACACTTAGGGCTCAATTCAGTTGGCTGAATGCAGGTATGAAGTGGCATTAGAAATTCCCTGTAGTACCTTAAGCGGCTCTAGCAGCTGTTTAAAAAAGTATGGGTCTTTGACAGGTCCTGTCTCGCACCTGCCAGACTCCTGTGGCTCTCTCAGGTGGCACAAGGGGACTCTGTTTAAACAACTTCATAGAGCCCTGGCTAGACACAAAGAGCTTTGACCCTTCATTCCCATGTAAACATGAAAACACAGGCATGTTGATCTTTGGTTTCTGAAATCGAACACTACCCTTAGTCTCTCTCAACATCTCCTCCACAGGAGACTTTCTATGGGACTTTACACCTAAATTCACATCCACAGGATGCCAAACAGCTTGGGAGTAACTATGGCCCAATAATAATTCTCAACTGATCCTATGAGGGAGATGAGGTAATGCAAGACCATTGGAATTTTTACTTTTTTCCTACTTCCTGCAGATAAGTATGAGTTGCTTCCTCCTAGTACCTTTGATTTACATCTCTAAGGATTATCCTCCTTACAAGAATGCAAATAACAAGTGAGTCCACTTAAGAGAATACACACCTGTGACAGTGGTAGTGTTACAGATTCATAATCCTACTGCCTGATCCAAAACAAAACCATTTCTGTGGATACTGTTATGGGAGAGCTCATATACCACCACATGTATCAACTGAACAAGGTTATAATGTCAGCTTGGGGTGATCTCTGAGAGGCTAATACCCGCAGTTTATCTCAGCTTAAATTGCTCCCACAGACAAAATATTAATTTTGCTTTTTAAGTAACGAGTGAGATAGCAACTCTGTTGTGAAAAATGAAGATGTACTATTTTGTCAAAGACATTCGTTATCTCTGACTGGGAGAGGAAGGACATTTACCCTCAGAACAAGGTTAACATATCACAGAATTAGTGGAGAAGTTAAGAGGGAGAAGGTAAAAGATAAATTTAATAAAGATTTTACAAACAGTGGGTGGGAAAATTAGATGCCATTTCTCACCTCTTTTGGGGAGATACTTTTTTTTTGTTTTGTGTTGTTTGTTTTTTTTTAACGGAAGACTAAACATAACAAGCCAATCTCAAAATAGCCTCTGTCTTTCTTACAGGAAATACAGGAATTGCTAAATCTTTTTCTTCACATAAAACTTCCCCCTCCTCACTACACAGTTACAATCCTGCTTTGTGCAAAACTAATGAATCAAGTGACTGGAAAGGCCCTGATGAAAATAACATACATGCTCTTACACTGGTGAGATCAAACAGAAACCTTTGCTGCAAGAGATCAATATCAACGTTTGTGACACCACATAAACCACAGTACAGAAAGACAATTCCTACCCCTTAAAGTAGACACTGATATAAAGCAGAGCAGGTCAGACAGGGAACAGGAACAACTGAATAAATACAATATCCCTACCATTAGCTGATTCTAGTACTATCCATTCACACTTGCTCACTAACATCAGTTTAGGGGAAGAGGGGAAAAAGCTACATAGTATAAAAGCTTCAGTGTTTTGTAATTGATTTAAAATTGAATTCTGTTTTGGATTATCTGTTGTGCAAGAATTGGAGATCTTCACCTCTATTGCTGCAGAAATCAGGGGATTAGACAGTTTTTGTGATCCTTAAGTAGGACTATGTTCTTGCTTATGCTACAGTTCTTTATCTTGGAAAACTGGACCTAAAATTTTCCACTATAATTTAGCACCTATTCCTTGTTCATGTTTGGGAAAAATAAAAAAAATAATTAAAAAGACTATTCTGGATTCTGAGAACTTCCTGGACACCATGGACAAATAAAACACTGTGATTGATTTCCATAATTCTCATAAATTTTCCTTCTTATCCTGGAGTAGAAGCCTGTTTTCATTGCCTAAGGTAGGAGTGATTGAGGATCAATATTCAGTCATTTCATGCTTGATTACATCTCTTTTGCCTTAATTTTCTTTGGAGTTTCTTTCCAAGGATGCTACTGTATTGTGGATTAGGTCACACTTGATACTTTTATTAGTCTCTACATGCTCACATGGTAAGTGAGTGTGGCTTCAAAACACCATCTACAATTACCAAACCAGCGCTTGCTGCTTCACATAGTGCCAGTACCACTGCCAGTACTTATACCTGTATTTTACATAGCCTGCTGTTTGGGTCAGTGTTTTTGGCTTGAGCTACCTTTCACTTCTTAGAGCTCCTCTTATCTTGCAACAGCAGTCCTCGCCTTTCCAGTGTGTACCCAGGCTTAGAGACCGAAAGGGAGGTCTCTTTTTAACCTGAGGTTCCCAAATGCAGACCTTAAATAGCGGGAAGACAGACCTTTGGAAAGATTAGGAAAATGTGGTTGACAAATACAGTTAAAGGGACTGCAAAATGAAGCTCCAATCAGGTGAAATATTTCATTTGTATCCCTTTCAGTCACTCGTGACCTTTTTATTAATGAACGGCATTTTTGCAACCAGTCTATCAGTGACATTTGCCTTCCTTTCAGAAATATGCCGAGATCTTTATCATGTTGCTGCTGTTTGTGATTGCAAAATGGCCTGGAGCAAATATCCAGCTCATGTAATTTGACATAACTCCATGGAGATCACTGAAGCTATGAATACTTCTCCAGGGAGAGGTTCAAACTCAGTATATGTGTATCTGTTTTTGTAGGAACAAATTTTCAGTTTTAAACATTTCAAAAAACAGGTGTCACTCAAAAATGATTTTGACTTGCCCCATCTCCCCAAGTGCTCCAAAGGTACTTGCCATTTGGTTGAAAAAAAATCCCCCGAGCAATTAATCTCAGAGATTATTTTATTTATAAGCTATGAAGAACCAAAAATAGCTGTGTAGATACGGGAGAATGGCTCTTTCATCCAGGCTCTGCATTTGATAGTTGTGATTTCACGAGCTGTGGCCAAAACCAGGAAATGGGCAGATCAAATTTCTCATGCTGTTAGTGCAGTTGATACTACCTCAGGGAAGTAATTATTGCCTCAGAGTTTGTTATAATACAGTGAACACAAACAATTTAAAACCACTGTGTACTGCATCCCCTTCTGTCTCTCATAAACCAGCAAGGGAGTTTTTCTTGCTGGAAGGTGGTGGTAGATCTGTTTTCCCACAGGCTTGTCACACCAGGGACAGCAGTGCCACACACAACTCAACTTGCAGCACGCCGCTGCTACGCTGTGGAGCCATGACCATGATCTTATCTTCACAACAGGCTTAAGCCCGATCAGAGTGGTGGCCTGATTGCCGTCCACATATGCTTTTCAAGAACTCAAGTGAGGCTTCACGCTGGAAGGAAATGGCTTGCCACTGGGCTAAAGTTGCTGATGGACCTAAGGATGGAGCTGGGATGCAGAGAGCTACTGGGCGTGGTCTCACTGCTAGTCCCATTGCTCTGTATGGCCACTCTCGCTTGAGGTACATTTGCTTAAATGTCCTGATTGCAACAAGCAAACTGGGGAGGACATAACACTCTCAATGCTTAAATCAACAGCACAAATCACAGTTAGACCAAGTTAGGACGTGGTGTAGGCGGCAGCCCATCTCTACAAACTGTAATGGGTCTCCAGTATCCTGGCTTATCTCCAGATGCATTTGGATGGGAAAAGGCTTTTGACCAACAGCCATGTGGAACAGATCTGAACCAAGGACGAAAGGGAACATGATCTTGTTGCTCCTTTCCTGCATACCAGTCATTAGCTCCTAGCACAAACTTTTCAGTTCACTTTTAGCTGAAAGTCTGACAAGGTAGAAAATAGAGCTAGTCATGCCTGCTGCCACTAGAAATGCTTCCCCTGAGGAATCAGAAATGCATTTAATAGCTCCTCTTTATGAACATTTTGTTGATTTCCCAGCTAGCAGCAAAATACTCCAAAGATTAATTTCACCCAGTTCTATGCAGATGATATACATAAGCAACTCCCAAGGGCATAATGAAATATACAGTGGAGATGCATTTCTATGAAAAAGTACTTTCTGTATTTTCAGATTTCATGGAGCTGTTTTATCATTAGGATCCTGCAATTTTACACTAGTGTACCCCCACTTCAATAATGTATTTTCCCTCATCCTGCTTTCCTGTTAGAGTATTTCTTTTTCTTTCAGTG
The DNA here is from genome assembly GCF_963921805.1 of Phalacrocorax carbo. NCBI lineage: Eukaryota > Metazoa > Chordata > Aves > Suliformes > Phalacrocoracidae > Phalacrocorax > Phalacrocorax carbo. The sequence continues at coordinate 70,250,456 of NC_087513.1, forward strand.
GACATCCTTCTTTCTTACATACAATCCTGCAAGCATGAAGATACATTTCACTTTTATTTTGCTCCATTACCAAATATTTATTACACAGAATGAGGACAGAATCTTGCCTACAGTGTTCACTAGTGTTCAGCAAACATCCATCACAATTTTTAATTCATCTCAGCCAAGACAATTCATTTTTTAGCTCTATTTTGCATCACATTAGGATAATAATTTGTATCTGAGGAATGTTTTCTGTACAGAAGAATTAATCCTAGTGTAGAAGGGAGCATTCAAACAGCATGTACAAGTTAAAATATACTCTGCCCCTCACAGTGATACACAGGTCTTAGATGGGTTCTCCGTGTTAGCATGATCATTACTCTCAAAGATGCTTCCACAGTGAAGAAGTGTGTGTAGTACCAAATTTTTCTGTTAACTTGCTTGGACCTCATATCAGATAGGAGAGGTCATCCATTATATTGAAGACAGAGCATTTCCTTAGTTTCCCTGTTTTGCCATCACTACTGTGTAGTAAAATGCAAATGAAAAACATATTTATACTAATGTTACTACTGCCTTCACTATCACCCATATTTGGAATACGAAATTAATACACTTTTATTAATAGCTGTAGCATATATGAATAGCAGTCTAAAGATGGAAGAGTGGCCTCTGACCTCAGGCATGTTTTATCTTTGCCTCTGCCACACCATGGGAGGGGACCACAAGTGTCTCTGTCTGCGTCTCCATTTTCCCATTTGCACAGTGCAAGATGTTGTGAGATCTTTACTGTCTAGTGGCAAAGCACTTGCAGAACTTTACGCCTTCTGAGATGCATGCAGGGCTCCATATGGTCTTTAAACAGCTGCTAGAAATGTGTCAAGGAGCAGAATTTGGCTTAATGAGGTTTCCCAGATAACTGAGAGGGAGTGGGTTCTTCTGCCCCAGCTAAAGGTCATGGCAGGGGTGATATATCTTGAAACTGCTAAAATGTTCAGTGAAAAGGTGATTCTGTGTCTCTGACAGTATTTATTATTATACAAAACTCTTCCTGTCAGCCAGTGGCTCATCTATGTTCCCTGGCTTCATTTCTTAAGGAAAATCATCCAAATTCAGGGAAGACAGACTGTGCTTTTTTAAGAAATGACAGATCCTGATGTACAGAATTGGTTTCCCCCCTATCTTTTAATGCCATATATTACTACATGCCTTTCATCTAAGAATAATAATGGACTTGGAAGTTGTATAGAACCTTTACAAGAGTGAGAGCTAATTCAGAAAGAAATGAGACGTGCTGCTTTTATTACCAACATAGCAGAATGAGGATGAGTTTCTCAGCCAGTCCAATGGTCTATTTAAGCTAACAACTGATTTATGCTTGCTCTGGAGTTGGGCCTGTTTTCTTATGGTGTCCTGCATGGGCTACAAATCAGACATGACATACAACTATGCGGGATCTTCAGAATAACTTTTCAGTTTAAAAAAAGTTTTTTAAAATAAAGCATCATTTTACACAGAATTGTCTTGGGTTTTTTTCCAAAAATATTAGGGAGCACTTTCGGTTTTTTTCTGCATCAGAAGAGATGAAAAATGCAGGCCTGTTGGTTTTCAGTTGCTTTTCTTTCACTGACAATTGTAATTACTTTGCAGAATAGTCCAAACTTTATCTAATAGGAGCATATTCATTTTCCATTATGAAGTAATATATTTCCATTTTCCAATTCTAACTACCATTAAAAAAAAAACAGGGAAAGAATTAAAAAAAAACAGTCATGTTATTTTCTGAGACTCCTCCTAAGCCCCTGTTATTATTTTCTTAAATGTGCTCTGTTAATAATACCCTCTAAATGTCTTGGAAGCTTCCTAATTTCAACAGGATAAACTACGGCTTTTGGCAATGCTATTCTCAATTCTTTTTCATACTAGCACTCATATAAAGCATATCAGCCTGTTCTAAAATCCCATTGATTTATTCTCTTAAATTAAGCCAAATTAGGATAAAATTGCAGTTAAAGGTCTTTTCTTCCCCTGATGTGAGATCATCACACATTTTACTGTTGTTAATAAACACAGTCTTTACAGATTAATTGTCTTATCTCTAAGATTCCTGTGTGGTCTTTCTTCTATACACAGCCACAAGGTGCGGCTTGTCTCTCCAACATCTGCATCAGTGACAGACAGAAGGCTTCCGAGATGACACCTAGTGAGCTGTAATCACCAAATCGATGGTTTATCACTGGATGTGAATATACTCACACTTGGTCTCCCAGAAAGTTCTTATTATAATATTTGGCACGGTGTTTGAAAGAGAGACCAAAATGAATGGGCAGCAAAATGTAGTTAAGCCTGTTTAAAGAAAACCTGCAGAGATTCATACTACAGCCATTTTAATTACTGATCAGCATACATTCATGTATGATGGGAAATAGCTTATTAAAATTGCTAAATATAATTATCTAATCTCTAATCTAGACAAGTCTGACTGTCCATGTCCAAAAGCCAGCGTGTCACCTCTTCTTTGGTACCTGTAATCGTAAGCTTTTTCCAATCTGCCCAACAAGTCTTCTAGTATGTAAAAACTAAGTCCACATACTTGTAGTTTATCAGTAGAAATAATTGATCCAATAAGATTCTGTTACAACCTCCTTTTTTGAGCACTCTGTCTGATACTTTCTGGACTTCTCAGTCCATGGTATCAGTTAGTCCTATATAAAGAGTTACTTATTTTTAACAGTAGTTTTACACAACCCAGTTTGGGTGCATCTCTCTGAGAAAGAGGGTACCATGTACTCTGCTAATGGCATCTGCCCAGGGAACTGCCCAGACCAGTGTTTTCAAGTGGGTCGCGCTCCCACCATACAGGCTTAATCCCACTTAGAATCAAACAGCTGCCTTCACACCATCTAGCACTTGGCCCTGATCCCCTATAGACCCCATGGCTCTGAGACGATTGTTTTATTTCTCAGAGATTTTCATTTAGAGGTACCTGAGTTCCCATGTAGGCTATGCGACAGCTTGAAAGAGAGTGGTGTTTCTATAGCCCAAGAGCATCGGTGATTATTGCATGCCATGGGAGAATAGCAGGGGAGTGCTTAGTGGTCTTTAAGAGTGCAGGGTTGATGGGGAGGTGCTGGAGAACATGCTTTGCTCTGCATCCCTACTGCTACAGGAACAGTCCACAGAGCAAACTACTCTCAGAATCACACTTGGAGGGGTGTGGAGGAATACAGTTGTTTTATTCCATCCTGTGCAGATGACCAAAGGACCAGATCTGAGATCAAAGCTTGCAGATAAGTTATTTGACAGCATGGATGTACTCTGAATGGATTTCTTTGCAGCTTGTGTCTGACCTTATGTATACAAACACGAGTGTGTATTCTAATCTGGTTGGCTCCCTTTCTTTTTCCACTTGCGTTAGATAAATACTTCATTTTATTTGTCCACAATTCAACTGCTTTGTAGCTTCAGAATCAAACACGTGAAGTTTAAAAGAGCTTCTTACTGATTTTTTCCCTTGCTTATCCCAACACTGGCTATTTATTTTACAGCTCCTAAGGTGCCCCTAATATAAAAATTTTCAGTGCTGCCTTCACCACCTCTACCCCCTTGGTTGAAAGGTGACTCAGATATTAGAGTGCAAGTTGTTATACATTCCTTTCAGGGATATTTAGAGAGATCCTTCAGCTATAAAGACTGTAACCAGATCTCAGTCTGTCCAAAAGACTGCTTATGTTTGTATCCAATTGTTCTGGTTTATATCCACCTCTAGTAATGTTTAGTTATCCTTTAACTGTAAATGATGTTATTCACATGCATATTTGCTGTAATTTCTTCTGTTATAAGTGACATTTAAAGTTTTGCACTCAAGGAATTAGGGTAGAAATCACCAGAGCACTCAAATCACTTGAGCATACTGGAACCTTTCAGCTATTAAAAGCTGCAAATGTTAGCCTCTGCCATCAAGCTAACAAAGTTACTTAGAAAAGCCTGTTGGCAAATATATAAACCCACCACAATTTAAAAAAAAAAAACCAAACAACAACAAAAACAAAAAACAAAACCACACCCCACCACCTCCCCACCCCCAAAACTTTAGCAGACTATGAACTTTGATCACAGGGGCTGGAAATGTAAGTCCACTAGTAGTAATTTCCTTGAAAAAGACTATTCTCCTTTTGAGAATATTTCTGATCCGAATTCTGTTGTTCTCACGAATTGACGGCAAGCTCACTGCAGATGACTTGACTCTGAATAGGAACCCTGGGAACACAGAGGGAATCCTGAAGTAGGCACTCTGGCTACACTGTGCAATCTCTGCCTATGCTTTCTTCTTCCCTTATTCTCCCTCTCCCCCTCCGTCCCCTGCTCTAAGCTGGGGTTGGTGCAGTGCTACAGCTCTAGCTGCTCCCTGCAGTCTACCCTATTACAGTACCAGGATTCTGGTGGTGTTCTCCAGCTCTGCTCCTTACACAAGCGAGTGTCTTCAAATGGCTTCAGACAGGTTTAACAAAAATGTAAATGCAAAGATCCTGGCATGTAAATGTGCTGATCACTTTTGGTTCTAACTGATTGTAAGTAGTATGTCATGATGCTACTTCCATTCTAAGGGAGTCAAGAGCGGTTCCATCAAAGGGATTGCTTCTCAAGAGGGACTCCAGCATGGCTTAAAAAGGATCTGTTAAACAGGATGGACCAATTAAAAAGTCAAATGGAAAATATTTATGCTTAACTATAACTATTCTCTAAACTTACATTTATACCTTTAATATTGATACCTTACCAACTTCAGATGGTTACTTAGGTTTGCTGATACAGCATACAAAAAAACATTTCCTTTTCACAACAGCTTCAGGTGCATTGTAAATGTATTTAAAACCACAATAAGCAAATGTCTCCAGTAGCCTCCATAACAGATGCAAAATAAAAGTATGCAGTTTTTTTTAAAAAATCTCCACAACTGCCTCTTCAGTGAAGGATGGTGAATTAACCTACTAATTTCTGCAACGTTTAATGCAACAGTTTTATTATTCACAAAAATGGGCACATTCAACCACTCTACATATTTGGGAAGAGATCAAATATAGATGAAATCTCGAACTTCAACCTTTACTGATTCGTAATGAGACAATTTACAGAGCTGCTGTATCTTCTCTTATCAGCAGCCTCCTAAATCGCCTGAATTGCTAATGACTTCTGTGAAGCAATTCAGATCAGCATCTGGTGTCTTGTAAAAACCAGTGCAGCAACGTGTGCTGACACATGAACAAAATCTGCTTTTGAGATCTGAATCAAACAGAAATTTCCCATTCAGACAGCTGCAAATATTTTGTTTCTCTCTTTTTCTTTTCTCCCATGATCAGTTTAGTTGTAACCCACAGATTCAGAAAATCAAGTTTTCTAATATGTTGCTATTACCCTTTCACAGCGCTCACATTTTGCCTTACAGAAGGGCCTGGGATGAGGAATGTCCTGGGATGTGGCTGCTGCCCTTAGCAGCAGGGCTGTTTGCCTTTATCACCCCCTTCGTCTGCCTCTTCTCTAAGAGGTAAGCAGCCAGGCCCCGCAGGGATGATACTGTGATGGATGTGCCCTCAGCACTGCCAGAAGTGTCTGGAGATCCACCCTAACATTCCTCTCAAATCAACTCACTACCTGGCTCAGAGGAACAGGAGAAGTCAGCATGCATCTTCATGCTCCGTGCAGGCCTACAGTTAAAAACCACTGCATTAGTGTATTTTTCCCTCAGTCAGGACACTGTAATCAACTGTGTGTGTGTCTCCAGACCATTGCAAATGTGAAGACAAGCTGGTTAGTTGCTGCCTTTGGTACTGTAAGCCAGCCAGTTTGCAATGTACTGGGAGTATCATGTGCTGAGCCTTCTGCAGCTCCACTGAAGGGAAGCAGCTTCTAGCTGAGGGGCCATTACTATGGGCTGTATTGATGTGCCTGTCATCCTGGGAACCCAGCAGGTACTGAAAAAAAAAAAAATCCCTTAATCAAAAGGGAAATAAATATTCCTACTTAGGATTTACATGCACACAGGTTGGAGGGGAAAGGATAGGAAGCCTCTTCTCACCTCTGGTAACAGCTCTGCTAGTTTTTGTTTTCAGCAGAATATGGAGAGTAAATGGATCTCAGCAGCTTCCCACAGCGGGATAGGGATGGAGGGGATGGAAGCAGTATGCTACAGTATCAGACCAGGGACGGGGGAGGAGAAAGCAAAGAAAGGAGGTTTGTAAACAAAATAATAATAAAAGGAAAATGTGGAGGCCGAAATCATTTGTCAAATCAGCAAGTAGTCTGGTCCAGAAGAGAAGAAAATTGTTTCAGAAAAATCAAAGTGATTTTGCTCTGGAAACAGCTTTTCCATTGCTAATGTGATGTCATTCTGTAAAAAGTGTAAACATAAGGCTTTACTAATCTGAAGAAAGGAAACGTGATGTTTCATTTTGAATTGAACAAAATGACCCAGCTGCACTCTTTCTCTCAGCTTGACCACCCAACCTCCATTTCTGGTGGCAAGATGGTACTGTGACCCATGTCTGAGCTCTCAAACTCGTAAAGGCATTCAGACATCCTGCTCCCACTGCATCGGCACACCTTCCTGTCAGTCCTAACTAATGGGATCTGCAAAGTGCCATGGTCATCTCCTGAAGCACTATGTTACAAATAAAAGTACCCAGCAATGAAATGTGAGACAACAGCAGTCATTGGGGCGAAGCGCTGCATTTTCTTAACCATCTTACTGAACCACATACATATGTTTATACTGTTACTTGCATGAAATGAAACAGATAGAGCGGTGAAGGAATGGGAACATTGCTATCAAATGACCCAAACCACTTTTGTTCATTGCAGTTTGTCATTAACTGTGAAGAATACCTAATTTTTACATATGTTTTTCTTTTTAAACCTATGCTTTTTACTAGGATTTAGCATACTGAACTGGAAACCAGGATCTAGAAGTCTGATATATCAATGTCAGGGATGGCAATTTTATCTGGGTGGGGGAAAAAAAAACCAACCCAAAAGGTGCAATTGTGAATCCCCCCCAAACTACTGCATTTTGCATGGAGTGTGTTTGCAGCTATAACTAAATTGGCCTACCTGAATCTGGTTTGTGGGTGCAGTATGTACATATATATGTGCAGAGCTGGTAGCATGTGAAGCAGATGCTTACGTGCATCAAGGACTGCGTACATAATGTGATGTCTGAATAATTACCATGGTGGACAATTAACCTCCAAAAGCATGCTTTAGAGCTATTTACTGTGCAGCTGCAAAAGCTACATGACTAAGTGGCATTCTATGAACAGAACTGTCTGCTTCCTCTGACAGCACTAATTGCAGTTCACATCATCCAGCACCACCGTGAAATAGCAGGTTCATGACTTTGCCTCACAGGTCATCAGAAGAGCAGCTTAGACAATCTAAAAATCAGGTGCATAGTATCATTCCCCTGGTTTTCAGTTGTCATTTCTGAAAGCAGTGCCATTTTCTTGAATTATAGATAGAAGAGCTAATAAATTCGAGTAAATTGAGGTTAGAGTGGGCATTTTAGTCATTCAGTTATAGATGAATGTCACAGCACATTTAGATGATCTACTTGCCAAACTCATGAAGATAAATGTGTTATGTTAACTTCACTTTGTAAATACCTGACGTATACATGATGGCCATATCCTCGCATGCTTTCCTCAATTTTTTTCCAAGCAAAGCATCCCTTAAAATCCACAAACACATTTCTGCATATTCAATAATTCAATAAGATTCAGTCAAAGAAAGAATATTTACCAAAGAATGCAAAGGCAGCTTGATTCAATGTTGTCCTAGTTTTGGCTGGAATAGAGTTAAGTTTCTTCCTAGTAGCTGGGAGAGTGCTGTGTTTTGGATTTAGTATTAGAATAATGTTGATAACACACTGATGTTTTAGTTGTTGATAAGTAATGCTTACACTAGTCAAGGACTTCTCAGCTTCCCATGCTCTGCTGGGTGCACAAGGAGCTGGGAGGCGGCGCAGCCAAAACAGCTGATCCAAACTGGCTAAAGGAATATTCCATACAATATAATTTAATGTTCAGTATATAAACTGGGGGGGAGTTGGCTGGGGGGCAGCAATTGCTGCTCAGGGACGGGCTGGATGTTGGTCAGCGGGTGGTGAGCAGTTGCATCGCTTGGTTTTTTCTGGGTTTTGTCTCTCCCCCCATTTTAATTACAATTTTTTGTAATTAATATTTTTATTATTATATTTGATTTTAATTTAATTATTAAACTGTTCTTATCTCAACCCTCGAGTTTTCTTACTTTTGCCCTTCCGACTCTCTCCCCCATCCTACTGCAGAGGGGTGATGACCGAGCAGCTGTGTAGTGTTTAGCTGCCTGCCAGGTTAAACCACAAGTGTCAATCAAACAATACACAGGTATCGAAAGGATGACAATACTCTTAAAAAACCTTAGTCTTGATTTAATAACACTATTAGACTTTAAAAGCATTATGACAAACACATGGGAAGAGTTGAGGCAATCTTCTTCCTCTTTTTTAACTTAAACTAGGGAATAATCTTTGACTGAAGAAGCATTTCTGGCACTTCCTAATATTTTTCACATTCCTAATCTCTTTTATCATCACTCTATCAAAACAACTCACTATTCATTTTTACAGTGTAGTGTCTTCTTCAAATACCATACTTATTTGTTAATCTATAAAATAGAAAACTTATGAGTGAGGGAACTTCTTAATACACTATTCTTGTAGAAAGCAAATACCCAATAGGGGACTCATGACATGAAGGATTAGATGAAGTGACCAACAGAACCCTCTTCCTGTTCTATGTGCCTGTATCTATCTCCACCATTTACATATAACAACTTTATTTACATAAAATATAATCTAAGTTTTAAAGTCTTTTATGTACATAAGATTAATGGGACGTCTATCTTTTAATACCTAAGTTTTTTAAAATGTTATTAATATGCTTGTTAAGTTTATAAAATCAAGGTTCAAGTATTCAGGTTTTCCTCAATATCTTAATTTAATTACTTTGTATATGTTAAAAAGCCTTTAGGTACATGGTGATGTATTATTTTTTCAAGACCTCTGGCACATTTGACGTACTGGATGGAGGGGGAAAAGCAGACACTTGGTAATGAATGAAGTTTCTGTACATTGGAGATCTGCCTCATTGATTGGAGAAGGTGGAAACTGTGCAATCACATTTTGGATGTCATTCTGTAAAGCTCCACCTGAGAAAAATGTCTTTAACACATTTGATGCTACAGTAGTGCATATGTTTAGTAAAAGAAAGGTCTTTACTTCCCACCTAAGAATTCCTTGTGGTTATCGACTACAGCTGGTCATAAATTTGTCATCAAAACCATTTTTGACATATAAACTGACCTTTGATTAACCATAATTTCTATGAAATATTCCTCTATATAACCAGTTAATATAATGAAAGAAAATTATATACTAAAACTTCAGGTTTTCAGCATACTATGTTTCATCTAAGAGAATTAGCTCTCAACTCCCACTGCAGTCAAGACTAGGGCATGAACAAATATGAACATATGGTTTTTTTAATTTTGACTCCATTCGCCTTAATCTCATGTCCTTCCAAAAGAAACACTTCAATGTACAGATCCCATGTTTCTTTAAGAAAAACAAAATAAAATACAGCCCCCAAGAGGAAAATATAATTATAAAACTCATGCAAGTATTCTGTTATTTGTGTCTTCGTTGGTTTCTATTGCTATTACTACAAAGGCCTTTGATGAGTTAATAACGTAGCAGCATTATTGAGCTGATTAACATTGTGATCTGTGCTTTCAAGCTGTACTCGCTACATTGTGCTAATAGATGCTTTATGCTATTGGCTTTTTTAGGCTTATGAGCAGAGAACTGTAATACCCAGCATTACCTGAATAGCAAAATGTCTTTCAGTTTATCCCTTCAAAGAACAAAAGATGACATTTTCAAAAGTCCTACCAAGTCAGATAAAGGCCCCAGTTCAGATTCTACTGAATACCTTTTTTGTCTCAAGTAAATATTTTTTCCCATAACATTGTGATTTATCTTTAACAGATATTAAAGGCTAAGTTTAGTTTCCTGAAATAGGATGAAGCAAAACGTATTCATATTTTCCTTGCAAGCTTTTTAGGGATGGGATTGTGGTTTCTTTCATATTTTTATACAGCAAAGAACCAGTCTGAGTCTTTTGTAACATAAAGAAAATAATGGTAACTATGCATAATAACTAGAAAGGGAGATTTAATAGAAACAATAATTCTAGATTTCAAGAATAAGGCATACAAAATGCCCAAAGCAAATGGAAAAAGGAATTTGCATTAAAAACCTAAAAACTTTATTACTGATGAACAAAAGAAAACATAGAGGAAAGACAATATAAACAGTAGAAGAGATACTGTGCTTATCACTGATTGAGCAATTCCTTTCCACACCTGTTTTTTCATTGTGCTGGAATGCTTCAAGAGGTAAAATCTAATTTGAACTGATGATAAATGTTTCTAGAATCTGTTACTTCCTATTTTAAGAGTGCTTAGTTAGCACTTATTGGATCAAATTCTATTTTCAGTTACATAGATAACTGCAGATGAATTTTATTGATTTATTTGAAATTACTTTGTGCCTCAAACAGAAGTTAGCTTATTGTCATTATTCTAAATACATGGAAAAGTGAAGAGGCAATAAAAATGTATTATTTTCCTTTAACTGGGTTGTTCTGTGGCATGTTTCCATTTTGATATCTGTGTAGCAGGGATGGAATGTATTCATAAACTAAACACTAAACTGCCTCCTTTATAAAAAAAACCAACAGCAAATTAGTGATACTATTAAAGCAGATGAGGCTTTGGGCTGTTTTTCTTGTTTCTGATGACACAAGTAGCATCATATTTGTGTGTAATCCTTTGAAAAGCAGGAAACTACTTGTCCTCCTTCAAGTTGTATAACCACTTTGAGCTTGATTTCCTTCTGGTGGGGTGTTCCAGGACAAGGCAAAGGTACCATTTTATTCTGCAATACATTGTACAATTAATGCCTGGAATGTAAACAAAAACCTTCCCAGCAAATAAATGACTCTTACAAAAAGGCTTCCCCGACTCAAAAGTGGAGGTCTGAGGTCTCTGTCATGCTTATACCCACACTCCTACATTCATTTTTCAAAGGAAGGTGTAAATAACCCTATGTATATGAAAAGGATCTAGATTCTCAGAAAAAGGAATTCAGAACAGGCAATCGTATTTTTATTTTGAGCAATTAGTCACTACTCTGTCAATGCCCACAGAGTTCAGTGGGAGTTTCACATATATAAAACTGGTCTTCATCTTATTTAAGCACTAAAGATTGCTAACAGTAGTATGAACTACAGCTCTACTTTAATACTTTAATTTCAAACTTGCCCAGATTTTCTAAACCCAGACTTCATCTTTGCTCTACTACACCAGATTTACAGCGAGATAAGCTAGTAAAATATTTGTAGTGTAAAACTGCTGTGGCAGAGTACGGAATCTGGTCAGAGACCACCTCTTTTCATCTCTTCATCATTTGCTACTTCAGAGTATCATGCAAAGCCTGCGTCCATGGTTGTCCACTTTCAAGGTCTCCCAATCACATATTTAAGCAGGGAACATCAGCAATTCAGTAGTAATTCAGACCCAACTGTTCCCAAAGTTGTCCCACACCATTCCAGATTTTTAAAGGTTGTGCCACAGTTGAGATATAAATCTCTGTATGCATTCCCTAGCATTCTATTTCCATGGCAATCATTGAGACTGGAAAATAGGGATCAGTCTTTCTCACAAGATTTCACATGCTCCTTGGTTCCTCTCAGCTCTGAATTGCCAAGGGAGCAGTCTCTGCTGTGGAATTCTGCTGCCTCTGTTTCTGGTTGACATCAAGAAGTGTTGAGGTATGTGTAAAAAGTTAACTTCTCCCCCACCCTGAATCTCAAATAGCATGCAAAGTTCAAATGCAGTCACAATTTGATGTTGGTTGTAAGTTCTCAATGTCCTAGCTACAGATAATTCATTTCTAAAAGCAGCCTGTTAATGTCAAACATTTCCATTCTAGCATTCAGAGATTATGAGTTTATTGCAGCAGCTGTAATCTTCATGTATTTCAAGGGAAATATATTAGGAGACATTTTAAATGCATTTTCCTCTATTAACATAAATCTTGGCATCTTGTGTAATAGAGTCAAATAACAGGGCATAAATTACCCCAAAAGTCCTGAAATAATAAAGAAGTCCTACAGGAAAAATAAAATTAAATTAAGATTTCAGGTTTAAAATTTTGTGTGAGTTGGGAATGCAATTCCTCGACACCAGGTAGTCCTCCTGTCATCAGCATACAAAACCTGAGACACTGGTAATGGGACACAACACTTTTCACCAGAAGGTTAAACCTCTGTACCTCCACAGTGTGTGTAAAACATGAGTCTCCACTGTCTGGCTGCTTCTTGGTGGTTTGTCCAGAGCATGTTCCAGGGAGACATTACAAACAGGCTGGAATCTCCTTGTATCTGCATTTCAAGGTTATTTTCCCTCCCTTTAGGCTAGCTATAGTCTAGGCCCAAGTTCAACCTAAAGAGCTCTAGGAAGTTCCCCAGGAAATGGTCTACAACATAGAAAGAAAAGGGAGTGGGCAACGCACCTCTACGCACTGTGGGTTTGTAGCTGCCAGAACAGCCCACAGAGACCCTTGGCAACTTTTACACTTTGCCAGCATGAGCTGGCCACAAAACCTACAGCAATCAATGTGCAAGCTGAAATCCCACTCCAGCCCTCCCCCTCGAGATGAGTTTAACTGCCGTCCTCTGCAGCAGTCTCTACCAGCCCCAAGATCTGACTCAGCCTGACACCCTTGCCGCCTCTCCAGCACACTTCTTCCACCCAGGCCACAGACAAACCTCTCTGAGGTGAGCATAAAACACCAGGCATGGGAGGGAGGCCTGGGTTTCCAGGGCATGAAATAAGCCGTGAAGAAGGACCTCCCTTCACCGACACGTGTTACCTGTGGCTGCACATGGCAGATGGCTGCAAAAGCTCTTGCGCTGGATGTACACTCTGGGTAGCCCATCACAGATTCAGCAGCTGTCACCAGTGCTAAATGCATCTCAGAGAGAAAAATCTGGTGCTGTTTCCTCTTCTGACGCATACATGAAAGCTCATGTTGTTGGCGTCAATCGAACGTGTTGGATGCCTACTCAGGGTTGTGGCTGCAAGTCAGCTGCATCTTTGAGCACATATACAACTCTAAGGTTGAAATGGTGGCTCTAGTGAGAGGTTTGAAGGTAAGCATGTGTTCAAGTACCCTTAATGGCATATTGTTTAAACTCGGCACAAATTATAGTGCAGCTGTTATGAGAAAACCGAGATAGTAATTGATGATGATTCAATGAAACATTTTGGGTAATCCCTTCAATTAAAGTCCCCAAATTTGTACTTAGTTAGATTGTTGTCAGGCCTTAATAAAATAATATAGGCTTTTTAGGGAGTTACTTATGGAAACGTAATTTCATTGCTGACAGATTACAAATAATCTGTTGCATAGTTATTTCAGATGCTCTGTTTTACATGACCTTTTTTTCTAGTTCCTTAGCTAAACTGAATGGAGGCTATCTGCAGGGAGCTGCAGTGAAGGGGTTATACGTTGGAAATGTGATTATTGAACATGGTGGCAAACTTGAGTACCTACAGTGTAGCTGGTTGGGAGTCTAGGTTGCGGTATCCTGATACCAGCTTTGGGTAAATGAAAACTCCCACAGAGCAGCCCTTCACTGAGCATCTGCTCCCAGACTTGCCACTTGGCTCTCCAGAAAGCAGCCTTACTGCCTACATTAATGTGACTTCAGAGACACTGTTCATATATGCCCAGTTTGCTATGTACTGAAATGTGACCCTGGTGTGGACTGAGGCTGCAATGCCAGGAAGAACCAACCTTTCTCTATGGCAGAGCTTGATGGATGGCTCCATCTAAATCCTCTGCATTCTAAATATAGGTATAGAGAAATGCTGTCTTCCTCCATGCCTTGTGCTTCTTTTGTCTTCTGCTTGCTAGACCCGTGTCTCTGCTAGCTGAATAAACAGATTTTATCCCAGGAAAATAAGCCCATGGGATGGCAATAAAAACAGAAGAGGCAGTACAGGTGACTAAACAATATGCCTGTCCTGGGTTTCTTAGCTTGATGCTGAGAAAATGCTTTGAACATTATCTCAAATAGAAGAAGTTTCTATGCATCCTTAATCCCTATCTTCCCTTATTTAACACCACTTTCTTCACCCATTCCTCTCCTTTGATTTGATGCCTATTTCTGTTTAGCGGCCTATCTAATGTTTTATTTATTGACTACATAGTTTCAAAATGGAAATAAGAGATGGGGAAGTTTCAGAAGAAAGACGCGCCTTTGGTAAACACTGTGTATGTGCCGAAGTCAATGTACTAAAGCTCTTGATACAGTACCGAATGCAGTAATATTTTTTCTGCCAGTGAACAAGTCTTTGTGTGCATGTCAAAGCACTCACTCTCCCACTCTCCCAGAACTTTCTCACACTCTTAGAAAGCTGAAAACTAAAATGAAAATAGAGTTTCAGGGGTAGTACACCCTTTGTGCCTGAAAGTGATCTATTTTTGACTCTCATTATCTCTCTCTCTTGGCTTGCTCAAGTATATTTTCAAAGTATTTTCTTCCATGCATAACATTTTATAAGGAGCCAAGTTAGAATAAGGTCTGCAAGTATGTAAGTACTGAAGCTCTGGGCAGCCATTTTAGGTTCTACAACAGGCTCTAGGAGGTAGTGAGTCAGGTAGGACATTAGATCTCTCTCACAGATGTCAGATAGGAGTCCTGCTAGAAGACCAAACATGGACAAGGTACTTCCCTGTAGCAGCCCTTTATGACATCGGGGACAAATAAAGAGACGGGCATGAAGGGTCAGACAGCTGCATCCTCACGTGTGCTGTAAAGCCCGAAGCAGCTGAGCTCTGAATGCTTTTGTTTATGTGGCCTTATGTGGCCCAAGCTGCACCGTCATCCATACTAGAAGCAAGCAAGCGAGCGGTGGGCAGTGACACTACCATTACCTCTTTACTGAGCATCCTGTGACAGGAAGTGGCTCAGAAGCTGCAACACATTCTACAGGCTGGGTCAACTGCCTCATCTCGCCTCTCCACTCGCCCTTGTACTGCTTCTGCTGCGAACTGCCTTATGCATTGAACAGCTGCTGCTGCCAGCATCAGAATCAGTAAGCACCAGAAGGGAGGCACCATCTCTGGTTGCTCATTTTTGCACACAGTGTTAAAGAAAAGGTGACGGTATTGTATTGAGCTCTTCCTCTTTTATATAGGTTTTATCAACAAATCATTGAAAATAAGGACCTTGAGGTCACCAAATCTGCCCTGTGAACGTTCAACTAGAACTATTCTTGACAGATGTTTATCTTGTGAGTAAAAGCCTTCTGTGACTCATCAACCTTCCCACAGCAATCTGTTCCAGGGGTCCATCATCCTTGCTGTTAGATGTTTGTCCTTAAAGTCTAATTGAACTCTCCTTACTGCAAATTTAAGGCCATTGCTTTTGTCATACCCACAACTACATTTTAAATATTGGAGAATGCTACTCGTTGTTTTCGGTCTTAAGCAACTCCAAGTGGAGTGGAGTGATTATTGCACCATTCTTACAGATGATACTCTGGTTTACACCAGCATAATATTTTCCCTATTTGCCTCATGCTGATTGACTCATGGTCATAGCTTCTGATTCACGACAAGCCTCAAATCCTTGCTGGATAAAGGGATACCCAGCCAGACATCCCCCAAGTTGTGCTCATGTCATTAACTTCTTCAACCTCTGTGCCACACTTTCCACTTCTCTATGTTGTACCACAACCTTTTTCTAAAGAGAAGCAGTCTTTTTCTTAAAAGAATGGCTGTCTTACACCACTTCTCCGACTCAGCAGATCATTCTGAATTCTTACTCTGTTCTCTGACACAATTCTTGTCCATCCCAGCTCAGTATCATAAGCATATTCTCCATCCCATCATCAAAATCGTCAATTAATAAACTGCAATGTGCCTGTCAGAGATGAGGGATTAACAAAGAATATTTGCAAACTGACCCACTGTCTCTCTGCCACTGCCTCTCTTCTCTGTTCAGTTCTTTTCCTGAATCATTTTCCAGCCAGGTCCTCTTTGAGACTTCTCTGTGCATGCAGTTTTCTGATAATGAGTTTCTGACTGAACTGGGAACAGCTGCTTTTTATGACTTACTCAAGGCTAAGTGTCTCAATCATTGAAAAACAGTCCTTGATCTCACTGCAAAGCACCAAAGTACTAAAGCTTACTCGCTTCAGAATAAAATAGCAAGCTGTTAGAAATTTCTTTGCTACTTCAGATTAAAATTCAACTGTGATTTGAGGTTTAGAGTTCAACTAACTTCTACTTTTTCATTCTTCTGAGCACATCGATGAGTGATGCAATCCCTCTTGTCCAGTACCCAGCTTAGCTATGTCTTATTTTTATTTCTGTCTGCTTCTTCTAACCACAAACATGAGCCTGGCCAACACAAAGGAAGTCACTGCCACTAGCAAAGACTGGGGCAAAAATTATTATAGTAAGTAAATCTAAGGAACTTAATGCAAATAAGACTTGGAGAGACTATTACGCTTGAGTACCTTAGTGAGTGATTTAAGCTGAGATGCAACTTTCTCGGAATTTACACTGGGATGAACCAGAATGGGTCGTCCTTGGAAGCCTCTTGCGCCTGAAGAGTTAATTTCTAACTTCTGCCATTTCGTCATTTCTAGTGAAAATCAGCATTTTTCTTGGAGCTTTGGCTCTTGGAGTCACACTATGGTCTCCATTTTTATTATTAAGGGAGAAATTTATGACTCGATTATAAAGAGGCAATAAAAATGTAGTAAACACATTACAAATATAAATATGAAATACAAGCAACCTTTAATTATTTATTTATTTACAAACCCAGTTCCACTGGCTTCTGAAGAAATTCCATCATTTGGGATGAAATCTAGGTCATGATTTTTGAGTCTGGGCTCGGCAGTATGACTTTGGCCTGTAGGTCAAAATGTAGCCTGCCATCTGCACTTTGGGAGTCCATTACCATTGTCAGAAACACACAGTGAAATAGCAACTGCCTAAAGCAAAACAAAACTAACCCAAAATACTTCAACATACTATAGTCATTATATCCATCTGTCTAGCTATTTATAAACTAGTTAGCTGAGGTGTCCCATGTATTCTGGAGGCAATAACTTGCCATTCCTGTTTATTTTTGCAGGTGCCCTTGAACAACATAAAAAAGGCAAAGTGGCACAAGGTTGAGAAGGGCAGAATTTGTTTGCTGCACACAGTGAAAGCGTAGGTCCTTTTCTCAAAGCCTGAGAAATGATACATGAACTGCAGTGAAGAATTTCTGGAGTTGGTTCAATTTGTTTTGACACTTTGGGGAATACTAATTGAGCGTTCAATAGCTTCAACACTGTGGGAGTGGGGTAAGCCAATCCAGGAAAACCATCAGCCGTGGGGAAACCAATTTCCTCTCTCAAACTTATTGTTCCTGTATGTCAAAGGAGATCCCAAGAGATTCTACTTGTTGCTGACACATTCCAGAAATCATTTCATTTTTCCAGTACTTCTTTTTTTTCTTTTTTTTTCTTTTAAACCAGCAGAAGCAGGGGTGAGAGTTAAGTGTCAGAAGGGCAAAAGAGAAAGCTTTAGCTTATAAAAGAAATGTTGAGAAAAGAGGCAAGATATTTAAGATAGTTATGGCAAAAATGCCAAACCTGCTGGTTTCCACTGCCCTTAGAGCACTATTCTGTGCATGCATATATGTGTGTGCAAATAACTAGTGTAGCTGCAAAGAGGTTATTTACTTGACTGGTCTCTCTGCTGATATGAAATAGAGTAGCTCTGCTGAACTCATTAGAATTACATATTTGTTAGACTGTGGCTGCTTAGCTCACTACAAAACAAAGAGATAGATGGTCCTTGGAACATGGAGCTATCAGTTAAGTATTGCTAGCCCTCAGCTACAGCACTCTTGGCTTCTGCTGAAGATGTGACTATCCCGCCCAGTGAGGATGTGCCAGATCTAGCCTTATTCGTCAGCTGTGTTTGAGAAACTATCAGGAAATGGAAGAAGTACAGTAGAGGTAAGACCCTTCCTATTTCTCATTAGAAAAATCTCCCCCAAAACAGGGGAGTCCCTGTCCCTGAGAGGATGAGTGAAGACCCTTGACAGCAACAGGCACGTTTCACTAAGCAGGCATTACACCAGAGAACATGCAGAACAAGCAACAGGCACCTCCTAGATGCACTTCTCTTGCTTTTATATAGAGTAACTGTTCAAAAGAAAAACACACAATTATCATAATTCCATAAATCTTTTACAAAACTAGTCTCTCGGCAGTTTCAAAGACATTGCTTCATCTCAAGACCTCCCTCCCATTTCCTGCAGGGATATTAGTGTCATGTGTGGAAAATCTAAGTCCACCTGACAACAAATATTCTGGTGAAACTAATAGCAACAGAGCAACAGCTTTCAAACACTCTTTGTGCTTCTTGGTTACGAAGTCAGCATTAAGGATTTACTATGTGTTTCCCCACTTCAGTAAAAGCCTATACTTTAATATTTTAAAACTTCTAAAGTTGTGTGCCAATAGTATCACATCTGTCACTGGCAACAGTACCCATTCTACCAGTGGCAGAATTCAGCTATGGGAGAACCTACTGTGGCTCTCCATGTGTTGTGGCAGACCAACAGTAGGTCATAATTTCTTGCCTACTAGGTATTTTCCCTGAAATTTCAACACATGTAGCTATTCCTCACTTCTTTACAAAGTTTACTAGTACTGTCATCGCTGTTACCCCAGGATCTCACATTAATTAATTTATCCTCACAGCACTCCTTTGTTACTTGCCAGATTTTCCAGAGAGCTCAGACTCAAATTTTGAGTACTCAGCACCTAAATTGGATCCAGATTTTCTGAAAAGCTGGGCTCTCATTTAGGTTCTTAAATAAGAAGCAAGTTTTCCAAAGTTCCCAACAACCCTCACAGCAGCGCCTGCTGCCCAGATTGTGTAAGAAGCTGAGGATCCAGTGCGTTAAACTTTTTTTCTACATTTGGTGTCTAAATGGGATGTGATTTCCTTGTCAAGTCTGGCTGTCAGAGTGGGAGGCTGAGCTCTTTTGAAAATATGGATTGCTATTGTAAGGTTATCACTACTTTGCAGATGACAAACTGACAGAGTGAGACCCCAGTGCAACAGGGCATTTGCATAACAGGTGGAAATTAAATCAGGATTCAGGCTTTCAAGCCATCCATTTCTGTCCATGTATGTTCTTGCAAATTGGCCTGCAGTACGGTTGGCTCATAACAGCATATGTGTTCAGCTCCAGTGAGAACTGCATGTCAGCAGTGTGTGAGGTGGGCACTGGCTAAAATGCAAGTTAAAAAGCATCCTGCATGATGACAGAGCTGCTGTACGCAACATAGGGAGTGAGACAGAATTAAGCAAGTTCCTGGAAAGCTGCAGTATACCACTTTTTTTTTCTGCCCTCCTCCTACTCAAGGGAGCTGAGTAAAACAAAGATGTACTGACTATCTGCGCCTGCATCTCAGAATCAAAGCAATCCTAGGAAAAAAAATGGTTTTCCCTGAACTGATTACAACCTCTTACTGACTGGTTTACAGCTTGAATATCATGCACTGTGATGTAGATTCATCCACTTCAACTCCACAAGCCAGTAATGTGCGTGCCAGCCACCAAAGGCTCCTGCTCAGGACAGCCCCAGAGCGGAAGAAGCCCACAGGACTGAGTGAACTGGGTAAGTCTACACGGCACAAGTATGTAAAGCTGAATGACATAGGGGCAGAAAGCAAGACTGGGCAATGGCTCTTGGTCATTCACACTGTTCACTCATTGGATTGCCCTGGCTTTGTTTATGGCTGCAGTAACTAGGTCCCTCCAAGACAAATCTACCTCAAATAGAGTTAGCCCTGAGATCTTTGGTGCCACCAGGTCTCAGAGCTA
Organism: Phalacrocorax carbo; assembly: GCF_963921805.1. Taxonomy (NCBI): domain Eukaryota; kingdom Metazoa; phylum Chordata; class Aves; order Suliformes; family Phalacrocoracidae; genus Phalacrocorax; species Phalacrocorax carbo. The sequence goes on from NC_087513.1 coordinate 70,270,509, forward strand.
AAAACCAGTTTTTAGGTCTGTATTGTAGAGCAGTACAGACATAGTCACAGAGCCCAAAACAGCCAGCCTTGCTAGCAGGCCAGGTTAATTACTCTGAACGTGCATACATCCCAGCTGGCCATTTTACTTCTCTTTCCTGAGCAATCCCATTCACTGGTCACTTGGTGAGATCTAAACTTACCGTTTTGCACGGAGTAGCCATGCCCAAGGTTGAAATCCCAGCACAGCCATGGCCAAAGCAACGACAAAACACATGATTTCCGTGGGGCAGGAGTTTGGCTCAAATGAAAGACTATATAACTGGTTGACTGTTATGAATACTTGGTATGACATAGGAGACAATACTTATTGTTAAGTTATCTTATAATCTTTCACCTCTTTGAAAAAGTAGGCAGAGATCATTTTCAAGCATTCCTACTCAAGCTCTGGTGATTGTAAGGCACCATATTTTTTGCTTCCAGTAAAGTTGACTCAATGTATAAGGGACTGGAGCAAGATGGCAAGGGCCAGACTTGCACTTGTGCAAAGCACCAACAGTGCAGGCAGAGAGTGGTGGTTGCTTGTCATGTGTAAAGGGTGTTGAAGGATGTTTCAAGGTGGGTCCATATTCTCAAGCCTGAAGTGGTGGTACTTAACAGTCTTCCATTAACTCTGCTTCTCCTGGTCATGTACGCAGTTCCTTATTCATTCCCTCCCTCCATATGGTATCTTACATTTTTAAAAATATTTCCAATCTGGCTGTGTTAATGTGACAGATGGGAATGCTCTGGCAGCTCCCTTCTGGTGAAACATTTATAAGGTGTTGTATGGCTTCAGAAAGAAACATATTAGGAAAGGGGGGAAGGTGGCAGAGGGAGGAGCTCTCCTATTTTCATTTCAAGCAGCAGGAGCCCGGGTAGAGTGAGTCATAGCTTTTCAAACATGAATCCCAAAGCAAAGAACAAAATGGAAAGCAGAGAAATATAGATTAGGCCGCTAGAGCAAATTTAATGCTTTTAATCACTGTGGACCTAGATGGCGATTTGTTTGCAAGATGCCCAGGGAATGGGGTAGGATGCCACACACATGCCACACACAGGCATTTTAGCCAGAGAGAGGTAAATCATTGCTTAACATCATTACCAGGGCCTAATTCAGCACGTGACTTGTGATGTGCTGAATACTGAGCATGTGAGGAGCTGTGCTGATGGGCTCCAGAACAGCCGAGGGACCACTGCTTGCGTTCATGGTCCTGCAGGGTGGGAAGGTGTATGGCTACTGCAGGAAAGCTGCCCTCTTCGGAGCCAGCTGGGATGTTTACAAAGTTTAGAAAGCGGGAACAGTAATTACCGTCACACTGAATAAGAAGGATGGGTAGGGAAGATATTTCTGGTTTTCCTCATACCCCCTCCTAGCAATATCACTAACATGAGTACTCCCATAATGCGCAATATAATGGTATCCCAGCAACCGTGCTGAAATAATATTATTTTGTTCTTTACGTATAGAGCGGTACCTGCGCAAAACTCAAAGCCCTTTACAAAGACGACAACCATAATTACCCTAAGGGCTAATTTTGTAGATTAGGGAGGCACTGGAATACCAGTGATGTTTTTGCCAATCAAACAGAGCGAACAGATGTGCATTTTCCTGAAGTCATTATTTGTTTATTTTGGCCAAGAGCAGGTTCCAGTACGCTCTCCTGGGTGGCTCCATCACAAAATCAGCCTTGATTACCTCCTTGGCAAAATAGTTAAATTCATAAAGAAGCACTATCTTTCTGTGTTTCCTTACCTGATGCGATTTAGAGATCGAGAACTCTTTGGTTGTGGTGGTCTAACACACCTTTAATCCAGTCTTTATTTTGCCACTGCCAGACTGCACAGTTAGACAGTGGGGTATGCTTTCCTGTTTGCTTAGCTGGAGCCATTGCACTTTAATGTTTACTAGCGCTGCTGAGAAAAATTCCAGCAGGATTGGTTTCACTTTGTTTGTTTTTTGTTGGGTTTTTTTTCCCTCTTTTTCCAGTAGCATTCGCTTATTTGTCAAAATTGAAACATTTTGAAGAGATCACTTGCTTTTGACAGTTTTCTTTCACAATCCAGGAAGCTTTGGGATCAGTCAGCACAAAGGCTGGGTTTCTTAGGGCTCTTGGCATTACACTGCCTGTGGGGAAGAGAGCCAAAATGTCTGCTCCAGAGTCCTAGTCCCATGGCTTTTTCTTTTTATAGAGAATTTTAAAATATGTCTCTTGTCAGAATAATACCGAATTTCGAACCATCTAAATTCTCTATTAAGCAGAATCACCTTTCAATACAGAACTGCAATATTTATGCACTTAACACCATTGCCAGAGACACCAAAGAACAAAGGAGTCCTACTTGGAGTATTATCCAACACTTACTTGTATTACAAACAATAATACAGTGTCTTTCTAGAGCACATGTGAAATAGAAGGTCTCCCCTCATTGATTCATTGCCACCCAGATGACAAAGTAACTGGAAATGAATGTGCCTTGTTAGACCTTGGATATATCCCAGATGCTTCTCACTGGCTTTTCTGATCCAAATGCTCTCCAAATTTTAACAGCCATGGTATTTTTAGACCTCTCCAGCATCTTCCATCTTAGAGCTTCATAGCAGGCCTTGGAGGTGGAGGAAATATTGCAAGCCCCCACTTTGCAAATGAGAAGGCTGAAAGCCGGAGATTGCCAAAGATCACAGTGCGGTTCCAAGGCAGCATGAGGAGAGCAGGACAGATGGCTACCCTCGCAGGAGAGAGGAGCCATGTTATTTCTGGCACACTCAGGCACCTCCATTCTGCCAGCCTCCACTCTGGAAGCTGGGATGGCTATAGGAGCCCTTCATTTTCTGTCTAGCAAGGTCATAACTACTTTGTGCTATGAAGAAGAATCCACACTTTTCCCCTAAGAAGGCTGCATTTCAGGAGTAAGTGAAACGACTTGCTCTGAGAAGCAAACGTGCCAAAAGGGACACATTTTCCTGGCAAAATACTAACACCCCTAACTGTGCTAACAGTGGCCAAACAATCTCCTGTCCCTCTCCTCCCAGCTTCAATGTCCTTAATGGAGGGGGCATATTAAAAAATGGTGGCTAGTCTGGCTAGTGTGAGCTACAAAAGTAGTTTCTGCCTGGTTGGTTGGTCCTCGGGGATGTGCGCAGCACCAACGCTAGGAGCCAATGCAGAACCACACTGAGAGCAGAGCTCCACATCCCTGCTGTGCTCCAGCTGTGCCCCACACACAGGGATTTAGAGACTAATTAGTTCATTTATCCTGCAGAGGGGGCTATAGTGTTTTCTCAGGAGCTTGATATTGGACAATGGCATTCATCTTGCAGGGTACAGAGACCTTCAGCATCCTAGGCTGTTACCATTTATAGCATTTTGGGAATCAGTGAAACATGCTGTCTGTATATCATCTGTTACCATGGCCTGGAAGCATTCGTTTCCAGATAGAAGAACAGCTGTAGTAAAGTAAAAGTTGTAGTAAATAGATGGCATATAGCTTCACACTACATTAGAACTGCTATGAAAAGCAAATCAACCACATCCATTTCTTCCAAAACCTCCTGCCATCTGCATGCTAAACAACGATCTAATTTTGCTGGTGGCCTGGCAGAACTTCTTTCTCTCAAAGTAGTGAGGCTGCACCTGCTTACTTACTCAGTGCTGGTGAATTTGACGTACAAGCACAAAACGACTTTTGCATCTCCAGGTCTGTTTTCATTGCAGTTCGTGGACTATGAATAATTAACTAGAGTCATCTGCAACAGAGGCATCTGCTTTGGCACATTATTTCAGCTTTTGAGCTGCAGCTGAATTCAGCGCTTGAAAATATTTTCAAATGAAGTCTTCTAATTCTCCCCTTTGTTCATTTTAGGAATATAGGAAGTGACAAAGAACTGCACTTAGACTCCTCCTTTATGGCAGGACTCTAAGTGCAGTTCTTCATCACTTCTTGTATTACCAAAATGAAGCAATGTGGGAATAGAAAGTAACAACTCCTTTTGCCTTAGTGATTCTTGTGGATGATAAGTTTGTTTAGCTCAGAAACATTCTTGTCTCTATGTATTTCCTTCTGCCTTCCCATTTATAGATTTCTAGTTCTCTTTGACATGGTCTTTAATGCTCACTGAATGGCATGATGATTAAGGAGAAACTAGCTGGTTTTGAGCTGTTTGGTTGTGTGATAGGGAAAAGTGAAACCCTCTGCCTGTCTATCTGCAGCTATGCTGTGTAAAGCCAGTAGAACAGCTACGCTGTGTGAATCCACAGTAACATGATATCAAAACCCTAGAGTATTTGTGATCATCAGGTTGGAGCGCCAGGAAGGTGTATGCCAAAACAGTGGGGGATCTGACAAGGATGGGACAAAATTGGTCCATGAGGCCATGGGTAAAGATCTCCAATGTGCCATTTCTCCTACAGTCAATAGACTGAGCTGTGTGGAAGAAGGAACAAGACAACTTGGATTAACAGAAGATTAACCAAGCATGGACCCAATGAATATCATGGGACCTAAATACAAAAGGCTTGTGGGTGTCCACTCCGGGATGCTGTCAGAGCTATCTTTTTTTCCAGGCCAGTGCTTTTTTTTGTGTGTTTCTATGTCTAGACGCATGTATTTTCCTCTGGAGCTATTTTCTAGGCATTCTTCTGCTCTGTGAGTCCTCTCATGATCACCTTTGCTCTTGTGCTCTTCTTGTTCTCTGTCAATATAGCATCTAACACAATCCAGTCCATTGTGCTGAGAGCTGAACCACTACAATTATGGAAGTGACTAAGTCTGGGAGGAAGGACATGAGTAGAGTCCAGGGTTTTTTTCAGATGTGGGTCCCAAGATTAAGCTCAGATGTCCAAAGAGGTGAGTTTACAATGCAACCATTTCTTCAGCTGGGGCTTTACATGCATTATTGGAACACAGTATGCTTTAGATAACTATTTGTCAAATTTGGATGGAGGTTGGTCAGCAAGTGATTAAGAGACAGATGGCAAGACAGAGCAAGACAGCATGACAGGGAAAAAACTGCAGTTTCCTTAGGAAACCAAGATCAGAAAGACAACAGTAAAATGGGATTTTTGGATTCACATGATATTTTCTCATTCCACATCTTTTCTTCTGACAGTTTACACTCTTTCAGAAGTACCTCCCCTTATTGTTTTTCCCATTCCAATTAGACTTGTGTTTCTTCTGCAATTAAAGTCGTACCTCCCAAATTCTTAGAGATGGAATTACAGTGTATGAAATAATGGACCACAGAAGTAAAGTTGAGATCAGAAGAGTAAACACAAAGCACATATAAGATATTGTCTCAATAATAATCATTCTACTGCAATGTCCTTGCATATCCTACACTATAATTCTACTAGATAAGTCCTGTTTTTTTTTAAATTGTGTACCATTCTCTTTCACTTTTTTTGAGCAATAGCAGTTCCAAATTTCACATAAATCCACGAACTACCATTCTAAGCAAACCAAATCCAGTCATATAGCACCATCTCTAGTATTAATGCATTCCTGCTTAGGAAAGATTCATTCAACAGCTTGTGGAGTTCAAATCACCATCTGAAATTACGCGTTTCTCTGATCCCTTCCTAATTGCAAAATGCAGCAAGTTGGCTAGGATCAGAGACTTCTACTGAGTCTTTGTTCCCAAAGGACTCTGCTATTTGCCATGCAGAGTCTCTTGAGACTTGCTAGTTCTTCCAAATATCATTCTTTAACACAGACTCCTGCTGCTAGTAAAGGAATTTGAGCATGTAACTGAGGTTTTACTCCTCCACTAAACTTAGAGTTTTTAACATCCAGAATCCTCTCATCTCTTTAGCATACATTTTCTGGGCCAAATCCATGAGCTGTCCAAAACCACTTCTTTTTTTTTCTTTGTTAAAGCTGGGAAATGATAAAAGCTCTTGATCACTCTTTTAACAAGGTCACATAATATTACTTGCTTTGCATGAGAAAAGAGTTGTTAGCCATGATGTTCGGATCAAATGTAGTTTTACTATTATTTTCTATTCTTCCTGAAGCTTTAGCTGGATTTGTTTTCACTCAATTACAGGTGTGGAAGTGCTGAAAGGGGGCTTGTACATTCAGTTTAGATTTCTATGAGTCAAAGATAAAGGAGAAGCAATGACCTCTTTATACTAAGATATGACATTTACGTAAAAAACATCTCTAAGTTATTCTAAGTGGCTAAAGATGACAAGCTTATAGGCTCCTTTCCTAGCTCACTTCTGAATACCGGTAGCAGGAAACATATTGCGGTACGCTGTGATTTATTCTTAAAGGAATACACACCTGACTGCACCATCTGCTTTGGTAAACATTGTTTATTTCTTCCTCAGTAATAAAGGAATCATGTAAAGCTATGTCAAATGTGCTAATGTTTACAAAATACCCTCCAATAAAATACAGTAACAAAATACACAGGGAAATGCACCCATGATACACCTAACTGGTATTTTACTCAATGAACAAACAGCAGGGACAAATGTTGCTCATAAAATGTGTAAATTAACATGGTGATACAGATGAAGCAAAACTATATTCCCATCTCAAGCCAAACCTATTTCAGGCTCAGTAAACACTGCTTAAACTTTGTTGAGGTTTTTTTTCCTCCTTTATGCTCCAGTTTAAGCAGAAGCAAAGAGCCCATAAATCTCATTACAAAGTGTATTCTTGCAAGACTTCCAAACTATTTTAGGACGTTCTGAAAGTTTTGATAAATACAATTAAAATAGATTTTTTGGTGTTCCTTTCTGACCAAGTTACATTAAACTATTTGACTTACTACTTTAACAGCAAAATCTCTTACACAAGAGAACAATTTTATAACAAGATTAGTTACAAACCAGTTCCCTTTTATTTCTTCAGTTTTGAAGAAACAGTCTCTCTCTCTGAGATTTATAAGCCATCTCCTTCCTCGGCATTTCAAAAGGTGACATTTGCTTATATGCAGCAGATCATTTTAAGGCTGCAGTTCATCATGGTTCCTAGTGTAATGATACAGGATATAAACATTGCAGAGGCCATTTGTTGACCGTTTTTACAAGGTCCAATGGGGCCCAATGCCCAAATACAAAATCTAAAGAAACAAAGGCAAAACAGTGATGGGAAGACTACTTCATCTCTATCTTGGAAATGTTGTACCATTTCTCTTTTTCTTTCTTTTTTCTTTCTCTCTTTTTTTGTTTTTTTTTACACCCATGGCCCATAGGGTATATGACATCTCTGCATAGACTCTCTCAAACAGATCTGTTTTCATGTGTGGGCAGTAGTAGCTAACCTATATGCTGGAAGCCAATTAAGTTTATCTATAAAAATGAAACATAGGACAGATGAAACCATGAAGACCTATGAAAAACTGGATCAGAATACTGGCAAGTTTTCAATATATAACCTACTTCTCAAATCTGCAGCCCACTGGAAATACTGCATGATAGGTTGATAGTGCCCATGTACTGAGGTAACTTGCATGGAATTTCTGCTCAAGCAGAAAGAAGTCCTCTTTATTCTGTTGAAGGGCACCATTTCATCAAGTCTCCCTGATAAACTCTCCTTCAGCTATTAGCAGCTGAAAGATTGTGGTTTTTTCCTGGGTAAATCATAGGTTACACAGACAAAAACGTCATGTCATTAGCAAGGCCAGTATCAAATATAGCTATAAATAATCAAAATTCAGCTCATACTCATAGATCATCACTTGTAATTTTGAAAATACATGTTTACATAAATAATTTCCCTCATCAATAATGAGAAATTAAATCCCAGCTTTAAAACTGTATTTCAACACCATAGTAACTACTTGGCATGCTGTTTTTTACAGAATGTAGGAATGTACTCCAGGCTCTGGCTGACCACTCAGGTATATTATTCTCCATTTCAGTAGCTGGAACCTGAGTCCACTGTTGCACATGTCAAAAGTATCTGTACTGCTAACGGTGTCTCCCAAATTGTCCCATACTCAGACATGCTGGTATTTACTTCCTATCTGTTTCAATGGCTTTGGATAGCAGTGTGATGCATGCTTATAGCATGGCGTCTTCTCTCTCCACCAGCTTCACTCCAGAGTCACCTGCCAAGTAAAGAGAGCTGCCAAGAAGCTTGCAGAGCCCATGCTGAAAGCTCTGCCACTGTATCTGCCACTGTCACTTGCACTAGCTGGCCTCAGAGCAGCTGTTTCTCCATCACCCTCTCTACCAGTGATGATTGGGAGCAACCAAGGACAAAGCCCTGATGAGAAATGAACTCTCTGGCTGAGGGGAAACAGGGGACCAGGTGATGGAGATCAGCTGATTGCAGCACTCCCTTTAAATTGCAAGCCCTGGGCTGCAAGTCTAAGCTTGGAGGGTATGCTCTTTGGTGTGTGGAAATGATGCAGCAATTAGTGTAGTGTAGGTCCTAGCAAGAAATTTTATGTAATTCAATATCTAGAGATGAAGTAGGAAGAATGAACCTAGAGGTCTGCAAGATTGCTGAGGAGCTGTGGCCTCTATCTAGCACTTCCACTTCTATAACTTCTCCTGGAAGAGCTAAATAAATCCTACTGCCACTTTGCTTCCTCAACAGGTGACAAAACTCTTGCTTGTAAGGACAAGGAATGAAGCATCTGGTCGTGTGCCTGAGGTGGAAGCAGCTACCTGCCTGAGGCAGGGTAAGGACTGCAGAGCTCTGCTAAAGTGCTAGAAGACCTGCCTTGTAGTACTTCTTCTGCCTAAAAGGGTGGACTTCTGCTTTGGCTGGAAATGCATGTAAGTTGCAACTACCACCATGGGGATGTAGGGCCAGAAAGCTGGGAAGGAGTTGTGCCACAGAGGTAAGAGCCCTGCACAGAAACCAGTAACTGCTAAATCCGAGAATCTGAGTTTTTACACTAGCAGGATGTGGCTAGTAAATATAACTGTTTTGTGGGAATTCAAACTCCTTGCTGTCTAGGTATTCAACTATCATACTCAAATACTGTGCTTGCTGTAATCACCTGATTTATTTGCCATTTCCTTTTTAAATGTGTTAATATGACTTAATATATTTATTTATCTGTGTGCATGTATAAAAAATATAACCTATGTGCAGTGCCTGTTGCTGTAGCAACAAAAATTATTTTACAGCATCTCTCCTGAAGCAAATAATGATTTTGTGCCTGGATATGCAATAGGCATTTTCATGTTTTCCCCTCATTTACATCAATTCCATTAATGTAATATTTATATAAAGTTATGATATTGTAAAGCAATCAAAGAAACAGTGATACCTATTTTCCATTATACAATCCTGCAGGAGGGAATTGAGGGGAGGCTCTATCTTCTGGCCAGAATTAAAAGAGCAAAGGAGAAGCCTTTGGGGATTTCAAACTGGACTGACTGGGGCAATTTTTCTGCTTTCTACGTCTTATGTAGTAAGCTGCTTGAAAAATTTCCAGCTAACTTTTTTTCTCCTGGAAAATGCTAATTCTTGGAAATTAACAAGGTTCATGGGAATATGCTGATTTTCTGAAAACATAAAAAAGTAAAAGCAAATGGTGATGACAAGGTCAAGGAATGTTCTGATACTTCATTTCAAGCTTGTCAGTTTTAACGTTTCATCTTGCGTAAGATTTTAAACAGGGGCAAAAATGAACCATGACTTATTAAAAATAAGAAAATCACTTTATGGTCAACTTCTGTAATTGTGTGGAGCTGAGAACAGGGTACACTGAAACTATCAGATCTTTTGTGGAGCTCCAAAATCTGCTGCTGTTGGTTTCTGCTAGTGAGTTTTTTCCTGGGTGCAGGAGCTTGAAACAGGAGTGCACAGGGCTGTGAATGCCCACTGGTTGCCCACTTGAAGAACCAAGGTACTGCTGTTATTGATGGGTTTAAAAGAGACTTTGGATCATTTGTGTATTTCTAAGCTTGGAACTGTAGTTTCTTGCTAATGCTAGTCATAAACCTATGGCATACAAGCCTTGGGATAAGATGCTTTATGTATGGAAAAATCTAGTCTAAATCTTTAATTCACCCTATCCCTTTCAAGTACTAACATCAGATTACTTGCATTGCCCCCCCATCTTATCTTGTAGGAGTGTGACTTTAATAAACCCTAAACTGTGGCCAGTGAGGTTTCAAGCCCATTTCTATGAACAGTTGTGTATGCATCAATCCTTCTGATGTGATAAGATATAAAAGTACCATATCATCAATTTTGTTTTTAATTAGCAGTCTCTGCTCAAGAATGTGACTAAGCAAGTTCAGGTGCTTTAGCTGCTGTTGTTTTCCTTTTATTAGTACAGCGATTTCGATTTATTGGAGGGACTTCTCTGGCGTGGAGCGGGAGTGGGTGGTGTTGCAAGTTTAAAAACCAAACCATTCAATCCCTGCAATAACTCTTTAAGACTTGCTTGTCCTTGAGAGCAAAATATGTGTGAACATGAAACAGTTCTAGAGCATAAGGTGTTCTTTGTTAATTTAGACACTCATGATCAACTCCTGAGCTAAAGGTGTTACTTCTTCTGGAGCTAGTCTAACTGAAACAAAGGAATCCATTTCAACTCAGTTTAATGAAAACCTGCTTTTGAAAACAGCTTTTACAAAGAAAGTATCACTTTTGTAATAGGACTATACATGGACTACTTCCCTATATGCGAACCATACCTATTCAGGCCAGAAATGTTAGATTCAGCAGATGCCTCTTATCTGGTGATAGAAGAAGAGCAACTCAGAGGTACCAGTGCCCTGTAAGGCCACATATTGAGGCTAGCAGCCAGGGTCCTCCACCTGATCCCTGCTGGGAAGCACTCATACCCATCCTTCTGTAAAGGTAGGCAAGCCTGATGTGAATGCCTGTTTGAACAGCATGGGGTCAGACCTTTAGAGACTTCTTGAAATCCCAGTTCAAAGGCTCCTCCCACCACATAAACCACTTTCTCTTACTTATCTAGCTTTGCTCCTAACTTATTTTATGCATACCCAAGGCTCCAAATATCCTCCTTTATCAGTTGTGTCCCACAACACAAGCTAAAAAGTTGTTTTAGCACAAGCTAAAATTCCAATCTATGTCAAGGTGCACCCTTACCACTTAATAGGAAAACTCTGATGTGATCTAACTTAAGTTACAATCAGCTCCAGCCACACAACTTAGGTTAATACAAATAAGAGCTGATCTCTGCATACTGTAGCCAAACAATCCTTGGGATGATCTAGGAGACTTTCCTGAATGATCCTAATTCTTTGTGATGTGTGTTTATGAGCACATGTGCTCTCAGCAGCTTTTTTTATGCATTGCTTTGATTTTTTTTTAAACTTGGTTTGTCCCAGCTGATGGGAAATAGGCCTGACCCTGCCTACAGGTGGGCCCTATAAGGTTCATCAAGACTGAGTGCAGGACCAACCCCCTGCTTGCAGGGAGAGCACAGCGCACTACAATGATGGTAGTAGCTACAGTGGTAGGAAGATCAGGAAGGGGTTGTCTTTTGTCCTGCAGCATCTTCCTTCCCCTTCTCAGTCCTGCCATTGGCAGCATGTGAGCCATGTGGGTCTCAAGCTGCTGCCATGGGCAGCACTGAATGATGACTGTAGGAACAAAAATGAACACTCAATGCCACCAGGCCTGTCAAATGGGCACCTGCAGAGCACTGAAGTTTAAACACTGCTTTGCTCAACTTCCCAGCCTGAAAAAATTCTCACAACTTTCATTCAGTCCTCTGCCCTGAGGAGACTGGAGTTCAGCTAAGCTTCTGCCCCATGAGTCAGGATCATTGCCTGTGATTTCACATGCTTTGCTGTTCCATCCCATGCTGTGTCTGCACTATTGATGGGGCATTGGCCTGGCAGGCTTGCGGTCTGCCCATGCTGTTTAGATGCCAGTCTGCTCTTGAGGGCAAACTCTGGGCGCCTTCAGAGCACAGTGAATAGACTATTTGAGTCCATGTGTGCTTCCTAGCCTTGATCTGTGTGTGCTTCCCCTATAGGGTTCCTTGCTTTGAGAAAGGACTTGTCCAGAAATCATCATGTGGCCAAAGCTGTGTGGCAAAATACGCTTAAATAAGCAGCTTCATCCTAGGTCCCACAATGCAAAGAACTAGGATTTTGGCCTGCTCTTCACCCAGCATCAGAGAAGCAGCCCTAACATACCAAGGCAATGCTTTTCTGTCCCCCTTCCTGGGGGTAACTGGGCTGTGCCATCTGTTACTCTGTGTGCTAGACAGGCAACACAGACTTGGAAAGTGAGAGGTGAGGGTGGGAGAGCAGGGGTTTCCAACTAGGGCAGAGAAAAGGGAGACCAGAAAATGATCAGCAGACAGTGAAATATGCAGGACTGGGTAAACAGTTGCGTCCTACCTGTCTTTGCACTGCTTGTGCCTAGCTTGAGGTGACTTTCATTACAGTGCCGGTGGTAATCCTAATAATATGGGAGATGGGAAAGGACTGAAGATAGGAACTGAAGAGGAGGCTGAGGGCAACAACAGTGACAGAAAGCATGTGAGGGGACTCTCAGGTGAAGATGTGTGACCCTTCCTGACCACAGACTGATTGTCTGACCCAAGTAATATGCAGATCCTACTAAAAACTGCTTTGTAAAGGGATGTGAATAACTTGATGTGATGAAAAAAGGTAGTGGCTGGCTGCAGTCAATGAAAAGCACTGAGAAACCTTCCTAGGTAGAAAACCTTTCTGTACTGAGGGTTTAATATTTGGGCCTGAACTAGCCAGTGGAGTTTTTGTTGTTTTTCTAGACTTTTGGCTTGACTTATTTGAGTGGCCCTTCTCCAAGAAAAATGTTATGCTGTTTCTATGGGATACAAAACAAATGAGAAAGTTGGGTTGGTTTTTTTCAGCATCTGATAATCCTGCTTCCCTTGCATGCCAGTGTAACCTACTACATGATCTAGTAACTAGCTGTTAGCTGCTGGTACTGTATTTTGATCCAGCAGCCACAAAAAACGCATGCATGTAAACATATGTTCTGTCTAGAAAATATAGATAACCTTTTGAGTTTAGTAGCATATAAATTCCCTAAAGACACAAAGCCTGCCTCAATAAGACACTTGGTATGCTGTATATAGGTTCAATCAGACCTATGCTAGAGAAGGGGTCTTCCCTTCTCTAGCATACAAGATGCAAGTTGGTGTCAAAGTCTGAACTACTAATGTTGTTTTGCCACCTTCTGATACAGTACCAGCTCTCACCAGGTTCAGCTAAGAAACTGACTCTCTTATTGAGTTCAGTGCTGATCTTGACAGTCTTGGTGACATTATCTGAAGTGATAATGAAGTGTAATTCCATAGTCCTGAGCTCTAGCTAAAGAAAACTTTGTCTTATTATCTTGAACCACCCCTGCAAATCTTTATGCAAAACCTGTAAGAAAAATTGCATAAGGCATCAAAGCCCACCCCAAACAGGGAATATGATCATAGTGACTTTTAAACCAAGATGCAAAACTTCACTTTGACAGTTCCACATGTAGACAAGTCATCTGATACCACACAGGCAATATTGTAAGCTTGTGTTTTACTTCTGGATCCCTGATGTGCGAAATGGAAGATATACAGCTTCAGCTCTCAAAGCTGTACTTTGAACAAGGGCAGATACCTGGAAAGGAATTAAACTAAATCATAAAACACTAGGTTTAAAAATCAGGACAGTTGCACAGAGAAGTATTCTAGAATAGTCCTTATGCTACAAGTTAACACTGTCCCTTCTTATTCCAGAGTAATTTCCTTGTCTTCTGGGAATGCCAGCACAGTTGTCTGCAAGATGTGCTCACCTTGGAGCTGGCTGTCATTGCAATGTGCTGAAGATGAATTAGGCTTAATGTACTTCTAAGGTTGTGCTTGCTCATCTTTGTCCATCAGGAGAAGAAATTCTGCACATCCTCCTTGACATACTTACAGCTGCAAAGCCATGATGTATGCAGGCCGTAATACTAGGAGAAAGTCCTTTGGCCTGCACGGCAGATTTAATTATGTCATCTGGCTTAAGCTGTCCTGACTAAATAACAATGTGGAGCAGGGTGTGTATATAGTATTTGTTACTAGTAAATCTTCACATTTACAGTAAAAGTAGGGATGTTTTTTGCCTAGCTCCTTACTTCGTAGTGACTTCCGACTAGTGTTCTGTCTATAACCTTGGCTTTTGAAAGGAGGCATTCTCAAATCTCAGTGCACCCTGATGCTTGCAGGCAGGCTTAATGTATCAACCCACTTTATTGCCATAGGAAAAGGGCATCAGGTGTGCATCTAAGGGCTAACAGGTACCACTGGGACAGTGCATGAAAATGTTATCTCAACTGCATCATTCTGTGGGACAGAAGCTTCTACAGGGGAGAGCTATTTCAGATGAGTGCTTCAGTGCCAATGGGAAAAACATGAGAAGGGAGTTTAAAATGGACTGAGAGGAAAAACATTTTCTTTAAACGAACTTGCTGAGTCTTCTACATTCCATTATGAAACACTTTCTAACCTCTAGTCTTTTTAAAGCAAGTGTGTGAGCCTGTCCTTCACCACATAGAGCAGAATGTTCTACTACTATCAGAAGCCAACTTTTCAGAAGGGTCCTGATGTATTCCTGGGTCAGTTACCAAACGTGTCAACCCTGTCCTCCAAGGCAGTACCAACTGGCCTGACTGCCATTACTGGCATTTTGTCTTGCTAAACCCCAGTGCAAGTTACTAGTTTAGCAGCAACAAAAATTTGTACTGTAGTAGGCTGTGCAGTATCCAGACTGTTTGCACGGGGATCCAGGGATGCTGATCTGCTCTTTAACACAAACATGCTTAAATTGGGAACACAGATACACCATATCCAGCTGAGGCTACAGAAATACTCTGTGTGGGAACTATTCATCCAGGGCCTCAGTGACAGCACTTTCTCTTCTAGAAACAATTGTCTTTGAAAGCACCAAGGTCCTGTCCTCTGAACTGCACAGACTTCCTAGCAGCGTAAGCACAACCAGAAAAAAAATCACTGGGACTTGTGGTATTTCACTAGATTGTTCTTTGAATGTGCTGCAGTAAAGGTACTTCAGGCCAGCATGTCCTAGCAATCCTTGTGTGCCTAGCAAGTTTTGGGCAGGGGAAAAATGCCTCAACAGTGAGGTGGGAGGAAATGCAGGAGTACTGGGGTATATTTTGTAGGACATAGTGAAAGCATCTGAGTAGTGGAATCTGGTTGCTCCAAGCAGGAGCACCTGGAGTTGAAGGCTTCTTGAATCCTAGTGTCGTCATGATTCATTGTGGAGAACGTGCTCTGTTGGGTGCCCATGAGGTGCCTTGTAAATGAACAGGAAATTTGACTTTGAGGATACTGCCAGAGATGTATGGACAAGATGGTGAAGGTACAGGTGAAGAAACAACATCCTTAGCTATAAGTATTCTGACTGTTGGCTTTGTCTCCCCTGGGAAATAGGACCTTTTCCCATATTCTCCCCTCTACACACTTCTCTGATACTGCAGTAGCTGCTAGAATGATGTTTCTCAGCATGAGACTTCTGAATTGCTGGTGATTTGTGTCATATCTGGAAGTGGTCAACAAAACAATTGGCAAAAAAATGGAAGGGGGGGGGAATTAAAGTGAAAACAAAGGTGTCCTGTGTACATGGCAAATAGAATGGGGGCAGGGGAGAGGCATTTAAAGCTAAGCCTAACTCTTTGGGGAGCACTGCAGAAAGGTTCTTTTTTTTTTTTAACACAAGAAAATTATTTTGAAATAAAAATGTATTGAGGAAAAACTAATCTAGAGGCCATGGTGGTAGACAGCAGTAAAAATCTCATCTACTTTTTGTCCCAGTAAATATTTCCTCAGCAACCCTAAATATACTCTGTTCTATATGGTATATGCTGATTTATATTTTATTTCCTCCAAACTATTTCACACAACTACAACCCAAGCTGGCATGGTCACATGTGGAGCCTGCCACTGCAGTGATTATCAACTACTTAAAGGTCTGAAAGCATGTATCCTCCACAGGCTTTGGAACAAAGAAATATTCTAATATTCATGTTAGAGGTGAAGCAACTGACCTAAGGTTCTACAAGAAACCTGTGACAGATGGGGAAACTTGAATTCAAGTTACTAGCTTTCAGAGTAAGACATCTATTCCTTAATGACAACTACATTGTAAGACACAGGGAACCCAAACAAATTAAGACCAGGCAGATTCAGATAGGTACTACATCATCCCATTTTCCTTGCACTAGCTGCTGTGCACATAGTCTTTCCCAAATAAAGAAGTTCCCTTTCCATTAAGGCTACCTTGCATCTTCCATGGGGTAAGAACATGCAAACATATGGCTGTTGCCACACAGCAGCTAATGAACTATGGTGTGAAATTAATGCCTACCCCACACTTAGTTATTCATGTAACCCCACTGGGCATTTTGTTGCACTTGCAAAGGAAAGTTCCTTGCAGATACAGTGGAAGAACCAAACCATTCAGCTGGGCTCATATCTATGCCTTGATTTGGTCTTGAAACCAACTGAAATGGCACCACTGTAACCACAATCAGTGGCCCATAACATTAGTACAAGCAAATGGCTTTCTGCTGATATATAAAATATCATCTATAGAAGCACACAAACTATATAAATGCCTTCTAAGAAAGGGGATAAAGAAAACTCACAGAAAGTGCATTCAGGGAAAGCTCTTTAATTTTAAGGACAAACATTCCCCTGAGTCATAACTACATTTAATTTCCATATGTTAGAGAAGGAGGAGAAAGAGGAGGAGGTTGTGGCATAAACGAAATGGGAGGTTCCTCTAGTGAAAACTTCAGATGAGCAGTTGCTCCTTCAGGCATCTGCTTGTAGGAATATGCCAGACGAAAACTTTGCATCCATATGGTGCACTGCAAACAAGGCACTCGTCAGTATACAAACATCAGCTGATTTTTGCACATCTCTTTTGTTTGCAAACGGTACAGACTCCTCTAATCTCTGCTAGGGCTTGCTGGTTCTTACTGTAATGAAGGAGGAAGCAGGGAATAAAAAGCTACTATGTTCTTCAGAGGCTGAGAAAAGTTGAGGTAGCGAACAATTAAGTGACTTGCCAAGACCGCACAAGGAGCAAACTATTATCGAGACCCTGAGGGGTTCCTATTTGCTAGTCTGCAGCTCTTGTTAGTAGATTTGGGACTTCTCGCATTAAAATTAGGATTGCTTTACATAACACATTGTAAAATTTGGAAACTGCATCAATGTACCTGCTGGCTATCCAGGTAACCTCCTGGCTACCTGTGCTCCTTAGGGCACCCAGGGACATAGGCAAAGAACCTATCTTGCAGCTCAACTTCTCAAAATAAGCCACCCTGTGCTTGGGCACAAGTAGGCTGCATACCTTCTTGCTTTAGTGACTTAACGTGTAGCCCTCTTAACTGAGGGGCTTACGATATCAAGGCTGCGTGTTCAGGCGGATAGAGCTCTTCTTCAGAACACTCTGGTCCTGCAGTAGTTTTGATTAAGGATGTTTTCAAGTGCAGTGGTATAGCTAAAGTATTTGTTTACAGTGAGACAGGTCTAACTTTTTCTCTGCTTGGCTACAGTCAGATTAGGTTTTTTATGTTTTAGAAATTATTCCTAGGAGTCTGAGTGACTGTTTAAAAAAAAAAAAAAAAAACACACAAAAAACCCAACCAACCAAAAAAAACCCCAAACATTTTGAATAGCTCTAGCCTGAAATTTTGATAGACTTCTAAATATGTGTGCATGTGTGTTTTCTCTCATGATGGCCGTCTATCTCTGCTGCCAAGTGAAAAGGACACCCTATGGGTAGCTACCTGTCACATGGCCCATAAGCACACAGAGCTGTGCACAGAATGAAGTGCTCTTGCAAAAGAAAGGAGCCAGGCAGAAGCAGAATAAAACATAAGCCAACAACTTAATCACATTAAACTGAAATGTACCTGGCCAGATTTTGCTCTCTGGTTCACAATCAGTTTGTGTGGTCGACCCCTGTTGCAGAAGTTTCTAACTGATAGACTTTAAGATGCAATTCATCTGTTCAGCCTCAAGAAGCACCACCCCATACTGCTGTGATTCTGGTGAAAGGGGTCTTCTGCCAGGAAAACAGACTTTTAGTGCCATTATTCTTTTTTTAATACCTGTACTGGGACTTCCAAGTGCCACCTGTAATGGTTGTTTTTCTTTGATGCAGACCTTTGAAATAGATTAATTCCAGAAGTATTTTTGATTTGTGGATGCTGAATGCATATAAAATCATCTAGATGGCTGACAGCCAGCTGCAGGCTTGTTCAGTCACAAAAGTATTGCCATCTCTCATTCCTTTACCACAATTTTTTTGACATTTGCTACCTCTACTGCTGTTCTGACTGGCAGCAGACACTCTGAGAATCTCAGTTCTGTGTGAAAGCCCATGGAGTTATGTTCAGCCACCCTGATTATGCAAAAAAGTCTGAAAATGTTAAGCAGGTGTGTTCTGAAACCTCACACCAGAAAGCAAATAAAAATAATCTTAACAGCAGTTAATTGAAAATGTGAATTTAAAAAAATGGAACCACTTTTATTGTGGGGGCAGTAGGAGCATATGTTCAGGAAAGCAGTTAGTCCTGATCGGATGATATTTGGAAGTCTGGAGCTAATAAGAAAAGGGCATCTTACAGGAAAAAAATCAACACGTAAAGTTACTGCACTGACTGTGTGATTTGTTCGCTGTGGCACAGGAGCATACGAAATGCCCTCCTGGGTCAGACCAGCAGTCCATCTTAGCCAAGTGCTTAGTCTCTGACAGTGGCAACAGGAGATACTGTTTTGGAAGAGCATGCAAGCCTGGCTGCTTTCTGTGGTCCTCTCCTCTCCTTGAGAGTGGTTGTATTAAGGATGTTACAGGGCACACCCTTGCCTTCTGCTTTCAAAATCCATTTGTATATCTGTTATCAATGAACTTGTGTAAACCAGTTTTGAACTTGCTGATGCTGCCCGTGTTCAAAAACTCTGGCAGCTGGTTTCAGGATTTCACTACCCACTCTATAAAGAAATGCTTGTATCAGTTTTAAGCCAGTCTTGTACTAGTTTCAAGTGGCCTCATACTGTAGCCCACTATTCTAATGATGTGTAAACCTTCCTCGATCACATCTTCCCTCTATCTTTTGCTTTCTAATTGGGGAGTCCCATTTTTTTCCAGTGTCTAGTTGTAAAGCTGCTGTTACATCCCCTTAACTTCTCATTTTCTGCTATGCACCTAGTCTGCAAAGCTTAATTCAATCATACTAAGCATCTCTCTGACTTTAGCCACACTTCTGAGAGCTACCCATCCTGCAGAAGCATTTGCAGAACTATGCATTGCAGGAGTGCAGGAACTCCCCTCCGCGTGCCCCTTCTCTTACTCTCTCCCGAGGGAATTTTCTCTTTTCATCCACACTTTGTGCTTGTACGGCATCTTCTATTAAAGGATTTTAAGCATTTCTCTGAGATTAATAAAGCCTTCTCCTTGTATCTCAGCACAGGATGGTGAGCAAGGAACCCCAGAATGATGGAAGTTTTCTCAAGGCTATATAATGAATAGCAGCAGAATTAAGAACAGATGCTAGAAAATGAGGACCAAAGTATCTTGCTGTCAACCACAGCACACTGTGGTTCACTTCAAGACAGAATTTCTGGATAATGTTTTAATGTGACATTACTTCAGAGCTTTACACCAACATAACTTCAAAGTTAAATATTGAAGTGTATGTATTTTTTCTGGCTGATAATTAACTATTGATGTAGACACACTTGGACTTTAGAACTGTCATTCATTTGTTATGCACATAAACACAATCCTTGTATTCATATTCAAACTGTTCTCTTTAGCAGTTAAAATTCACTGAGTGAACATTCATGTGAACCTGTATGAATGGCACTGCAAGTCAGATTCTCTGGGAGGTGCAAAAGGGCAAGGAGATGCTCTCTTCCTATATCATAAGAATATTACTAAATACTGTATATCAAACTAGTAAAGCAATTAGCTTTTTTTCCTTTCCAAATAGATTTTAAGGCCACAGTTCAAAGGTTCAAGCTCTCATCAAAATCACCTGTATCTTTTCTTATAGCAAAATACAGAAATACGTTGAGGGAAAACTTTCATAAAGAAATATTTTTTCAAGGTATTTTTGTAACTCTTTTGGTAATGACATGTCATAACATGTTTAAAAAGCCTAGGATTTGGGAATTCTCACCTGGATATGAAGGCATCCTGACTATCAGTGAAGGATATAATACTGACAGTTCAGGATTCAAGCTCTCATGTGCTTAATTCCTGGGCATGTGCAACTGATAGTCCAAACGTCACAAAATAATGTGACATTCTGGATCTGCAGACAGCTCCTGTATCTTTATCAAAAGATCAGACTTCTATCACTCATTACAGATGCAAAATTAATATGTCTCATGTTAATATTAATACTGGTTTTGTGACCCTGCAAGCCATGGTGGAAACACTAAATCAATACAGCTTTCAGAAATCTTTGAGCAGGAAAGGCTGACATAAAGGCATCCAGTGTGGAAGGATGTGTCCCCAGGAAAGGCAGCAGAACTGCAGGACCTCCTTTCTACTGCCCTTCAGCAAGCGACATCTTGGAGGGACTTGAAAGAAAAGAGGTGGTAACTGGGAGGCAGTGGAAATCCAGCAAAAACCTCCTTTGCAACAATGTGTAGAAAGCCTAGGCGAGAGACCTTTCAGACCCTTGAACCCCTGCACACAGGGACAAATGCTAGAGGGGAGTTTTGCTTCACACAACAGATTGACTAGGCAACAGTCAGAATGATTAACTTAACACTTGCATAGACCAGTGACACTACCCTATAAATAGATCTTAGCTAAGTTTTTAGTTCCACATACTTAAGGGCTTAAACAAACAACGGTACAGTTTAATTAAGATACCATGGCATATGGGATCAAGAACTGCGTACCAACCCATGCCTTTTTTCTAGTTTTCCTTGAGTAATGCACAAACAATGGACAAAAAGTCAAAATCTGGACAAAATCCCAGAAGTTTAGAGTTCTGTCCAAATATTATTTGATTTTCTGAAAGTCTGCAAAATTGGCCTTATTCTTATTGGGACAACAGATTTTCCTCATGGCAGTTTAAGACAAGGTGAAAAATACCATTCAAACAGCTTGCTTTGGTACTGTAGCACCAAAGCAGAAAGTAAGGAGTGGGGGGAACTGGGGGAAGGGGAGAAGAAGTTGCTTTAAAAATTCTGAATGAACACAAAATTGAAGTCACCCTTGAATGAATTATTTTTCCCACAGCTTGTTTCAGCAGCAGATGAACCCCAGAACACTCATTTCATTCAGTTGTTGCATTTGAGTGAAACCATACACAGCAGAAAAGACAACCTCGCTAGATGTTGTTTAGTAGGGCTCTGACTTAAGCTAGTTAATACTGAATATAAGCTCATTTCAGTGTTGAGTTGTTCACTGCATGCACTTAATGGTCATCTGTGATGTGTTCCCATACAGTATATGTATTTTTAATATAAATTTCCTAGCCCAAACTCCACTAAGGATATCAAATGGTGTCTATGTTGGTGGTAAATGCATTGAGCTTTGAGGGTGGGATACTTTTCACCCCTAGTCTAAATAAGGCACCAGCAAATCCATCACATGAGATTTATTTAAAAGATTCATCACATCACTGCTCTTGCTGAAGTAAAGCAGGCTATAAAATTCCACCGAAGCTAAATAAGTGTGCTGCTGCGCTAATGTAAATGCCACTGCATGAAGTGCCCTGCGCTCATCACTTGAGGCAGCCTAAACGGGAATCTCAGGCTAAACAAAAGCTTCCTTGCTGCTGTGTGAGTGCTAAATTTTGAGGAAGGCATTTGGATTACCTCTCACTTTTTAGACTCTTACGGGCATCTAGCTATGATGAAGACCTAGAATTAATTTAATGCACTGACAATGGTGTCTGGGTCAGCTGCTGCTGCATGGTATGTACTCAGCCTCCCAAGCTGCTCACTGGCCTCACCTGAACACTGCATTCCAGCCCTGTGCTAAAAAAGCCACTTTCAGGGTGTGTGGGGGGGGAAATCACTCAGAGGCCACAAGAAACTGATTTCTCCGTTGAAATGGGTGGAAAAATAACTGTTCTGGAATAGCTTCTATTAGACAAAATAGAAAAATAAATTATACCCTGATGTCTCCTTAGTGGCCTATGTTTGAGAAGGTCTTATGAAGGTAAGCTTTTCTCTTTTAGCAGCGTTTTAGTTTCTTAGATTCATAAATAGCCCATATAACCCTTGTGCTGTTTGACAACTGGAACTTGTTTTGCAGGATTGCAGGCTCTGCCTGGGCTATTCAAGCTAGTGAATATAAGGCCACAAACCCCAGCTGCTAAAAGATACTTGGAGACATGTATATTTGTGTATGTGCGTGTATGTCTGTCTCCCTATGTGTTTATTTACATCTATGGTATTTAACTAAATTTTTTTCCTGAATCAATTAAGTAAACTTGAGCCCTGTGCTTTGGATTATTTTTTTGTGCTGGTGAGATGTTCAGGCTGGCTGTTCTTGAGACAAGAGACCCCTGCTTATCCTTAGTCTAACTACCACACAGGCCGTAGCAGGAGGGAGATATCTGTTTGCTGATGCCTTGCAACCCTGCCCAGTAGGGAAGCACCTTTAAGTGGGTGAGACTGATTCATTCTTTAGTTGCACTGGGTGTAAAAAAGATAGAGCATAAAAAGCTCCATCAAAGCCCAAGCATGGAAGAGACAAAGGTTTGTGCTGACATGCCAAGACTTAGATGCCAGATGAAGTAAAGCGATCAAAATTTTGCCACCAATCTCTGTGGCTGGGAGCTACATTTTTAGCTTCTGGAACTGCTTCCTGAGACAAACCTGGTTCAGATAAACTAATGGAAAGGCTTAATCCTAAATTGCTGTTTGCTTTTAATTTCTTGGGACTTTTTGTCTCCCATGCACTTCGCTACTTCATAATGCCTCCATGCCAGGAAAAAGGAAAAGGCCGTAACACCCCTGTGCCCACTTTTTCCTTACACAGCTCCTTGAAAAGAAAGGCCTGTATCCAGAGCCAGAACACTTTTCAATAGGGACAGACTCATAAGGAAAACTTAACTCCCAGTTCCAACATACGAAACATAACTCGGGGCTTCATGAGCTGTTGCCTTGCTACCAAACTCAAGTACATGTTCACAAGCATAGCAAAAAGCATGCCTTGCTGACATGCTAACCCCTCCCTCCCCCTCCCCCCCCGCCATATTTTGAGTTCCTCATCTGGGGAATTATGACACTAGAATACCTATGTAAAGTGGCTGCAAGAATTTTTTTTTTTAACACAGACACAAACCATTTTTAACCTAACCTTGTTCTTAGAAATGACTGTATTACTTCGGCAGATATCTTTAGCAGGGAAAAAAAGCAGCCCAAAGCAGACACCCAGCATGGAAATATCCAGCTGGAATAGCTAAATCTAAGCAATGTTCTGTGGAACTTAGAGGGGATCTCATACTACTCTACTACTATTTAAGGCTACCCAAAATAGTGTTGCTTCTAGCTCCACCTGTCAGTCTGAAAACTGATGAGTCCCATCCTTCTCAGAGAAAGAAATGCAGGAGCCACATTGATGTCTCTTACAGAACTCAGCATTTTGAGGCAGTACAGTTAAATAGTTCCTCTTACTGAATGCTTTGTATGGTAATAGCTAACATTCTCCTCAATGTTTTAATTGCCAAAGATCTCAAACCACCTGTTTTTCCACCACTGTCTCAGCCAGGCTCATCTACAAGTATCGCATCACTGTTGAACAGAAAAACACTAACTGTGGGAATGTCCTTGCTGCCTTGTGATAATAAGCACTCTGCCAAATGCTTGTATCTAAGAGATTAAGCCAGTAGGTTGTGCTAAATCTGCATTTGCGTGACTGAAAAAAATCTAACATCCTGATAGCGGCAGTTTAAACCACACAAACATGGGAAAAGTCCTTGGTCCAATGAGTCAGGGTTTAGATTGAACTGGAGAGGTCTGGGTTGGACTCCTGGCACAGCTACCAGCTTGGTATCAGCTAATTCACATCTTTCACTAGTGCCTGTCCCTAGTATGTGGAATATGTGCTACTGCAAGGGTCTGTTAGTGCTGCACTATTTGCAGTCTGTTACATGGCAGGGGTCGGAAAGTCTGAACTCAACTTTTTCAGATTATGAGAATTTGTAGGAAGTGCTCCAGATTCTGAATGCAAAACAATGCAGCACCTATGACTGAGGAAATAGTGTGCCACACTTTTGGAGCCCAGTTTTGCCCTTTACAATGCTTGCTTTCAAATGGTATTTTGTCTTCCAATTCATTAAACTACTCTATGAGATGATCTGCTAGTACTGGGTGTGGGGACACCCCAGGCTCCTGCTTTCCTACCTCAGAAGTGCCATAGTAGGACACAATTCATGGAACAACTGACTGTGCTCTCCACGGACCTGCTCCAAAGGCCACAGAAATAAACACATGCTTTTTCATTGATTTCCAATGACTTTGTATTGATCTCCAGATGTCTGTCAATCATTTTTAATTGTGGAAATATTGCTATGAAAACTAAGTAATGATGTTAATTCAGAAGAGACCCAAAACAGTATTTTTCTGGAGAGTGGGAAAGAAGTGTCTCGCTGTAAATCACTGCAGATTCTCCTGGAGCATTCAAGTCCCTGGAGTGGCTAAGGCTGAGGAAACCTGCTCTTAAGACATTTAAAAAAAAATTTCAAAAAATTTAAAAACCCCAAACATCTACCTTCTTGCCCTTCCCCCAGTGAGTGTTTTGAAACCTCTGCTTTTCAAATCTTAGAGCTGTGCCTGAACAGGACCTCCTTTAAACTGTGACCTCCCTAGCAGATTATCACCTCTGAGGATGAGAAAACAATGGAGAAGTAGTGGCACAAACAAGCTGCAATTAAGGTTGTTTGAAATCATATCTTACCTATACATCGACCCCCTTCTGCCTGTGAGGGACACAGCTTTTGCACTGTACAAGGTTTAGTCTAGCATTTTGTGGAATCTTGAATTAATTTAACTAATAATCTTTAATTTCCCGAAACTAATGTTCTTCAGCTTTGCAAATAATCCAGTGAAATTTCCATCTAGTTTTGAAGAGTTATAACTAAAGCTCACCTTTCCGTGACTTTGCTTTTTCATCTTCCAAGAGTGTTAACTTAGATTTTCTTTCTAAAACTGTCTGCGTCTAGATTCCACCCCCCCATATGTGCAGGATCTCCTCTGTGCAAGCTCTTGGTTTCTTTGCCAGTGTGTTTTCAAATCTTACACCCTGGTTAGAGGCAAAAATTTCATGTTAGCACGAGTCAGCAGAAAGCTCTGCATCTTTATTCTGATCTCAATGTGAATTTACAGAAGAAATTGCATCTGTATTCTGCTATTCCACATGCTCCTGTTAATCCTTATTCTTGCAAATAAGCCACTGCTGCACAAATTGTGCTGTTCGTTTTAATGAGTTCAAACGCAAAAAATTTGAGAGTTAGTTCTCATTAACACCCCTGTGGCATAGTCCAAACATTGACTCAGCTAATGCTTTCAACTTTGTGCCATAAAGTTACATGGACTTGTTTTATGTGATAGAAAGTTACTTTTTTCTTAAATATTATATAGAGATTCCATAACGGTATTATGAAAATCATTTGTCTTAGAAAAATAAAGATGGGGGTCCATGTGGTTCAACAGCATGTAGGAATAATCAGATATACAGAATGCAAACTCTACTAAGAAAAAAGACAGTTAAGTGGCCGAGAGGAGACGATTGTGACTACAGAAGTCATTTAGCTTGGGGGGGGAAGATAACTAAGCACCAGCAAAAAATTCTTAATTTAATATAATCCTGGTTAACAAGACTGTATTTTTCAAGTCAGAAAGGGTCACTGCAATCATCTACTCTGATGCCCTTGCAATGAAGGCCATAAAATGCTTGTCACTGGGGAAATTACTTCCTGGGGAATAAAATCCTAGGAGCTTCAGAGTTGCCTAAAATCAGACAAGTTCTGCACTCTGAGACTACTGCTAGAGAACCCTGCACCGACACCCTCAGAGTAGAGACAGTCCACACATGTCTCATGTTACTGCCATTCAAAGTTTCTCCAGGATCATTTATATTGAAGTATAGTAGCCAGTGCACTACCTGTGTGACAATATTTAGGCAACAATATTCTCTTTCAAATGCACGAGTTGAGGGAGAGGCTGTGACTTGGCTTCTGGAGGCAGCGATGGCATAAGTCCTCCTACAGTAAGGTGGTAAATAACACTTATTTGACTTCATTTGTGTGCCAGAAAAATATGATTTTTTTTTAGAAGTAGTGGCTATGTTATTGTGCTGAGGTAACAAAATTCCTTGATCACGTTCCAGTATTTCACTAAAGTCCCTGAGTGAGATGAAGAATTACCTAGTATCACTGCCTTCACTGCACACTCCTGTGCTGTGCTAAAAGATGTCCCAACCTATAAGGCTTTTTCAGTACCTCCTCATGTGGGAGGTGCAGGGATAAACTGAAGGCAGAACAATCATTAGGCATTATACAAGAGACAATGTTCACTCCCACAGTGACCTAGCAGCTCCGTGCATTGAACTTCTCTTCTTCCAGCCTGTTTGTGGGGTTATTTGAGTGTGTGGTTTGTGTTTTTAGTTGGTTTCTTTTTTTTTTTTTTTTTAGAATAGCTGAAAGCCAGCAGCTGAGGCACTTTGCTTACAGGAATCAAACCTGGATCTCTTGGGTTGTGTACCACCACTTCTACTGGCGCACTGGCTTTGCTCCTCAGAAAGCCTGCAACCCAACAGGGAACTAGAGGATATCACTCTGTGCTCTAAGCTTCAGGCACATAACTTTTTCTAGAGGTCAATATTCAGACTAAAAAAAAAAAAAGAAACCACACCACGTTCATGTTGTCCTGCAAATACAAGAGTGAAATCATTAAGACCATCCCTGAGATTCTTGAGAAACTGTAGAGGTGCAACTGGATTATGCCTTACAAAAGACACCCATGTGCAAAATTACTCTCACTGGGTTAGTACTCTGGGAGGCACACCGAACATCATACGTTCGTGACTGCCCTGGAAACTTTTTTTGAGCAGAAGGGTTTGGGATCTGAGAGCACTTCTGCAATCAGCAGGTTCAAAGTGTTTTGAAATGTCATATGAAATATGCCTTTAGAATGTCACAGGAGAGTAGAGCCCTGACTTCTTAAGAGTCATCTATTAAAGCGAACAGAGAAGTCTTGGAACTGCAGAATGATTTAGTACTTTTAACGCATGATGATGTCAGTCTGCCCACGCTTGAAACTAGACTTTTCCATCTGCTGTGTCTTGTAATCCACAACACACAAAAGCATTTTAACCCTCACCAAGAGCAATGGTATTAATGAGAATGAAGAGAAAATGACAGTGAGCAATCAAGCTTCAAGGTGTTTTAATCATGAACATGTTTCCCTAAGCCCTGTTCCAACTCCTGCTGCTAGTCATTGTATTTTCCTTGCCTTTTTGAACGTGAATGTCAGCCACCTCCTGTGCAGAAACTAGAGGCAGGATCTAAGGTGGCAATGTACTGTTTTAACTTGACTGTGAAGGCCATTCTTTTCTGTTGGTTCCCCTGCTTCTACCTGCAGCCAGTCCTGTCTGTGCTGCAGCACTGAGAACAAAAAGTAATACTTGCAGCACTCTGATGTGCAACAAAGTCCCTCAGACTTGATGGTTTTAAAATTTTCACAGGTTACTAGGAAGTATCATTCAGTAACTGTTTGGCAATCGAAGAAATGCTATAAAATGAGCCAGGCAAAATTATTTTAGGTGATTAAAAAGTCTTTTAGATACAGACCTAATGTAAGGTGAGATGTATGATACAGACATGAAATTAATCCTAACGATACTGAAGCTTTGTTCAGCTGGGTCTAAAGACCTCCTGCAGGAAAACTATGATACTTTCCATATCTGTAAGTACAAAAGTATAAAAACTTAAATTGCTTTAGGGTCATTCTGCATTTTCCATGGTCTGCCTCTTGCCTCATCGTCAAAGGGATGCCAAGCTAGCCTGCTCCAGAGCTGATATTTATTGTACCATGCAAATCACACATATTTACATGACTTTATGTATTGCCCATGATTTTACAGATGAATATATATCATAGGTGCTATAACTGCTTATGAAATAGGCAACTTTACTGAGGTTCCAGTATGAAAATCAAATAGGGGAATTAAATTCCTATATAATTTGGTGGTTTATTTTGTAGAGGGGGACTACAAAAACAGAACAGGCAAGCTCCTTTCTTAGCTCAGAATCCATTGTGTCTGGCTTTTCAAGCAGGAAAGAGTAGAAATGGTGCATGGTCTTTTCCTTGGAGCCCTAGAAGTCTGCAAAGCTATATGTAAGACCTGTCCAAACTATACAAGTATTTCTTGTAGTACAGGCTCCCAGACTCCTCCCAACATACACTGAGTACTATGTGAATTCTGTTCATTTCCACCATAGTGGTGCTGAGTCAAAGCTCAGGTGCCTCTTTCACGCTAGATCCTGAAAATAAAATTAATGAAGAAAAGAGTCATACTTATTGTTTAAAATAGAGGTAGTTTGTTTTCATGAGAGAGGCTTGGTTGTTTCAGATGCCAGGTCAGAAACTGCGAACAAAAATCCCTGAGACATTACCAAAGTGATATTGAGGATACGTGGTGGGGGGTGGTGAGAAATAGACTGGTTTAATTACACCGAACACTAACGAAAGTATTCTTGTGTAAGATGTACTTATTTGAGATTACCATGGGGCCCTGAAGATTAATTAAAGGCAAGACCTTGATTTCTTGCCTCATCCAGTGCTTGCTTTTATTTCAGTGAGGCAATATCAGTTATACGAGGAGAAGGTTGGTCAGCTGGTGCTTCCAGGACAGTTCTGCCTCTCCCTCCAAATGGGTCTGAACCATCCAGTCAGATTAATCACTTCCTTTCACGCAAAAAAAAGAATTAGCTTGGATTTCATTTTACGTCATTTACTTTTCATATCTTACCAGTCAGTACAGGTCATTAAAGAATCCTTCATCCATTGACACTTAAAGGGTAGAATTTTGTTTTATATTTGTCACTTATCAAATCTCAAAAGCATGGGTTTCTTTCTGCTCGGTTTTGATTGTTTTCCATCCATGGCCAACCTACGTTCACTAGCCTCTGGCTGGATTATTCGCAGCTCTATGACCAAGCATGTTTCTTTACTCACAAAGTCATCAATAGGACACAGCATATGAATATTTGATAATTAAAATACAGTAAGCTGTGTCTTGGATAAAGTTGTCTCTTGTTGCCTTCAACCTTTCTGCCTGCAGCTTCCTGGCAGCAGGCATTCTGCTTTCAGGATTGTGCATCTTTATGGGAAAATTGCTGTGCTCCCTGTTTTTATCATTTGATCAGCAAGGTAAACATAAACAGGTGGAGTGGATATAAGGGCCTTCTCTGCAGTTGCACTTGCTAGGATATGAATTACAAGAGATCTCGATCCTCCTGTTTTAGTGAATTTGTTGGTTGTGGTCAGGAAACAAAGCAATTTCCTCAGCTCCCTCTTGCAGCAAGGGAAAAGGTGGTTGTGTGGGCACAGCACGGCAGCAGAAGGTGGGCAGCCCACTTCACGATCCCAGCTTTGTAAAGAAGCTTTTTGACCAGCTCCTCCACTGGGGTAAGCAGGCACCCGCTGCCAGAACGGGTAAAAGACCACATGTCACTGAAGGACATCTTTCTAAATAAATACATAAATAACGACACTGATATTCCTCTTCACTCCCCTCTGATAATCTCCTGTGACCTACCATACTCCCTGTAGATAAAAGCCAACTTTTCTTAATTGGAGATAAATTTCCTGAAAGTTTGGCAATAGATCTAGCAGACGTGGACTCATGGGACAAATTCCTGCTGTGGATCACGATTAAATTATTTCATGTTGGAATTCGGCCTGGAGCAGAACCAGCTCCAGCATATGTAACCACAAGCATCCAGTTGGGTGAAGCAGTAGTGCTCGGTGTCACAGATTCTGCCACTGAGGTTGGTTAACACAAGGTGTTTGTTTTGGCACTCAGACTCCTGTGCCCCCTGTTTTGCAGAGTGTGGGGCTCTGGGTTTTTTTGTTTGTGGTTTTTTTTCTGCTCCCATGGGTCTAATACTGCATTCTTCTGTGGTGACTCTCCAATATATTTCTATTTATTCTGCAGCCCTATTTCAGTGAAGAAATAAATAGCCCACTCTGATTTTTTGGCTTCTACATTCTTTCTTGCACTTTCCTGCTCTGAATGTCAGACTTGAAGTTCTCACTTGTAAAGCTCCTCAAGGGCACAGGTCAATTGCTGGGAGGGTCAGGAAAAGATCATGGTCAACAGCTTTGTATAACTGGCTTCCGCTGTTGTGGGGAGTGGGATTTTTGTTTCCCATGGCAGGCACAGAGATAAGCCACTGACAAAAGCAGCCCTCTAGAGTAGGGTTATGCAAATTCATGATAGATTGTTATAGTTATACTCAGGGT
Organism: Phalacrocorax carbo; assembly: GCF_963921805.1. NCBI lineage: Eukaryota > Metazoa > Chordata > Aves > Suliformes > Phalacrocoracidae > Phalacrocorax > Phalacrocorax carbo. The sequence goes on from NC_087513.1 coordinate 70,300,974, forward strand.
TGTATGGCAAATATAGCTGCATGAAAGGGAGAAAGAAGGTAAAGACAAGCTCCTTTTATGCTTGTGGTCCTGTGGGTCAAAATGAAATTAAATCCTACTGGGTAAGTAGTGAAAGACAGGATTGCCAAATATGTTTTTAATGAAAATAAATGTTATTCAATGTTCTATTTTGCTGTTAATAATTAATGGCAGTGGATGAGCCATAAAGGACCATAAGGATCCCACAGGGCCTATAGGGGTTGGGGCTCAGATGCTGGGTAACTACTGCCTGCCTGGGAGCCATCTGCAGGCTTGGATCTCGGCAGCCCTGGCCCAGAGGAGAAATCATGGAAAGAAGCTTTGGCTATGCCTGAGTCACAATTCCCTTGGCGACTTGAGACTATCAGGCTCCTCCTTCCTTTGCCTCAGTGTCCATACTGGCCACTTGAGGATAGTCATAGTGGCGTGACTTGCAGGAGGGTCATGGTGGTGGCCCTTGTTCCCACAGCCCTTTGGAAAGCTAGAGTGCTGTTCAAGTGCTAAAGAAATTCCCTCCCTGGGAGAGTGTATCCTGTGCACTCTCCAGTTGCATCCTTCCAGCCTGAAAACTTTTCAAGCCACTTATCTAAACAGTTCCCACACAGTAATGCAGCGCTGCCTGCCCTTGCTTGTCGGCAAGCTGCTTCTCTGCCAACCCCTGAGCTGCAGCAGCAAAACAACCTGTGAACATCAGGAGCTTCATGTGCTTTCAAAACCAGGCTTGATGTTTTCAGCATACTCTCTCATTTTCCTGTGTGCAGACTACTGTCTAACATTTCTGGAAAGGCAGCTGGAGGCTCCAGCCAATTTCTATGGCATTTTAAAGCCGCACATATGTTTAATATATCTACTACTTCCTTCCCCAGGGCTTCTTGCTTCTCTTGCCATTCATCTTTTCATACTGTATGCATAGAATGAGTTATCTACAGCGTCACTACCATAATATATGGCATTTCCCAACACCTACATGGCAAATCCATTAGAAACTGTAACAGCTGCAGACTAACTCCAGCAGTGTGAATGCTCTACCTGGTGGGAAACAATCATAAAAAGTACTTTTCCCATTCAGAATTATGAAAAGGCGATAGAAACAGATGCACCCCCATTCTCAGTTATTTATCTGACTCCAGGAAGAGGTAGGAGTAAATGAAATTGGGGGAGCTCTTTTAATCTGAGGTGAATGGAAAGAAATGCTAGTTCAAACAGCAGGCCAGGTTCATAGCTGGTGAGGTGGGAGTCCCACAAGCAGTAGAGCAGCAATGGGGACCACTCATGGCTGTGCCCTGAAAACTGCGTGTGGGAAGGGAATAGAAGGAAAGCCAAGGGGTGCCTTCTCCCAGAGTTGTAACTCTGCCTCTGCAGCAGCGGGTGTAATAAAAGACTGTCAGTAACGCTGAGCAAACATGGACTCGGAATAAAATCATCAAATGGATAAGGATGCTGAAGTTTCCTTGCCTACTACTATCTTAGAAGAATTCTTCCACTCTCCTGGTCACTGCAGTGTTGGGAGTGCCTCCCAGGTGAGCAGTGAGAGGTTACAAACACCTTCACTCAACAGCAGCTAATGTCAGCTCTGTAACCATAGCTTAGCTGAAGCCTAAAACATTTTCGTCATCCTCCTACTTTAAGATGGTGTTAGTTTTTAATATACTTACATGTTTATTTTTGGGTGCTGTAAATGTAAAAGGCTCAATGGTGGTGCAAAGTTAAATGTAGAAAAAAGAAAGTCTGTTTGGGAAATACAGACATAACTTGTTTCTCCTGCTCTGCTACGTAGCCAAAATAGGTGAATTTACCCACTTCTATGACCAAGGCTAGCTATGTAAAGACATATACTGCTTCCTTTTTTAATCTGCGTGAGGCTGGCTTCACATGACCATATGGAGCAGTCAAAGCTTGGAGCAGCCTCAAAGTTCAAGCAAGGAAAGGTTTCCAAGACAGTAGGAAACACTTCAGAGTGGCTGTGCTTTGCCACATCACATCACTGCTGCCAGGTCAGCTCATGTGGATCTCGTGCACTGAGCCTTTAATGATGCGCTGACAGTGTGGGCAAAGAGTAATGAAGGAGCTGGAGATCAGAGAAAGCAGTAAGTGAGGAGGCTGAAAAGGCAACTTGTAAATACAAAGTTTACATGTAAAGTCCAAAGCAGAAGTGATCCTACCATACGCAGACTTTAGGGAACACGTACTAAAGTGGCACGGGGAGAGGGACGGGCGACAGCTGAGAAGAGATGAAGCAAAAAAGCATATGCAAGGCAAGGGGTAGGCAGGGACTTCAGATACCAGGGAGGTAAAGAAAAAGTCTGTGGAAGAATAAAAATCTTAACATTTCTAAAAGGAACCATTAGGGTCAGCAGCCTGGGAGATGTCAGTGCCTTCGGTACTTCTGTGGGGAACTGCAGACTGACCAAAACACTGCAAGGCTTCACAGTAAGCAGGTGAAGGACTCCTGGGAGTCCACCAGGAAGCTTTTCAGTTGTCTTTTGCAATGACTAGAGGAGACAGAAGTGGACAGGGCAGCTATCTTATCAAGGCAAGCACTGCAGGGGGTGGCTGAGCACAGGCCTAGAGAAAAAGCTGTGCTGTACAAATAAATCTTGAATCCTGGCATTCCTTCCCCAGTAATCAAACAGCAGGCTATATTTAGCCTAACCTAAACAGAAACAAAGAACAGCAGGACTAGTCTTAGCTCTAACAGCTGCCACCAGCTGCTCAGAGGAGATGCAGGTAGAGCCAATGTCAGATGTAGTTAAATGAGATGGAACAGGGAAGGCAGCTATGCTTGAATGAACAATGTTGGCGTTTGGTTAAAGAAATTCTGCGTTTTATTATTTCATGGTTAGCCAGAAGGAAGATTGAATGTAGAGCAGAGCATGAATGCTTTCTATACCAAGGGCAAGGCTATAGTGAACCATGGACAGGCAAACAAGTAGAGGAAAGGGAAGAGGTAACAGATACAAGTAGACCATCTTGGCACTCAGGGCAAATGCTTCTGTGTCTAGCCCAGGTTTTTGGTGTTCCCTCTCTTCAGTTTTCGCAAAACAAGAATCAGCAAATGCAATTTTGAGAAAGTCCAAGAAAGACTGGTTGTCATGCAGCTGCTGACTAAAAGCTTGTATATGTGTGGTAACACAATGGGGCTTTTCCAAGCCACATGCTGCGAGTGGTCACAGATACTGCTGATCCCAGTAGGGCCCTGCACTTGGTTAATGTACACCCTGCCTGACCCAAAACCATGTGTTGGGGCCACTACAACAGTAGCCCCTCTCCTTGTCAGCACGGCAAGGACTCTCAGGGCCACACATTCATGGGTGACAGCGACTTATTTCACCGATCCATTAACCCATGGCTCACCCTCTGTATAGGCATTAGTGTCATCCACTGGACAGAAGTGTGGAAAGGTCATGTTAATGCAACTGGTTGCTTGCAATATTATCTATTCCACAGGGATGTATTTGCATGCTTCCTGGGGGAGAAATCACCACAAAACCTTACCCAGAGTGACATAATTACTGTTACATTTCTACTAGTATGTATGCACATACATGTACAGTACCTTCAGTGAATTGGTACCTGGTTGAAAAGCGTAAAACCAAAGGATGCAAAAAGTGGGATTATTTAATGAGTACTTTACCAGCGAAACATTAGGGGACAATTAATAGTGGGTGTTAAACATGATCACTGAATAATTGCTTAAGCATCTGGTTTCATTGCCATTCTTAATAAAGAAAAAAAAAAAGCAACAGATCTACTCTACCAGTAAAAAAACCAAACCAAAACAAAACAAACAAACAAAAAAAAAACAACAAAAAAAAACCCCACACAACAGAAATCCAGGCAGTCTCCTTCCACCCACATTTCTGGATTTCAGAGGCACTTTGTTACAGTAATCCTCCCTAGATACATCAGTTGGTATAGCATGGACTTTGAAGCCTTTGTGGTAGCTTTCCCTGCCTTACTAGCAGAGCTGTGAGCTTGATGACTAATCACTTCTTAATAACCCATGTTTCCTCCCCAAAAGTCCCTGAAATGAAACTAGTAGGGGAAAACATATGAGCAGGGATTTGTGAAATAGAAAATCGCTTTGAAATGGGCTTCTTTCCCAGTAACCCGTATGGGTTTTTTGAAGGGGGTGTGGGGGGTGTACTGAATTCAGTTCTATTCCCCACATGCCCAGACCTTGCAATTGGGAAGTGAGCCCTCATAGTGCGTTTCACACATATCCCCAGATAACGAAAACAAAACACAGATGATTTGTAGGCCTCTCTACCTTGGCTGTTACTTGAATTTGTTGTGTAGGAACTTTCAAATCCAGATATCTTTCTCCCAAGTACACTCCCCCATCCTGGGTTAGATGGGGAAGAAAATAGCATAGGCCAACAGATACAAATCTACATCTACTCCAAACTTTCCCAACTGTGACGCTGATGACTGAAGTTGGAGAGATCTTAATTTCTGAGATAGGACAGGCTCTTTGCAGGATGGTATTTACTGATGCCACTTTATCGATCACCCTCTTGCTGCTGAAACACAAGCATCTCAGCTATTGCAGGATCTAAAGGTGAAAACAGCCCTGTGCCTCATGTACCTGAAAGAAAACGATTTACATAGCTGCCTAGAAGCAGACACATTTACTGGGGGGAGCCTGTGGGAGCTTTAGTATCTTCCCTCTTACTTAAGCACCAGTAGAAACCACACACGCTTCTGTGTCACGTACCATGGCTGCAGCTGCACAGCCCATCCAGACAGATGAGAACTGCATCTGCCTGTGGCCAGGTGCACCATACACACTAATGCAGAAGCTTGGAGTATTCAGCCTGGCACACACACAGCAAAAAGGCAAGTTGGATAGCACATGCCGCAGCTGGACATTCTCTCTTTTTTTGGCCAAAATATAAAGGCTCCTAAGCAGAGGTATTTTGAGCATTCATAGTCAGCTGAATTATGTGTTGGAAAAGCATCAGCCATACAGTGCTATCCAGCACATGCCCTTCTTTTTCCTCCTGGTTCATACATTTTCACTCCTCTTTAACTTTCTGGGCACGTACTGTACCTTGTGATGACATGGAAGAACAAGGCCTTTAAGTCTTTTTTAATTGTTACTGCTGTATTTTTGAAAGGAGCTATTTAGGAAATTCTAACTTTTGTTACCATAGGAATGAAGCTGTAGGATTGAGCAGAAGAACAATTTAAACAGCAATGTTTAAATAATTCACTTCAACTTTAATTCTTCTCTCCCTCCAAGCTCCTCTTGGACATAAAGAAAAAGATTTTAGAAGCTCTCTCTCCCCTCAGTGCCGCTTTACTTTAGCCCAGATTAGGAGGTGCAGCCCTGTTATCTATAGCAGGGCTTAGTAATGTCCCTTTCCACCCACAGGGCATCTCCTCTTCTTCCCAAGTGAAGCAGCAGCAAAGTGCTCCTTGGCTCAGGCAGAGCTCCTCATGTGTGTTGGTTTTTTTTTTCAGCTAGTTTAAAGCAATGTTTATGCAACTTCTCTACATTAAGAACTGGGTGAAGAGAGGAGCATCCTGTTCACTGTAGAAGAGCAGGTTGGGATGCTTGTACCTGATGAGCTTGCCCAGGTAGCTTGTCCAGATGAGCTGACCAGCGATATACTAAGTGTAATTCTGAATAACACGCCTTACTAGAGCACTCTTACACACCCCTTCCTGCGTTGGTTTGCTCCTCCTTTTGTATTTGAAAGGTTTAGGTCTACATTAAATAAAAACCAAAACATGACAGGTGAGTTGATTAGCAATTCTGCTGGCCTTCTCCAGCGGGCAGGAGGAGACAAGGCAAGGAAGAACAGTAAAAAGCTGACAGTCAGACTTGCTATTCCCCCTTGTTTGTTTTTTAAACCTTTGAACCATGGAAACTTGGTAAGCAGCAAGAAAGCAGAGAAAAGTGGTGTTTTTCCTGGCTTTAACTCTCTTCTGAGATGCTATCACTATTCTGACTTGTGAACAGTGTTCTGGTTTCCCACCTCGTGTCTGGGAGAGTCTTGGATGAATTGGAAGGGACTACTTAGTAGAACAAGGAACTTGCACCCCATTAAACAGATGTCTAGCATTAACAGTGAGACTAGGATGTTCCGCAGCTCTCAGTAATGGTAACAGTTCTATTGACTTTCATGGTGCGTGAGGGACAGCTTTAATTCTCCACATGTCCCAAAGCACAACACTTCTTTCTTCGTAGCTGCTTTGACTCACTGATCCAAAGTCCTAGTCAGGAACTGGAAGAGGAGCTTCTCCAGGATATTACAATATGTGTCTGTAACTTCACAGATGCTGTCAGGTGGTGAAGCCACTTACAGATTAAGAACCTAATGCCTGGCTCTTCCTCAGCAAATGAAGAAGAGCCAAGAAAGCAAGCCAGTGACCATATTTTGGCATGACTTTCTGGCAATTAGTGTGGCCTTATTTATCACCCAATGTCTCCTTTTCATCACATGTATCTAGCGTGCTCCAGCATTCTGCCTTGCGTTCTTGCTTCTAGAGTCTGACTTGTCTTTCAGCTGTCTGGCCAAGCCCCACTCTAGTAACCTATGGCCACAGGATCCTGCCTCAGCACCGTATTACAAGCTGGACACTGGGATAAGGAATTACATTACTAAAAAAAGATACTATCAACACTAATTTAGCAGGGTACTTACCCGCCCAACTCAGCCATCTGAAGACTACCTTGTGCCCAGCTCTGCTTTTAGCAAAGGTGTAACAGCACTTCCACAGCTCCTACTGTTGGCTACAGGAAAACTGGTAATTTCAGATACCCACCCCACCCGCCCCAGACACACACACTTATTTTGCTGGAGTTGGCCGAGCTGTTGGAACTGGATCTGTTTATGGGAACGTACAAGAGGGGTTTTCATAAGCAAGCTGGAGATTCTGGGAGGCACAGTTGCTCCTCTGTTGAGGTGGCTGGTAGCACTCTGTGGTCTGTCCACCCACTTAAATTCACCTGGTTGTGCTGCCACTTATTTGCGCCTTCATTTCCACACAGATTCACATGCGTGGTCACAGTCAAAAAGAGAGGGCCTTAGTCATATTTTATGTAATACTTGCTTGCATCTCAAAGGGAAAAAAAAAAAAAAAAAAAAAAAACAAAAGAGAGAGAGGAGGACGACTCTGAAAGACTAGGATGTTTTTATTGGCTTTTCATTAAAAATGATCTCCCACCCAATTCCAGGACTACAGGAAAACATTTTTAACCACAAAATCCTAGTATAGTGAAGTTGGTTAAAAAGGCTCTTGTTAATCCTATACTGGTCACGCATTTGAACTGAGCACTCAACTGGTAGTTTTTTTGTTTTTAAAGTATAAACTCTCAAATGGCTCAGAATATCAGGGTAAGGGGAGGCTTTTAGTGTTACAATTCTCCTGCAAATACTTCAACATCCTCTTGCATTACTTTTAATCCACCCAAAAGACTGGACAACCACAGAAACCCTTGACCAAATGTAAGACAAACCAAAAGGAGAACTGCTGAGGTTACACACAAAACTTGGAGGGGACAGTGAAATACAAATGCAAAAGAAGGGTGGAGGTGAGTGCGGCAGGAGAGAAGGAACCGTTTAAACTTATCCCAGTATATTATCAGCATTCCCTCAGGTATTTTATTCAAAAAGGTAGAATTTAATTTGCATTGTCTTTGTATAAGCGTATAATCTCTAACAATCTCTGCCTCACGTACGCCTTTTTTCCTGAAGGCTGACAGGGGTACTTCACTGATACCGTTCTGGTGAAATACCTTTGGGGTAAGCATGTTTTTATAAACAACCCATTCCAAAGTTAACAAAACTATAATAGCAGTTTATGGGCCAGAATCTTGGCACTTCTAATATAAAAGTTACTTTGGGGAACCGGAGCTCGTTGACAGCAGCTGAGAGTCTCACCTAATGCTCTTATAGGTACATCCTACATCCTGGCTTCTTTTGTGTAGATTTGTCTAGAATGAACAGTGTCTTACAATTCCCAAACTGGCACAGGAACATGATTAGACTCGGTCTCCTTATTTCCTCATCCCTGTGGTGTAAGGACATGTTAGAGTGGTCCTGTCAAGTTAATGCAACACCACCAAACTACCTGAGAGCGCTTGCAACCCTCTTGTTACGCCCCTTGTCTCACCAAAGCAAAGCCCGTCTGTAGAAATGGATTTTTAACATTTATGCCTCCCCCTTGTGTTTCTACCATATGAACTCACCAGACTATGTTTGTGTCTCAAAAGATCTCCCCAAATGCAAACTTTACGTATCATATTTCCTTGGTTTCCTGGTAAATATATAAATCCAAGACAGCACAGAGAATAAAAATTCTTCAAGTTGCTGAGTCTAAAATTTCCCACTGAAATCAAGCATAATTACAGCTATTACAGAAGTCATCCAATATTTAACAGAGGATCTGATCTTACAGGGCAGGGAGCATAACAGAAATACCTTCACCTAGCACAAGCTGTGAAAAGACAAATTAAATACTAATTTTGTTCCAATGGAAAAGACCAATCTTACCACTCTGTTCATGAGAAGTGGGATTGAGCTGGGGTGGGAAGTTTGGATTTTGTTGTTGTTGGGGTTTTTATAAAGCAATGAAAGTACTTTTATTCTGGAGAACCTGGAGAAAATAGCATGGAAAGCAGGAAAGAGAGAACTCCTAGCCTGATCCTGACCTCCCTGACAAGAATAAAGCCACAGCTGTCTTTCTGTACCAAGAGTTTGTCTGCACAGAGGGAGCAAAAAGTTACCTGATGACAAGCAAAAGAAAAAAATCAGACAGCAAACATACCTGACTTGCCCACGCCAGCTCGACCAAATATCGCCAGCTTCACTTCTGCACTCTTAGCCATGCTGGAAAGAACAGAGTGGCGACAAATTCACTCGATTATCAAAAGTGAAGGAGAAGAACCGTTCCCAGCTCCTGTCTTCGGCTTCACCGTGTCATTGTGACGTCAATGCAGAGCCTGGGGAAGAACACCACGCGGATGGAGCTGTAAGGAGCCAGGCTCTCCCTCACCTCCCCCTTTTTTCTTTTTTTAAATAGTCATGATAACTGATGCTATATTCCTGCTTCAAACATTGCAGTAATGCTATTGACACATTTGGCACAGTTCATGCAAAACCTGCCTTCGGCTTTCGAGCTCTTGCTGTTTGTTTCACACCGGCACTGTAATATTGCAAAAGGTACTTAACAATCCAAAGTACCTGCCTCACAAGGTTCCTTATTCTTTCAGCTGCAATGCTTATATTTACAATATTGGCCTCAACTCCAATGAATCAGTTTTTGTAGAACGGATTTAAAAGCCACGAGCACTCACTAATAGTGCCTGCAGATAGCTGGTCTTTCCTCAAGCCCTCCAGTTCCACAAAGGCTTCAATTACTCAGCTGCAGTTGCTTAAAAACCTCTAAGCACTTGTACGTTGCCCATTCTGCTAAACAAATCTGTACCCAGAAGTTCTCCTAGAAGTGCTCCTTGTTTAAGCTGCTTCAGCTCGTACATAAACATTTGGCAAAGCACGGGGTTAGGAAAAGGATGCCAGAATTTCTGGTAATACACTTTTAACAGGCCACACGGGAATCATCTCTATTCACAGCTTTGCTGTGTGACCTTGAACAAGTCACCTGACACTTCATCTCCTTGATTTCTCTAACCTGGACAGTAAAAAATATAACAGTACCTGTCACTGTAGAATGCTTTAAGATCTTGGATGAGAAAATGGCAACTGTGATGACGATGACGGTCCTCAGCCCTGACTAAAACATCAGAAATTCTGTCTCCCTTTAAAACAGGGTAGAACTTTACTTGTGAACACAGCCTGTTATGAAGGCTTGCCAAAGCGTCTGCTTTAGCCGCAAATTCTGACACAGAAAGCTCTACGTTAATACTACCTGCTCTACAGCAAAACGCATTTCAAACATGTTTCTTGAAATAAAAAGCCTGTAGAAAGAAAGAGTAGAGACACCTTGCGTAGAGAGGGGTCCCAGTTCATCTCTAACATGTTTACGCTCCTGATTCATTTTGCCCAAGAGTAAATATCAGAGCGCGCTCACTTGCACGGTTAGAAACGCAGAGTGCTTCAGGAGCTGGATCACCTCGCGGGGTGGGGTGGGAGGGGGGCACCGGTGTTTCCCTCCCACGAAAGCTCCCGCTCGCCTGCCGGTACCTCACCCGGCGCCGAGGGGCTGCGCGCCCGGTCGGCGGCCAGACCCTGCCCCCCGCCCCCGGCACGACCTGCCGCTCCGCGCCCGCGCACCCGCCTCTACCTACATGTCCGTGTCGGCATCGATTCATCACCGCCTGCCCCGTAACTTCGGGTGGGCTCTGCTCCCCGCCCGGGTCCCGGCAGGTGCCGCCCGGCTCCGCACGCACCGGGCACCTTGTCGTCGTGCCCCCTTCACCCGCCGCTCCTCCCCGCACCCGCGGAGAAGCCCCGCGGGCGCGCACCCGCCGGCCGCTCACCTCCTCGGGCTCGCAGAGCAGCGCGGAGGGGCCGCGCTCGGCGGTGCCCGGGCTGCGCCGCGGCGCTCGGCGAGGGGCGCCGCCGGCTGAGGGACGCGGGCGCGGCCCCGGGCGCTCCCGCCGGCGGCAGCGGCGCGGCCGCACAATGCGGCGCGGCCGCCCCTCCGCCCGCCCGCCCGCCCGGCGGCGGCGCTGCGGCGCCCCCTGCCGGCCGCCGGGCGCAGCTCGCACGCCCCGGTGAGGCGGCGCGGCGCGGCGCGGCGCGGCGGGTGGGCGAGGTGGCGCCGTCCCCTCGCTGTAGGTTCCCGCAAGCGTTACGCGGTGCGGTCTCCGCGAGGAAGGAGCGCAGCCCTGTCTGTCACTCGGCGTGTTTGACGGTAACGCCGCCGTTCACTACGTGGGACGGTGGCTGCCGTTTGCACGCGTAAATTTTGGCTAAGTGCTTGCTAGCCGGCCCGGCCAAGTTGCTCCACATTTTAAGACCTCGAGCGCTCTCTTTCCCTCCCTCTTGCCTGCTTAGTGCTGCCCACCAGTACCACCCCGCACACCGGGCAGTCTCTCCCTGCCCTGACAAGCGTAACAGCAAAGCGACAGTAAGGGTACCGCCTCGTCAGACCGCTTTCCAGTAGCACCAACTCTTTACACGGCGCTCTGCCTCCCTGCATCCCGGCTTACGGCTTATGGCAAAGCGAAGCGTTGCTATTTCAACTTTGCGAACGGGGGAAAAACGAACCATGCCATTACATCCGTCCCTCCGAGAGGCTGGCGTCAGAGCCAGGGATCAAGTTCTGAAGTGATAGGACCAAGTTCACGGGACAACTCTGACTTCCTTGTTTGTTAAACTACCCAGTATGTAAAGATACATTAGTAACAGATGTGAACCAGAGCTGGAAAGCACTTAAGAGTTCAGTGGATGTTCCTCCTCTGTTTCTGTTCCAGACCAGATCTGAATGAGATACAAGATGAGTAAAAGAGAAAGCTCTCTCCTCACTGGCTTTCTTCATGCAAAATTAAATGAGAGCTGGATTGGAAAAGGTCTTCCCTGGTCCCAGCCTCTCTACAAGAGCACAACAAGCGTTTAGGGGCCAGGGTGGCAGTCCTGAGGAGAAACGAGCGCCTACTATTCCTTCCAAGCTGTGCCAGCTGCAGGCACTCAGGAGCAGATCTTAAAATAGTTGTACTGCATATCATTCAAAGGCAAAGAAAAAAATTAGAAGGCAGATGTGAAAGCAGTAGTGTGGTTTATGCTTTACTTCTTAAAAATAAATGCTGAGGCTTTAAGCCTTCACTCTCCGTTTGGTTTACATAATTTAGAGGGATTAGCTTTTTCCATCCTCCTCAGAGAGCAACTGGTGAGTGTCTATTTTGCATCTGGGGAAACGTGTGTTAGTCTCGAGGCCTGACATTTGTTTTGTGTCTATGGAATTCACCCTGCATGGGGCTGTCAAATTAAATACGATAACTGGCTTTTCCAAAGCAGCAGATAATTTATTGGTCTTTAAAAATCCTAGTGGCTGTGCAGTCTGCTTGTGCTGAAGTCTTTTATTGGTGCCAGAGCATATGAATTTAGTAAACACTAATCATGGACACAGGCAGAGGTTTCAGATGGTTGAGACCCACAGGGCTGGTCCAGGACCACTTCAGCTGCTGTTTGTTTTCTCTGTACTCGCTGTGCTTCTCATAAATAATGTTGATGGGTTTGGGTTTTTTCTGCCCAAAATGGGTTTTGAAAGCCTTAGTTTTACTCCTATAGACCAAGGACCACCTTGCTTTGTCATAAGCAATGGTTTGTTGGTAGTTGTGGCTGACATGGTGTATTTTCTTAGTGGCTTTGCCACTTGTGATGATCCTAAAATGTACTCATGGGCATTATCCTGGCATGGGTAATGAGATCAAAGGCTTTCCCCTGGGAAGACCATCATGTGCCTGACTGTCTGAATGAAGGGCCAGATTCCTTTTCTGCCCTTCTCTCTTATGAAAATCTGGGAGAAGGGAAGAAAAGCTGAAGGTACACGGGGTTTGATTCCAGATGGTCTGTATGCTGTCAGTCTGAATTCAGCCTGATCCAGCAGAAGTCAGGAGCACCCCCTTTCCCACCCCACCAAAGCCATGTGTCTTAGTTTTTTCCCTCTTGTCCCTTGCATCCTTGGTGAGTTGTACTGTCTCACAGCCTTATTTCGTTTTTGAAAATACCGCTTTGGCATATACAAAAAAATATTATTCTTGTTTTCCAGGAAAAGGAGCAGCTGGCTTATGGGAATTATTGGCTGGAGTGGAGCTGAGGGAAACTGCTTTTGGTAGGCTCCTTTTCTATGGTGTCAAGGCCATGAAGTGTATCTACCCACAGTCGTCAGTGAGTTTACCTGTGGCTTTATCACTCCTAGGGGCAACACTGAGCCTTTTAATAGGGCAGAGCAGGGGACCTCCTCTCCCTTTGTGAGCTCAGGCACCTCCAACATCTTGCTGCTGAAGAGCTGGACCCAGGCATGCTGTGAACATAGAAACTGTGGCTGCAGGTCCATGGCTGTGTAGTTACACCAGGGTCTGTAACGTGGACCTGCACCTTACGATGCAAGGGATATAGCTGGCTTAGCGACCCTGTTATTCACACCTGGTTGCATCCCTTTTTGCTTAGGGAGATGCCCACCAGTGGTCCAGAGCAAGAATTTTGGTTCATTTATGGTCTGGTAAATGCCTGCGGTCAGACAGTGTCTGCAGTCAGAGCTTCAGACTACCCCTGTTCACCAGCAACCCTAATGGCTGAGGACCAGATAATGAAACAGGAATGTGAACAACTTCAGATGAAGCTGAAGCCACAGACTCTTAAGTCAAAGCAAAATGGTGTTTCAGGATTGGTTAGCAGAGGTGCATCCAAGCAGTTACAGCTGACAGAAGTATTTTAGAAAAGCTCACAATTTTAAGTACTGCAAAATAATACTTCTTAATAAGATACCTAAGTGTTCCCGAAATCCAGAGTGTTATTTCTGTCTGGTCTGGACGTGCTACCTCTTTATCATCAAACACTTCTACTGGCTTATCATTTTCATTCTGGATGCTTATGGCTTATTTTCTGGGGGTGTTTCTACTGTGGAAGCCAATGGCATTTGCTTCCTGAAATGTGGGACAGAGGACTGGTGTGACACTGCAGGCCTGACAACTAACATGTGAAGAGGATGTGTGAACGGGAAAGGGATGCTGAAGGTGTGGGTTGTTTTTTTTTTCTGAAGCCGGAAATCCCATTATGGATGACTGTTTTTCAGGTTTCAACAACTTCCAAAACAGCATCTGGGCACAGGGTTTGATGAGACTCACAAGAGAGGAAAAGATGACAGAGATCTGATTTCAGAAGGTCATTTAGGAGTCTCTGAATCGTAGGGAAATGAGTGATATTTCATCTTCTACGCACCTTTGTGCAATTGAGTCCACGTGTCTACAAACTTTAGAGCAGATAGATCGTGCCATTGATGACATGGACAAAGAGACAGACTCCTGCAGTATGATTTCTGCAGTAAGGAAAGGGTTACTGAGTTCATGACTAGTCTTCGCTGCTGCCGTAGAAGAGCAGACCCGACCTGCAGTGAGGAATGTTCTAGAGCAGAGCACACCTGATCAGAGCTGGATCCTTGTCTCAAACAGCAACCCATCAGGTTTACATTCTTGCCTTTCCTTCCAGCACTCTCCTGAGAGCTGAGATGAAACTTGGTAACTAGTAAGAAAACTACCAAATAAATAGCATGTTAACACAAATATTTGTAGCTATTACTGAAGGTTCACAAGGAAACATTCAGATTGTTTTCTTCATTTTCACAGAATATCTTCCAAATGTTTGTGTGTTGGCTCTTGGCAATGTACATAAATCTGTTCAGTTATGTTAATCTAGCGCCGTGAAAAAAATTGCAACTTTGTCTTTAAATTAAGGATGAACTTTGCTGTTAGTTTGGTTTGTAGTCAATATGAAGTATTGCTGTTTTAAAGTAATATTGCATTTTCTCATATTTTCCCTCGTGGCTCGTAAAACACTGAGTTTGTAATGATGGGTTTTCTTGAGTGTACACTAAGGATTTATAACTTCTCTTTCTCTCAACTTTTTCCTCACTAGATAGAACTAAAATCAAATACATATTTTTAAGGTGCAGGCTTTATTACTTAATAAGTGTTTCTTTCTAAAGTAGTAAACAAGACCACGATCCTGTGAATGTTTGTTTGTCTTTAACCTTACATGGACAGGCTTAATGGAGTGGCCAAGGAAGCTACGGCTTGTCCATTAGTATCACTTGTAGGTGGGCTGCAGAGTCGCCTGCAGAATCTGGGCTTCAACATTTTGTTCCATTTGGTTTCATGAGGTGCCAAAACAGGGCACTGGAGATGGATATGGGATGCTCTTCACAGCATCTTGTGGATCTCACACATGCAAATGCCTTTATGCTGTGTCCTAATGCAGGCCTTCTGTCTCAGTAGGCATTTGGCGCATTTGCACAGAGACATGTAAATACGCAGCCTGGGTTTCTTGCAGCAGCAAGATTTTTATCAGATATATTTAATAGTGATACATATGAAAAGCTGAAAGGCACAGCTCAGTAGGAACTACTGCTAAGTAGAGTAGTGAAGTATAGACTCATGTTTTCTAACGCATGGCTAATGGATACTCTTCATATTGCCTAACTTAAAATGCATAAACACTGCTAATCTGTGTTTCTTCTCGCCTGTGCCATTGACTAGGTTGCGTCCTGACTGTCTGCCCTTAAAATGGGCAAGTTGTGACTCCACATTCATGGGAATACAGAATTGACTGCACTGACTCCATCACAGTTTGGTATGTTGCTATTATTGGTTTTGATCTTTGTTTAGGGTTTGTTTTTCTCGTATTGTTATTTCTCCCTCCACACTTACTCAGATCACAGAGAGATCTTTTAATAGGAATTTTTTAGTGTAAAATTGACTTCCATATAACCCTAAAGAAAGCAAGGTGACTGTAACTCTTTCGTACATGTTCGTAATGATTAAATAACTACTTGTTTAAAACTGAAGAAGTTCAGTTTCTACACTAAAGTTTAATAATTAAATCACCTACATAATAGTCTGCAAACTGGCTAGTATTCTTCTGCAGACACATTTGTGTTATGGTTTTAATAAAGTATAGTTATAGAATTAAAAACCACTGGTAACATTTGCGACAAATTTTGCAACAAATGTGCAATACCAGACTTTATTAATGAATGAGTTACACTGATGTGTCATCTTAATTTCTTACAGATGTATTCATATTCTTTGAAAGGACCAGTGGAAATTGTCATAAATTCATTTGCTATTCATGTTAATGAATGCTAGCCCTTATTCTTCCTCAGTGGTATTATGATAGCAGTCTGGATTGCCACAGGGACCCCACTGTAATTCATCATTGCTTCAGTGTTCAAAATCTCTGGTGGAACCAGATATTGGTGTCGACAACATCTGGAGTTTTACGCCTCTCATCTTTTTTCTACCTCCTTCCCTCTGTTTAATCAAGAGAATGGGAAGGGGAAATTGCTGCCATTGTTAATATCTTCAAGAAACTGAATGACTGCTAGGGCTTTGGAGGATATTTAGACCTAGGATGTAGGAGATAAAGGCCTGTTCACAGAGGTGAGACTGAGAAACATCTGCTTTCAGCACACTGTAATGCCAGTTGTCATGCCATGCCTGGAGAGGCAGGAGGCCACACTTCCATCTCCCATTCTGAAGTCAAGCAGTGGATTTGATGGGGGATGCCCTTTCACAGGAGAGTGTCTTGGCGACCCTAGTACATATATATATATGTATGTGTGTGCGAACATATACTCTGTTTCTTTCACTGGGGCTATTTCATGCTGTATAAAACAGCTCTGTACTTGTATCAAGGAGAGAGGTAAGTTGTTGTGGATTTTAAGTAGGAATCTTTATCCATGCTTGATCAAACCCAGACTTGTTTCCTACCCAAGCCCTTCAGACGCTAGTCCATTCTCAGGGGCAAGGTTTACATGAGCCCCAGAATACACTGCAAGGATGATCTTGGGTGTGGACTATTCCTTAGCATAGATCATGCCTGTCCTTGCAGCGTATGACAATATACTGCTCTGTGGAAATGTGACCATGGCCAGCATCAAATAGACATGTTAGCCTGTGTCCTTCCTAAATGGCCTGATAACATGTACAGCAAGGTACTGTGTGAATACTGGACACAGCCAGGTAGCAGGATGGGGATACACAATGCTGTCAGAGAGCATCTGTAGACATAGTTGAGAGGGCTAACCCTGCAGCACTGTGGCTAGGATGAAGACAAATGTATCGGTCCCTGCCACAAAGAGTATTTATTTACATTTAGGAACACATAGGTGTGGTAAAATGACAGCATCCTGCCTCAAAACTGTTAGGTAGTTATGGATAGGATACAGTTTTGTGAGTTTGGAGAGGGCTGGATTCAGAACTCTTCAACAAAAGGGAAAATTCAACTTGGCATCCTATACATAGGACTGGCTAAAGATAGGGTAAAGATAAAAGGGAAAAAAGTGAATAAATTGTCACCATGAGAGTAATTTTCTTGGCTTTTCTGTCTAAACTATCCAGAACTTAAATGCTTCATTTTAGTTTAGCCAGGATACTGCAGTAGCAGAAAATTAGTGTTGTTTTAAAGAGAAATAGGCTTATAACCTTTCCTTGGTTTCTCACTGATTTCTATTCCTGTGGGAAAGAAAAAGCAATTTTGTTTATAAAATCCATTAATGTTTGTAAACTCTCCAGAAATGTGCTTTTGCATTTTCCTCTGTCCTGTCTGCTGTGCTTCAGAGGAGCTCATATAATGATAATTCATTATCCTCCTTCAAATATAGCCCTTAAAATTCCTCCCTAAAATCAACTTGACAAATGTTTGTCTACAAATATGTTATGACCACTGCGTATCATGCTAAGTAATATTTTCACAATCTTTGTTCTTCTCCATCTATCCACCTCCATCAGTTTTCTTCCAGGACTATGAGCGTTTTGTGGTGGGGAACCAACTTTTGTGCATCCAAACATTCTGCAACTGGAATTGCCTCTGCACAATTCACATCGATGGGATGGTGGCACATCTTGCAAACATCTTGAAGGAAAAGTAGTAAACACAATTTTCAGTCAAGGACTGGATGATCTGCTGTCCATGAGTCTTGCGAACTCAAATCTTATTCATGTACGCAGGATCTTTGGGGGCTGAATGATTTCTTTTGTCCTCCAGTGTGTGCTTGAACTATGCAATTTTGCCTTGAAGTGCACCTGTGTATTCTTTCTCTTTGGTGCTGCCTTGAGGAACGATACTCTGAGATTTATATTGCCACTTTTCTCCACAATATCTGGGGACATGATCTGGAGGAAAAAAAAACACCAACTCTTTAGATACTTGACTCCTATGATGTGGTAGTGTCATCTAAATACTTTTTTGGAGCTGTCCCTGAATTCTTTATGTATAAGGCGATGAAGGAATTCAAGCAGCCTCAGACTCTTCTCTGTTTAGGGCACATCTGGTGAAGAAAATGAGTTATTTCAGCATTATAGGAGCTAGCTGGAGATGGGAACAGAAGCCGAACATTTCTGTGCTGCTCTGTGACTGTAGGACACGACAGTGCTAGTGGATAATGTGTCCTCATCTGGAAATCATTATTGCTAATCAGTCTAGCTATGTACACTAATTACATTTATCATATTACTTATCAGAGTTTCTGTGAACTAGTTTCTGAGACTCTGTGTGTGTGCACTAAAAGTTTTGGTCTGCAACAAAGACCTTTAGGCGTCATCTGTAAATGAGTGATTAATAAACCAGCATAAAAGTTTGTTAGGACAGAATGGGAGAAGCAGTCAGAGATATCCTCCAGTGAAACAGAAGGCATTGCTAAAAAACAGATGCTACAAAACTGAATTTCTCAGCATATTATACTGTGAAGTAAAGAAGCTCTGAAAGGACTTATTTTAAAGAGCAACTAGTAATGCCATGATTTCAGAAATCTTTTAAGTGTACATTAAATACCCATGAACTCCCTGTTCAACTGAATGCAAAGTCTGAAGGATTCAATAGACAGCAGCAGTTAATACAGCAGAAAGAAATACCTAAGATTAAGTCTCTAGTTCTTTACCCAGGCTTCCCATCTTCGTATAAACACAAATCCCATGAAAAACAGTGTAAAATTATTATGGAGATTAACTAACCAAGCAGTAGCTAGTTTATTTAAGTTGCTCATTATTCCAGTATCCACTGATAGTGGGATAGCAGGAATACAATTAAAAGTACTCCTTAAGGATTACTAGCCACAAATGCCTGTACAATACCCTTAATTAGTATGGTATCATCCATAATAATAATGTCTTTAAAACATCCATTAAATATTTTGGGCTACAGTCAGACAAAAGATTTAAAAAAATAAATGTTTCATTTTGAAATACTTACATCTAATATTTAAAATTAGTTTAATTTCTTTTTTGTTTTGGCTTTATCCAGAAAAAAACCCTACAGGAAACCCATAATTTAGAGCAATGAGCATAGCTGCAATATACTTACATGATTAAAGAACATCCTGTACATTGTTTTTTTCATTTGTTACTTGAGTTTTCTGCCTCAGGAATGAAATAGCACATTTTCTGTAACGTCACACAAGATTGTAATTCGGCCATTTCATGCATACAGGTGCACAGCAAATGGGCACCGAGGAAGAATATGGCAAGTGAAATAGCTTAGTAGTTATAAGAATTTTACAATATTTTGGCTGGTGTTGGTTAAATTTATTCTAAACTGTAGATTCTTAAACACAAAAACCAGTTCTTTTTCCACAGTCAAGATAATTTCTCTTCACATCTGTTTAGAGACAGAGCTAATCTGAAGTTCTGGTAGCAAAGAGGGAAAGACTAAGACTTTTCTGTCATGTTCCATATCCAGTCTGAAACACCAAAACAACAGCTCATTGCTGTCCTTCCAACAAACCAAGGAGACATCAACATATTTGAAAGTGTCACGCACAAAGTGGAGAATGGCAGTGTATCTCTTTTCAGTAAAGTCTAAATGGTTGTAAATATTAGTACTTATACAAGAGTCCGTAATTTGCTCTCCTAAGACTTTTGGTAAAAAATGTTAGAAGATAGTCATATTTCAAATTTTTTGACATCTATTTGGGAATTCTTTAAGAGGTCCTGAAATTCATGAAGAATTCATAAGCACATTTTCTGAAAATCAGGCACACAGAGTTGTCCATTGCTTTTGAAAACACTGACTCTTGTCTAAAATAACTGTTAATTGAATCAGTGTTCATCTTTTGAGTGATATAATTAGTGGATGCTTAATCTGACGTACCTCATACCAGTCTGATGTCCAGAGAACAGTGACCCAGTATTCCGTAAATACTAGTTCCATATTAGAGGTTTCCAAGCGAACAGCCAAATTGAGGTAGCCCATACCACCCTTATTGCATATGATATGGATGCATGTCTGTGATCCTTTGCGTTTCCGGTGAGTCATATAACTGTATTGGAACAAGTTTTCCGTTGTATTTAACATTACAGATTACTCTGTATTGTTTCCTCTCACGATTCGGTCAGACAACAGGCTGAGCCTCCAACCTGAATCCATGATCATATGCAGCAAATCAATTACTGAAACATGGGAAAAAGTATCTCTAGCTGTGGACAGTGTCTATAGTTAGTGTCTCCATTCTGAGCGTTATTACTAATTGTATCCTCTCAAAAACAGCAAGGGTTGGGCAGGTTATTTCATCAGTCTTTGGCTATTTAATACACACTAAGCTACTGATCTAGCTTTCTGCAATCCATGGAGATACCTCTAACAGGCAGTTCATCTTGTTTCTCTCTGAAGTCATCATGGAGGCTCCAATGTCTTGATACAACCTAACAACTTTCTGCTGATATAACTTACTTCCAGCAACCCTTCTTACCTAGCTGGAGACTGGTCACAGGCATCCTACCTCCTCCTATAGTCAAAATGACCCTGGAAAGTTAATTTAGTTGAGTAGCTCAGACAGAGCCATACCCTATTGGTCAAGTAAGTCCGGTTTCCAACCGAAGCCTTGAACGTTTACATCCCTATAAAGTATGTCTCCCAAGAAGTGACTGCTCCACAACTGGAGGTGCAGGACTTTTCTCCAGGTGTTCAAAATCTGGCATTCATATTCTACATATGCGCCTTACCAGGCAGGTTTATGGCTTTCATTCTTGTTTTTACAGAAAATGAGAGATCTGTAAAAATGACACATATTTATGGTCCGATCTTGTACACAGTTTTGGACTGTGGGCACTGGTTTGTTTGCTGGACCACAACAGAAGCACTCTAGAAAGGTTCATATGTGTCATTCCTGAGAGCTTTTCACTCAAGAAACCTTGTATCTTTGTTCCTCTTAACTGTTGGTTTTGTCTTCCTCCAGCTTTTACAATAATTAAAAAAAAAACCTAACCACTTAATTGCGAACTATGATATGCCTGGCTTTATTATATGATCTGAGGCAGTAACCATCATCACCTGCAGCTACCTAAAAGGCTTGATTGCTCCTTCTCTTGAGCCTGAATGGTGGAGACAGCTTGTTTTTAAGGAGGTACACTATCATCCTCAGTGCTAAACCCCACTATTACTGCCCTGGAAACCACTAAGCCTTTCAGTAAAACAGCCACCTCCAGATGGACGCAGCTGTTTAACGTGGGTTTCAGTGTGGCATCTCTTAAAAGGCACAAACTAGCAGTCTGTATTTAGAGATTTGAATTCCTAGGCTGAATTTCAAATGAAACAAATATATTTCCTCTTTTAGGTTTTCTGGGGATGCCATGGTGAGAGGAATGCATTTTTGTCTTTTTTAAGGCAGGCAGCTTATGCATTCCATGGCCCTCTGCCATCTGCATCATTAAGCCACCTTCTTCCCTGATTTATATTAATCTCATAAGCACCAAAACTCTGCTAACTATCTAGCCAAACTAAAAATAACCTCTGAAAATTATCCAATGTAAAAATATTTGCCTTCCAAGAGAGAAATCAATCTACTCTTTACAGCCCTTCTGCGATGTTAAAACACTGATTAAGTTACTGGTTACTGATGGTACCAAGAAATGCAAAGAAACTAATTGCCTGCCAGCTGCTTCTGAATGATAATTAGAGAAACCTGGTTTAGGTGCAGGTTTGAGCTATCAAAATACTGTTAGACTAACAATATGGAAGAAATATACAGAGCTCTTAAGATAACAGATTTTATGCATGGAATTTCTTTAATGGGGTGTAAATTTATCCCTCCTTTCTTTGATTTGTGCCAAGTGTTGAACACTCATCCTATATTTTTGAGAGTGTTTCTGATCTTGTTCATTTTTCACATCACTAATTGGAAGGTTGTATTAAGTGATCAAAAACTTCCAGAGCAAAACTAACACTAGCAGTGTGGCTGTTCATCAAATTTTGCTTTCCATGCATAATTCAAGTTGAAAAAAACTTAATATTTCAACAAAATGTATACCTCAAAATAAAAAGAAGGAGAAAGAAGCATTGCAATAGTTCTACCCCATAAACCTAAACCAAAATTGGGGATTGGGGTTCATTATTTTGGAGAGCTTTTATTTTAGGATGGGAGACTCATCTTTTTGAGTGCCTGTTGTTGGTGGAGAAAATGAAGGATTCCTCCAGGTAATTCAGGACACCTGCAGAACTTGACTTCTGGTTCATATAACTCTTAACAGCAGCATCTCCTGATCACTGCTTACAAAGGGAGCAAAGATGTTTAGCCTCCCTATGTAAAATTAATTTCTTGGAAATAATTCCTTTGCCTGTTAAGACTTATAATACCCCTAGCTATCTTTCTGCTCATGTGCCAGGTAAGGAGATGGCATGTAGGGATGCAGACTTCTAGAAATATTTATTGATGGCTACATCAACCACAAATGGGTGTTACATATGAGCTCCAAACTGATTTGAAAAGGATCAGTGCATAGCCCATGGGATGTAAGGCTTTGAAATGTGATAGCCAGCTCCTGGCACAGGAAAGAAATTTCTGGATAGATGGACCTTACCAAAGCTCTTAAGATATTTTAATTTCATTAGGAGACTCTCTTCTGAAGGGAACAGAAGGCCCAATATGCAGACTGGACCCACTTCTTAGGGAAGTCTGCTGCCTCCCTGGGGCCCGGGTAAAAGTTATGAAGAAAAAACTTCCTACCCTGGCATGGTCCTCATTTTATTATCCATTATTGATTTTTTCAGGTAGGCAGCAATGAAGTTGCAACTAGAAGTCTGAGGACAATCAAGAGAGACTTCAGGGCCTTGGGACAACTGGTTAAGGGGTCAGGAACATAAGTACTGTTCTCCTCCATCCTTCCAGTTGCAGGGAATGATGAGGAAAGAAACACAAAGAGCCAGCAGATCAATACCTGGCCCAAGCCTGGTGTCACTGGCAGTATTTTGGGTTTTTATGATCATGGGTCAGTCTACATGGCACCAGGCCTGCTGGCAACAGATGGGATACACCTGTCCTAAAGGGGGAAAAGGATCTTTGCACAGGATTTAGCAGGGCTCATTGAAAGAGCTTTAAACTAGATTTGAAGGGGGGAAGGGATAAAACCAGGCTTGCTAGAGATAAGCCTAAGGATGGCACACCAATGTTTGAGGGATGATGTGCTAGTGAGGTCCTTTGGTCTGGCTCCTCAGTGGAGGTAGGGGATGGAGATCCATGGGGCAACAAAGATGCAAGGGTTATTGATGTGTTAGAAACCTCGGAAGCACCTGAGAATGGTTACATAGGAACTAGGGCTTCTTCCACCAAAAATGTGACAGGATCAATAGCCCAGCTGAAGTGCATCCACACCAATGCACACAGCATGGGCAACAAACAGGAGGAGCTGGAAGCATTGTGCAGCAGGAAAACTGCAATATAGTTGCCATCATGGAAACACAGTGGGATTACTTGAACAACTAGAGTGCTGCAATGGATGATGATAAACTTTTCAGAAGGGATAGGCAAGGAAGGAGAGGTGGTGGGGTAGCCCTGTATGTTGGGGAGAACTTTTATTGTCTAGAGCTTATTGGTGGTGATGATAGGGTTGAGTGTTTATGGGTAAGAATCAGGGGGAAGGCCAACAAGGCATATATCACAGTGGGAGTCTGTTACCAACCACCCAACCAGGGTGAAGAGGCAGATAAAATATTCTATGAGCAGCTGGGACAAGTCTCACAATCACTAGCCCTTGTTCTTGTGGGGGACTTCAACTTACCAGATGTCTGCTGGAAATACAATACAGCAGAGAGGAAACAATCTAGGAGGTTCCTGGAGTGTGTGGAAGATAACTTCCTGACACAGCTAGTGAGGGAGCCAACAAGGGAAGGCATTCTGCTGGACCTGTGTTTTGCAAACAGAGAAGGACTTGTGGGTGATGTGATGGTTGGAGGCTGTCTTGGGCATAGTGATCATGAAATGGTAGAGTTTTTGATTCTTGGAGAAGTAAGGAGGGGGGTCAACAGAACTGCCATCTTGGACTTCTGGAGGGCAGACTGTGGCCTGTTTAGGAGACTGGTTGACAGAGTCCCTTGGGAGGCAGTCCTGAAGGGCAAAGGGGTCCAGGAAGGTTGGACATTCTTCAAGAAGTAAATCTTAAACATGCAGGAGCAGGCTGCCCCCTTGTGCTGAAAGATGAGCTGGCAGGGAAAAAGACTGGCCTGGCTGAACAGAGAGCCTTGGCTGGAAGTCAGGAGAGTTTCTGATCTTTACAATAAGGGGCTGGCAACTCAGGAGGACTACAAGGATGTCATGATGTTATGCAGAGAGAAAATCAGAGGGGCTAAAGCCCAGCTAGAACTTAATCTGGCTACTGCCAGATTGTAAAAGACAATTAAAAATGTTTCTATAAATACCTTAACGACAAAAGGAGCGCTAGGTAGAATCTCCATCCTTTGTTGGATGTGGAGGGAAACATACTGACAAAAGATGAGGAAAAGGCTGAGGTAATGCCTTCTTTGCCTCAGTCATTAATAGTAAGACCAGTTGTTCTCTGGGTACCCAGCCCGTTGAGCTGGAAGACAGGGATGGGGAGCAGAATGGAGCCCCCATAAGCCAAGGGGAAATGTTTAGTGGCCTGCTACACCACCTAGATACACACAAGTCTGTGGGGCTGGAGGAAATCCACCCAAGGGTACTGAGGGAGCTAGCAGAAATGCTCACCAAGACACTTTCAATCATTTATCAGCAGTCCTGGCTAATCAGGGAGGTCCCAGTTGACTGGAGGTTAGTAAATGTGATGTCCATCTACAAGAAGGGTTGGAAGGAGGATCCAGGGAACTACAGGCTTGTCAGCGTGACTTCAGTGCTGGGGAATGTTATGGAGCAGATCATCCTGAGTGCCATCACATGGCATGTACAGCACAACTAGGCAATCAGGCCCAGTCAGCATGGGTTTATGAAAGGCAGGTCCCACTTGACTAGCCTGATCTCTTTCTATGACAAGGTGACCAGCTTAGTGGATGAGGGAAAGGCTGTGGATGTTTCCTACAGAGACTTCAGTAAATCCTTTGACACTGTTTCCCACAGCATTCTCCTAGAGAAACTGCTTGCTCAGGGTTTGGACAGATGTGCCCTTCGCTGGGTAAAAAACTGGTTGGATGGCCGGGCCCAGAGAGTTGTGGTGAATGGAGTTAAATGCAGTTGGCAGCTGGTCACAGGTGGTTCCCCAGGGCTCAGTGTTGGGGCCAGTTCTGTTTAATAACTTTATCAATGATCTGGACAAGGGGATCTAGTGCACCCTCAGTAAGTTTGCAGATGAAACCAAGTTGGGCAGGACTATTGATCTGCTTTAGGATAGGAAGGGTCTTCAGAGAGATCTGGACAGGCTGGACCGATGGGCCGAGGCCAGTTGTATGAGGTTCAACAAGGCTAAGTGCTGGGTCCTGCACTTGGGTCAAAACAACCCCATGCAACGCTAGAGGCTTGGGGAAGAGTGGCTGGAGAGCTGCCTGCCTCTAAAGGACCTGGGGGTGTTGGTTGACAGCCACTTGAATATGAGGTAGCAGCGTGCCCAGGTGGCTGAGAAGGCCAACAGCATCCTGGCTTGTATCAGAAATAGTGGCCACCAGGACTAGGAAGTGATCATCCCCCTGTACTTGGCACTGGTGAGGCTGCATTTTGAATACTATGTTCAGTTTTGGGCCCATCAATACAAGAAAGACACTTGAGGTGCTGGACTGTGTCCAGAGAAGGGCAGAGAAGCTGGTGAAGGGTCTAGAGCACAAGCCTTCTGAGGAGTTGCTGAGGGAATTGGAGTTGTTTAGCCTGGAGAAAAGGAGGCTGAGGGGAGACCTTATCACTCTCCACAGCTACCTGAAAGGAGGTTGGAGTGAGGTGGGTGTTGGTCTCTTCTCTCAAGTAACAAGTGATAGGACAAGAGGCAATGGGCTCAAGTTGCATCAGGGGAAATTTAGATTGGATATTAGGAAAACTTTCTTCACCAAAAGGGTTGTCAAACAATGGAACAGGCTGCCCAGGGAAGTGCTTGAGTCACCATCCCTGGAGGTATTTAAATGACATGTAGATGTGGTACTTAGGGAGATGGTTTAGTGGTGGACTTGGCAGTGCTAGGTTATTGGCTGGACTCAATGATCTGAAAAGTCTTTTCCAACCTAAGCCATTCTATGATTCTATGGTTGGAAGGTTTAATACATAGGAAAAACGAAACAAAACAAAAAGACCAGACCATTAATAGCTTCTTTGTAATCTGCCGGTGTTGGGTTTCAAACTGCTGAGACAGTAGCAGAACAACATTGGAGCTCTGTAGCCAGATCATAACAAGAAATTATTTCCCTCTATTATTTAGGACAACAGCAGTGGCTGAGTGAGTATTTCCAAAAGAAGTGGGGTGGAGAGCTTTCAGATCCTACGTCTGCCTGGTTTAATACTTAAACTCTGAAAAGATTTGTCAATCCAATGCAATGATTTGGGAATATCTGGAAAAAAGTGTTCAAAATGCTTGTTTACAATAGGGTTTCAGTGACTGATTTATATTTATTAAAACCTTTCTGTTTAGTGTGCTTGGCCTCAGACAACATTTACATTTAAGCATCACCTTTACAACCAAAGTCCTACACCTTCCTCTAAGGTTTTTCTGCAACAATCACTGAAATGCAGAAAGGATGTTTTTATTTATAGACTACTTAGTATGGTAGAATTAATCTATACACTCAGTGTTTTGGAATGTAATTGTAATTTTCATCCCCTGTATTTGTCATGGACTAAAAAAGGCACAATACCTGGGGTCTGTTAGCCCATGGTTCAGGGGTACAGAGCAGGTAAGGTGACTGTTTTTGTTGTAGCTCATTTTAGCATGCATATACTAAACTTGGAAGACTATAAAGATTAGCACAGACCTATCCAATGACGACAACAAAATTTTTGAGTTATACCACATCCTGGTGTGCAGTCACATACCTCTGAACACACTGGGGCTTGTTTGACCTCGAAGCTCAGCAGGGTGAGGCCCCAAAAGTCAGTACTTGAGCGGGAGATCTCTGGGTGCCGTAGGCTTCCAGCTTGACATAAAGAGGGGAAAAAAAAAACCAACCTGAGGACAATCAGACCTTGGAAAGGGCTACCCAGAGAGGCCGTGGACTCCATCCTTGTGGACTTTTAAAACCTGGCTGAAGAAAGCTGTGGGCAACCAGGTTTGCATTCAGTGCTGACCGTGCTTTTAGCAGGAGGCTGGGCTGGATGACCTGCTGAGGCAGCATCCAACCTGAATTATTCTAGGATTCTGTGGTCTGAGGTTGACTTTTATGTATTTAAACACATTTATATATTTTTCCTTGATAAAGTTGCGTGCTTACATGAGTTGACTGTAATGGTAATATTCAGTAATCATTATAATGGTATCATTAAAAAGAGGTCACACTTTCTGGCATGAGTAGAAAAAATATTTTTCAGAGATTTCTAAAGATAGCACTAATTGCCATGAGGCTTACTTTGTTTATGTATAGGAAAAAATTCCACCAACTGCTAATGATAGACTGTAAGATACTCAATAGCCTATAAATGAAGGAAACAATAAAAATAATTACAGCATAGCTCCTTGGGATAAAAATATTTTTTTTCTTTTTCCTATTCTCTTTTTCTCTTTAAGAAATATAAATGACCAAAACCAGGAGTATATCTGTGATAGAAGCAGAGTGAGCTGGAGTATTCTTAATTCACAGAGATTACATGATCCAGGTATCAAATAAAAGCTCTGCTTTCCAAGATTCACCCACAGCTAAAATGTTTGGTCTAGGCATGCTGGACTTAAAGCTCCTTGTTTCTCTGACAAGGTACTAGTTCTTCTTTCAGTTGTACAAACAATTACTAGGTATTTTGAAAGGACATATGTTCCTTTTTAGTCACTGATCCTTCAAAATAGGTAAGTCCTCAAATGTGTCCAAAGTTGTCCATTTCTCCATTGTTGAAGAAGGACTAATGCATTGTCCCCTTTGTTATTCTGAAGACCTGGATGACAGTGTTGAAGGGTTTGAAAACATGAAAAGTCCATTGTTTTCCAAATATTAAGAGAATATACTTTTGTACATTACATAAAGGATTGCCTGTCGCAGTTTTGAAATTCTTCAAGAACAAAGCAATAATCCTTCAATGACCAAATAAAAGTGCCTATTTTTGTAGTATTTCTAATACTATTGCAAAAATATATTTTATGCATGTTGAAGCTTGAAATAATACATTTATTGAGATTGAAGACAAATGGGTGGTAAATTCATTACTATAAGCTTTCTCTAAAAGTATGTCATGCAAAGTGGATAAAAATGGAAAGCAATTTTATTCAGTGATATAAATTGGCTCTCCAGTGTTTCTTGTTTTAACTTTTACTAAGTAAAGTCAACTTCAGACACAAAAAATTAATTAACTCCAGTTTTTCCTCTATGAAAAATCTCAACTTTTTAAGGAAATTTTTGAAGTTTCTTAAAGGTTAAGGCTTGGCCAAGGGCTGTATATGGATTGTTATCTGACGGGTTCTGTGTTCCAAAGGGCCAACAGCAGGTGGGCGCATGCTCCACCAGTCTTGCAGCAGGACATGGGCAATGTCCCTTCTTCATTGTATCTTATGCTTAAGTGAAACAGCATAAAACTACTTTGCTTATACAACCAGGTTCAGACAGCCTGCAGCACTGTGCTGAAAATTGGTTCTCTGAAGGCAAGTGTCAAAAGCCAGTAGCACATTTAGTTCCACGGCTTCATAGCTCATCAGATTTCTAGCTTTCCTTTACTTCATATTGGTGAGTGCAAACATGAGTACATGGTATTTTTCTCACTATGGGATTTTTGCGTGGGCCTAGGAGTTCTTGCTGCGTGAACATTTTTCCTTGCACAAGCTACAAGGCTCATGCACACAAACATGCTGGGGAAGGTGTTTGTCACCACCCCCCACTATCTTTTATTCAACTCATAAAAGGGGCAGAAATAAAGAGGAGGGTCCCACTGTACCATCTCAGCTCAGCTGGGAAAGGGAAGATGTGGGAGCATGCAGGCAGGCTGGCTTTGAAGACAGAGGGACTGAATTTTGACCTTGATTTAGGTATTTTGCAGCTGTACTGCTCCTTAGTGGTGCCAGTTGGTTAGAGCTCACTTTTGCAGGGACTACAAAATCTAGTCCTGAAGCAGTGATCTTTGCCAGTGGGCATCTTTTGCTGGTTGCTTATAGCATAATTAGTCTTAATGGCTTCAGGAACATGTTGTTGGGAGGAATGTGCTGGTTAGGTGGATTATCTGCAACAATGGCAAAGTCCTTCAGGGCGAGGCTTGGTGGAAAAGGCTGGATTCCAAGGGGAAAATAATGGCTTGTATCATATAATTAAGAAATGTATCACTGAGTATACACCCAGTGAAGGTGAATTAGGAAAGCTTTTGGATGGATTAATTCTGGCATTTTGTATTGTGTGAGTCCTTTTTGCCTTTTTTTTTTTTTTGGCAGATAATGTATTTAAACAGCACACAAAATACATATTTGATCTGAATCTGTATAGAAAAGAATGTAATACAATACCTTCTAAACAGAGATATAATTTAAATCAGTTTGGGAACTGTAGCTGCTATGAAAGGCAGCAGCTTTCTTTGTAGGGATTGCGCCTGGTAAGAGATGCCACAGCAACGTTCTGTAACATTTACCTGTAAGAAGGAACATGAAGTCAATTAGATATTTAATTACAGTTCTTAAAAGATCATTAGGAGAAATTCAGACTTCTAAATACCTTTTTTGGATCCATCCTTTACTTTCTGCTTAAATTAGGCTACACCCAGACTCCTGACCCTGGGAACAGTTTTTAGACTTCCAGGCTGAGTGCACGTCCAGATGTATTTTGACGCAAGTCATGGCAAGACCCCAGCACGTACCAGTAGTTACAGACTGCCTCACTTCCACCAAAAGGCAGCTGGAAGCCATCTGGCAGCAGCATGAAGTCTATCTTCTACTATCTCAGCAAATGAGTATAAATGTGGCTAATAGGCAGCTTCTCTGCAATCACACTGTAGTTTCCCTGGTCCAAAAGTCAGGGGCTTGTGCTGACAGTGGAACCAATTGAATTATTCAGGATACCACTGATCTGCAATGAGATGCTCTCAACCTATTTCACTAATTCTTAAGATACACCCATTCTGTGTCCAGCTCGGCTTGCTTTTCTTGCCGAAGGTTGTGCCACTGCACACATTTTTGTTAAAATGCACCCTGAAGAAACAATATGCACAAGATTATATTAATACTGACAATAAAGAATTAACATGCATCCTGTCATTAACTTCTACCAAAGCAGATTTGCTTTGTGGGATCAGGTGTGAAAGTCCTTAATTATATTGACTTTAGCCAGAAGCATTCTTCCCTTATAGAAATATGTGTCTAGATACACTTGCACAATAACCACCACCTGTTTTTTGTAGGACAAAGCAATAATCCTTTGAAAAAGAACAACTGAGTGCCCAAAATATTAAAGCAAAGCAGGATTAATAAATTATTTACTATACTAGAAAAAATTTGTATTTTTAGTAAAAATACCAAATATTTAAAATTCTAGCACTGCTATTGAGATGAAAGTGGGAACAATCTGCTTAGAATCATTGTCTTAAAGTTAAGTTGAGCTGGTTGCATTGTTTACTAGATTAGGCAAGATGTATTTCAGCTGATAAATAAAGAATGGAGATTCTGCCAGATGATGCACTTTCCCTAAATCATGATTGACTCTGAAAGGATTTGTTTTGCTTCTTATGTAGTTTTTCTATTACACAGCTTGTCTGAGACAAGCTTTGACCAGCTTTGCAATGAGATGTGATTACTTTCTGCTGCTCTATTTAACTGCAAAAATTGCTGTGAGCTGCAAATCTACTCACATGATGAAGTTCAGGCTGAGCTACTGTCAGACCTATGGAGGGAAACTATGGAAGTCAAGAGGTTGCTTCTCTTGTTCTGCATCCTTTTGAGGAGGCAGGGAAAGAGCAGATTTTGCCCTTCTATGTGGAATAAGATGGTGTCAAGTAAAATAGTCTGTGGAAATTATGTTACCCAGAAAACTTTGTCAAAGAATTTTACACTGAGAAAGCATGATTAAATTGCATGGGATTTGAAATCTAGAGCAACGTCTTTGATATGTTTTGAATTCAACCAGAGTGAAAAAAAAAAACCACAGAATTTTCCAACACCTCACACTTGAATGAGAATTTATTCCCTAGCGTACCACAGATTTCTATCCCAGTGATTTTTTTTTGCCAGAAATATTGTGAATTTATGGTTTTGAAAGGCTTGTTACGTCTAAAGTTTATCATGCCATGTAATCATGCAGGCCTCTAAAGCTTATTGGAATACATTAATGGATTTTAATTCCTTTGACCTCTTTTTTGTTTAAGCACTCTTGGTTTATGGTTGTTGTCAGGAAGAGCCTGTGCTTATCTTGTTGCCAAAGAACCTGTGTTTTTTTGCCTCTCTCATCACAAAGAGGAGAAAAATTATACTTTGGTATAGTTTTATGCAGCTGTACAGCAGAATCTACAATGGGAAACACTCTTTTTCCTAGTGACCAGCTGTCTGAAAGCAGCAGTGCATAAACACATCCATTCACCCAGATAATGATTTTCCCAGATTTGTTTTAAGACACTTCATTGAAGTTATTATGCTCATGTAAAAGAGCAACAATATATGAGTGAATCAGGCCTTAGGCCTTGATTTTCATCCAAAAGATAAAAGCAAATTAAGAGATGCAGAGAATGAAACAATGGGTAAAGAACTGGAACTGAATCACTTCTGGAGGGAGATTTAGGACTTAATCCTGCGAAGAAAAACCTGCTCTGGCCCTGATCCAAAACAGTACTCAAGCCTTTACTCCAACTTCATCAGCAGTTTCACTGAAGCCAAATGTCTGCCCCAGCACTTTGTTGACTAGGGCTAGAATATCAGTAATTTGCAGGACTGAACCCTGAAAGAAATTATTTTGGTCAACAGATAAGGACTGGTAGTGAGCTGAACTTCCAAGAGAGATAGAAAGCACTGGCTGTGGGCATATTAAAGGGTTGCTGAAGTCAAGTGAGGGTGAGTAGGGAAGGTGTAGCAAAATCTACTGAAAGAAAATACCTTTACTATTATTTAAACATTTTCAACTTTTTCCCAATTAAAATAATTTCTAAATAGGTTTTGAAACAACACAATGTTTTGTCGTGGCAAAATTCCTTTTTTTGCCCTCAAACTTTCCATTCAAGTTTGTCAGGTCAGAAGTTAGATCCAGAATGGAAGATTATGAGAATGCCTCCATATTTGCTCTCTGGATATAGATGTTATTGCTTGGCTTTCTTCTCAAATAAATACCTCTGCTGTTTGTCCAGTTGTTTGAGTGGTATATACTATACCACTCTTGTGTTTGCACAGTTTTGAAGATGCACAGTTTAATGGTACGTATATAAGAATGGTATATGTAACATATTCTTAATTCTTTTCCATCAGCATACTGATGTAAGCTATATCATACCCGATTCCTTGCAAATTGTTGTTCTTTGAGCTGAAATCTTTATGGAGTCATTTAAAATTATGATTATTCCATGGTTGGTTACCTTTTCAGGTAGACATGAGAGAGTTTTTTCATTGTGGGGGAAAAAGGCAGTGCCTGAGTGGTGAATGCCTGTGGCAATATCAGTGGAGATGGAAATAGATTGTGGATAACTGCATGGCACTGAATGTAGGTTAGGTAAGACAATTCAATGCTAAGCGAGGTGGGAGAAGAGCCCAGAGCACTCGGAGCCAGCCTGAAGCTGGCCAGCCTGCCTCAGGGCGTGACACTGAGGACATTGATTTGGGGGAACCTGGATTTGCAGGTGGGAGGCTGGATCTGCGCAGTCTCACCCCCTCTAAGGCCAGGCTGTGTTTCAGCAAAGGAACCAGACCTGCTGGCCCTCCTGGGACAGGCAGGGGAGTGCCTGCAGGGTCCTGGGGTGGGAGCATGGTCTTGCTGCCTCCTCCCATAGCTGGGCTTTCAGTAGTTTCATGTCCTGCAGGGACAGTTAAGCTTGTGCTCGTTCTGGGATTGCTGCGTTTTGGGTTCTGCATGCTCCTTTCCAAACCAAAAGTGATAAAAATTTACTTTATAAGGAGTGATTTGTGCAAATAACCCAAGAATCCAGATCTCATATGTGGGTCAGAGTTCAGATTCAAGTTTGAGCTCACACTTGCTGGCTCACGACAAGATGGTTTAGAACTCCTCAAGTTCCCAGGATTTGCATTAGGATCCAAATTATTTTTTTTCTTGGATGTTTGGATCTGGGACTGTGGTTTGTACCATTTGAGACAGGATATTCAGATCCAGACGTTAGAGTTTAAATCTAGATTTAATCTAAGCTGTCTCTAGTTATGAGCACATGTAGCACATGAGAAACAGGGCGTAAAGAAGGTGACTAAATTCCTCAGTGCTCCAAAAGTGTTCATGTTCTGTTTCATTTGTCTTTGGACAGAGATTTGAAATAATTTTCAAATTATTTAAACAGACTGCTTCATTATGTCTTAATCTAAACTGGTCATCTTTCTAATAAGATATTTTTTAAAGTGCTGCTGTAAACTAAATATAAATTACTGATGTGATGCAGAAATTGCTAATTCAGAATCTATGACTTATGGTATTTTAGCATTTCCACTGGATGATATACCAGCTAATCATTAAGATGATTAAGGGGAAGACATGAATGAAAGTAACTGCAGATGGTCCCCAAGCTGCTGAAGTGCTACATCCAGATTTCAGATAGACCTCCAACTGTTTAGGCTCTCATTATGCGAAGCAAAGGTTGCCCCCAAATTAATTTCTGCTGCAAGACCCCCACGAAACTTTGACCACCCCAATAGCTACTAAGAAAATTTCTGCAGCGTACCGCTCCATTTTCATTTGTGCCACAATACATTATATGTGGTAAATAAGCGTAGATAGCAAACAACCAACAAGAGTCCTTTTGTCTACTACCCCACATGGGAATCATCTAACCTTAATAGGGAGGATGTGCTTTTGGAGTCCAACCAAGCTGGTAGTAGTCCTTCTACATTTGCTTTTCCTTAAGAAAATGCAGTTCATGCCCTTTCCCACTGAATAAATGGTTCTAATTATCTGAAATATTTCGTATTTTTTCCAGTGTTTAATCACTGGCTTCCAAAATGCTTGGACTTGGAACAGAGCCTTGAAGCTCTGCATGACCACAGCCGTTGCTCTTATCTGACTTAATCTTGCCCACCTCAGGGATAATTTACAGCTATTTGATCTGTTATAAAATACATCCAAGGTTATTGACCTATAGCCTCCTACAGTCCCACTTGCTCACACAGGATATTCCAGGGTTGCTTTGGCTCCCTGAGCAATAATATTTTCTAAAAGAAGTCCCAGTGAAGCTTGTAGGGCTAGCTACTTGCTTAGGAAAGTTGTGTTTACTGTGTAAAAGTACCGGAGTCCAACTTGGGATAATGCTGCTTTCTTGATGAAAACACCTGCCAGGAAAATTCTGCAGCTGGTAAGAAAACAAAAAAGAATAAGAAAATAGAGCCCATACCATTAGCAGCATTCCTGAAGAAGGGACTCAGTCTGTGGGGTTTTATAGTGCCTAAGAAGACTGAAGGATTCTTACGGACCGTCCTACAACTGTTACCTGTTATTTGCTCAGGATGGGAGAGGATCCTCAAGAAAACACCTGGGTACAAATGCTCCAGAAATGGCTGCTCCCCAGTACTCTAATGACTTCAGGCAAACTGTGGTTAATCACATACTCTGCAGTAAGTGGAAAACTGATTGCCTCTTGGGTGTTTAGTTTTTAAATTACTATCAATTCTGCACAAGACACTAAAAAGAAAGGTGCTATCCCAGGGAGCAGTCCTTTTTGTTTCTTTCTGCTGTTAGCTGAATAACTTGATATTTTCAGAAAATTAACTTGGATGGACTTATGAAGATGAAAGTGTAATTAGGGGTATAATCCATCTCCACATCTGAGAAACTGTGTAAAACCAGTAAGAAGGAGCTCTACAGCAACAGTCACATGCACTCCTTAAGCCTGATGCTGATAGGGACTCCTTGGCTGGTACTGTGTGACCTTTTAAAGACTTGTAATAGAAAGAGGAAGAAATGCCTCCTGACTCTCAAAATCTAGTTTACCATTTCAGTCTATGACAAATTAACTGCTTTGTTACACTGACTGTTTACCCTGTTTGAATCCCAACAAAGGCAAAAAATGTGAGCATGTCTGCTTGGCATAAAGCATGGAAGTAAGTAACATGCCTCCATTCACCTCTGGCTTACTGTGCTGATGCTAAAATCAAGAAACACAGAATTTGAAATATATGTAAGAATGTATTGGATGCAGCATCAAAGCATTGTCTTGATCACCACGATCCATTCTCAGTCTTGCGGAGTGTAGTAATGCATATTTTCTTGCTTATTCTTAGAGTTGTAGTCTGACCCATGAGAATTATTTTTTATCTCTTGCTGAGATCAGGGAGTAGACAGGCTATGCTAGTGCTTTGATATATTAGCTGATTAGAGCTTCTGGCAGCCTTCAGGATGGAGTTTCTCAACAGCAAGTTCTCCAGAGGATTTCTGAGGGTGGGATTACTGTTAAGTCCTTTCCTGACCACGGTCCTGCTGCTAATAGAGTGTGTGAAACAAAAGTTCAAATGTTGGAACATTCTCCTATGGGATAGCAATATTCAGAGTGTGTCATTTCTATTTCTGAAATAAACTACATGATGACATTTTTTTTTTCTGATCTGTGATGCATCCAGAAGAAGCATAGTCTGTGGTTACTAGTCTAGTTATTAGTGCTTCTGTGATGCTTTTCCCAAGTTCATACAAACTGATGTAAAAAGAAAATCATAGAATCTATGTAAATGCTTTTCTATGAAAACAGGGTCTCAAAAAATGAGGAAGTAGGAATTGCTACTACCTCTGATGCCTGAGTTAGAAGCATAGTGATTGTTGAGCTCTGACACAGTCCTTGTAGAAAGTTTAATGTCTGAATTTCCTCCAAAAATGTTAGTTCTCTCCATCAACAACAGAAAGATCCTACTGTAACTAGGTTCTTAAATTCGATACTTAAATTTGGAAGTGATTAATTATTCCCCTCCCAACTGCTAGCATCTTCTGGGGCTTACTTATGTTCCTCAAAAGCTTTGAAATCTTTGATGGAAATATAACTGTGGTTCCCCCCCCCATTTGGAACTGGATAGGGACCTTATGGGGTACACCGGTAACCCACTGGGAGACTGTCAAGGAATAGAGTCTTTCAGACAGTTTGAAATAGATTCAAAGTAACCAAAATGCAAAAGATGCACTGTATCCTCTTACCAGTCCTACAACATGTTAACTGAGCAATATTTGTAAGCTGATGCCCTTCACTGCACATGTAATATCAGGTTTAAGAGAGTTTTAAAAAGGTTTAAAAGATTTAAAAATAATCTTTTGCTCCCACAGCACAAGCTGTGAGTGCTGGTTTCTCTCCAGTGAAAAAGGTGGAAATTTCCTTCTCTCATCTAGGTGAGCAAGAGAGCTGGTGTCCCAAGATGCGTGCAATCTTTGTGGCTTCCAGTGGAGCTGTTACAGCTGCGCATAAGCTCCTTTCCACCTCCCAGCTGTATACTCCTCATTACAGTATGCTGCCAAAATTTCTGCAGGAATTCACAATGTTGTCACCTTCCCTTGTTACTGTCCTCAGAGTACAACCTAGAGACTTTTAGAGAAAGAAGCACTACATTTCCACCTTCTTGCATGCCCCTATAGCAATCAGGTCCCAGCCACGGGCATAGCTGAAATGCCTACACCTGCCTTCTCAGCCCTTTGAGCCACATGCATGCACCATCCCGTGCAGCTGCCACTGCACCTCCCATCCCTGCCACACCAGAGCACCAAGCCACAGAAGGGCACATGCCTTGTACTTCCCAATTACTCTCTTAACCACATTTTTGTGTGGTTTGGGGGAAGAAGCAGGAGTACCCCAGCTAAGCTGACCTTGGTGCTTCCGCTGCCCCAACCTGTGGGACCAAAAGTGTCTGGACCCCCTGAGTGGGGATCAGCAGGTATGGTGTGATAAGGCATGCACGCAGACACCACAGCCACGTTGCTGCTTTTGTCTTTTAATTTCTGTGACTTTGATTCGCATGACGATATAGAAGGCTAAACCCATATGCAGTTCAACAGGGATCAACACTACATTATGTGTTGGCAATGAGGTCTAGGGGGACGTAGTATCCACCAGCTGCACCTCTGTGGAGGGGAAAAAAAAAAAAAAGGCAGAGAAATTATGAATACTATCTCTTCCTTGTAGCAGTACTTAAATTATAAAGGCTTCTGGAATAAATCCTTGGCCTGAAGGAGTCTTAAACATATTGAACCTGGAGTGGTTATTTACATCTCCTTTGAGCCTGCCAAGGTTGGTCAAGTATAGGCCACAGAAAGCATCAAGCAGAGAATATAATGAAACCTAATCCTTTCATCATACAAAAACTTTATCACTCCAGAAAACACATTCAGGAAAGCCTGCAAATGAGGGAAAATGAGAAAAGGCACAAGTCTTAGCAAACCACAAGTGAATGTGTCTTATGGTGGGTACCCAGCGCAGGATAAAATAAACAAGAAGTGATCTAAGAAATGGAAAATAGGAGCAATGAGAAGACAATCGTGTTACATCTTCAGGCCACGATGTGTGACGAAATCTTTAAAAACCGATCCAACATTGCCACCTGCGGGTCGCTTTGGTGAGGAGCTGGAGGGGCACCGCAGCGCGGCCGCGCCTGGGGGACACGGGCCCGAGCCTGGAGGATGGGTCGGGGTTTTCTGTGTACAGCCTGGGGGGACGGGGGAGCCTTCAGGCAGGGCATTATCCATCACAAAGGCGTCATTCCATTCATCAAACACAACATACAACGTCGTTTTGAGACACTGGTAATCAAACCACGCTTCCTGTCCGTGAACTACCAGTTTCACCAACTTGAGAGAGGGGAATCTTTAACCTTCAGTTCCTTCCTTAAGGCAGATAACAGTCTTGGTCGCCTGGCTAAATTGCTCGTTGTGGTTTTAACCGAGTATTTGGAGTCACACACCACTCTCTCTTGCAATGTGGGATTCTCAGTAGCTCGGCTGGCTTCCCCAGCATTAGACCTGCAGGGAATTTTGGCTTCAGGTAGGTTACACCAGAAAATAACTCGGCAGTTATTGACAGGTCTCTGGTTGAGTGCAGTCACTAACCATAGTTTAAAAACTATATTCAAGGGGAACCCACACTCAAGCAAAGGGTGGATTTAGCTGATGTATCTGTTTGTTCAATGGTATTGTATCTAAATGCAGATTTTTTTAAACAAATATTTGTTTCTTCATAGTTTCATTCACAAATCATACATTCTGATTGTAGTACATATATTAACTCTATGCCTTCATTCTTATGAATAAAATACAAGAATGAACAGTCACATAAAATAATTATAAGACAAAAGAAAATGCCCTACTGGTGTACAAACACTAAATATATATATACACACATTAGACCTGTTATGTATGTGTTCATGCCTACAAAAAAGCCAAAGAAAGAGGATGACGATGCATTTAAACACTCCAAATTCAAGAAATGGGCAGTACTGAATTAGCTTGTGTTCCATTTATGCAGGTGCAGCACAGTTGGCTGGGGTCACTTGAGGGGGTCACTGTAGAAGACGC